>NC_090443.1:646566196-646869226 GCF_031143425.1 Pleurodeles waltl | reverse complement strand
GGCACTGCACTGTCCCTTCTCAAGTTTTTTACAGACAAGCTCTTTTGGATAGCCTTTCCGATTAGAGCGGATTGTGCCACAAGCAACAGTGTCCACTCTGAACAACTCCTTGAACAACCGAACTCCAGTGTAGAAGTTATCTACATATAAATGGTGACCTTTGTTAAACAGCCGTCTACCAAGTTCCCACACAATTTTCTCACTAACTCCAAAAGTAGGAGGACAACCAGGGGGGTCAATATTGGAATCCCTACCAGTGTAGACCCGGAAATTATAAACATATCCTGTACTACTTTCTGACAGCATATACAATTTAATTCCATACCGTGCCCTCTTGCTAGGAATGTACTGCCTAAAAACCAAACGACCCTTGAACAGGACCAAAGACTAATCTACAGATATTTCTTTCCCTGGAACATAGATCTCTGAAAACCGATCTACCAAATGATCAAGGCCAGGTCTAATTTTAAAAAGACGGTCAGAATCAGGATGATCTCGTGGCAAGGCTAAAGCATTATCTACAAAATGCAACATCCGAAGAAGAAGCTCATACCGGTTACGACTCATGATGGCAGGAAATATAGCAGTTGCCATCAAGGGACTAGTAGACCAATATGAAGACAGCAACGGCTTCCTTATCAGCCCCATCAAAAAAGTTAAACCCAAGAACTTTTTCAACTCTTCCAGATTTGTGGGAATCCACCGGCTAGCTCTAGAGTGTGGCCTAAGTCTGGCAGCGTTGTCCCTCAAAAACTGCTCTACATACAAATTAGTCTGCTCAACAATCTCTTCCAAAAATATATCGTCCATAAACAACTCAAAAAAGTTGACGGGCAAAAAGTTTTCCGTATTAACTCGACACCCTGGAAAACCAGTAAACGCAGGCAACTGTGGCTGCTCCATGTTTGGTGCAACCCATGCGTCAGGTCTTCCAATGGGAAGCCTTTCAGCCGCTGGCTCCTGCACCATTGGCACATCACTGTCCTCCTCTAAAACAGGCCCTTCATCAGCACTGAGAGTGGCTTCATCATCAGATGATTCATCTCTGACAGAAAATTCACTTCCAGAATCCTGCACTTCCTCCTCTGCCTCAGATGCAGAGTCAGTCTCATATTCATGGTCAGAAGATGACTCAAAAAGCACACTAACAACCTGCTGAGCGGTCATCCTACGGCTGGCCATGATCCTTCCTACAAAAATTAACTGGACAAATACACCACCAACAACCAGCACTGTGTAAGATAAGTAACAAAGTATAGGTTTATCACTAAGAATTATAAACTCAAAAACTATACTGCTCACTTGCCTGAAAAAGCTTGACTCACCAACAACTACTCTGCACAGCCACAGCAATCACCAACGATATCCCACTAAAAAGAGAAAAAAAAAAGCAAATTAGACATAAGACAACACAATAATCATTGTGCATAACTCTAAGGACAATTTCACACACAATCCTGCATTCAGTACACCACCTACAAACATGTCATTCATGCATTGCAACAATACTCACTTGGAGTAAATTTATTTACTTACCTAAAACATGCAACTACGCAAACCGCAGGACAACTACTGCCAAAACTGCAACAAGTCACAGCAAAGTGAGCAAAAGCTTTGAACTAGAACAAAAAGGAGAAAAACTGTTATTATCATAAAAGCAAATACTTCGCCAGTTGACAAACACTCCGCCACTAACCATTTTTTCATTTTCCCTTGTGTCTAGTCTTCTCTGCTTGGGGGAAGATGGGCCTAAAAAAAAATAGGCCAATCTACCCCCAAGGGGAGGGGGCAGAAATCGCCCAGATTACATTGCACCCTTTGGGGGGGTGACCCTTGCCCAAGGGGCCACACCCCCACACAAAGCACACACACACACACATATAGTATCTCTGGCGCTATGGGGATTCTGCCTCCCTTGGGGACAAAAAGGCCTAAAAAATAGGCATATCTGCCCCCAAGGGGGGCAGAACTGCCCAAAAATACATGTGGGCCCCTGGGGGCGACCCTTGCCCAAGGGGCCACCCCCCAACACAAAAAATAAAAACCAACAATAAAATCCCTGGTGTCTAGTGGCTTTCTGCCCCCCTTGGGGGCAGATCGGCCTAAAAATAGGGCCAATCTGCCCCCAAGGGGGGCAGAAACGACAATAAATACATTGCGCCCCTGGGGGGAGCGACCCCTGCCGAAGGGGCCACCCCCCAACACAAAGCACACATACATACATACTATTTCTGGCGCTATTGGGATTCTGCCCCCCTTGGGGGCAGAAAGGCCTAAAAAAAATAGGCCTCTCTGCCCCCAAGGGGGGCAGAACTGCCCAAAAATACATGAGGGCCCCTGGGGGAGACCCTTGCCCAAGGGGCCGCCCCCCAACACAAAAAATAAAAATCAACAATAAAATCCCTGGTGTCTAGTGGCTTTCTGCCCCCCTTGGGGGCAGATCAGCCTAAAAATAGGGCCAATCTGCCCCCAAGGGGGGCAGAAACGACAATAAATACATTGCGCCCCCGGGGGGAGCGACCCTTGCCCAAGGGGCCACCCCCCAACACAAAGCACACATACATACATACTATTTCTGGCGCTATTGGGATTCTGCCCCCCTTGGGGGCAGAAAGGCCTAAAAAAAATAGGTCTCTCTGCCCCCAAGGGGGGCAGAACTGCCCAAAAATACATGAGGGCCCCTGGGGGCGACCCTTGCCCAAGGGGCCGCCCCCCAACACAAAAAATAAAAATCAACAATAAAATCCCTGGTGTCTAGTGGCTTTCTGCCCCCCTTGGGGGCAGATCGGCCTAAAAATAGGGCCAATCTGCCCCCAGGGGGGGCAGAAACGATGTAAAATACATTTGCCCCCAAAGGGGAGCGACCCTTGCCCAAGGGGTCGCTCCCCTACACTAAGCACTCAACAGAGAAATCCCTGGTGTCTAGTGGGCATTCCTGCTGCCCGATCGCATCGCGATCGGGCAGCAGGAATGCTCAAAGAGACATTGAGGGAAAGGAAAACCCTTTCCTTTCCCTCGATGCCTCTCTCAGAGCACCCCCACCCCGCACGAAGGTGAAATACTCACCTTCTCCCTTGACACGCTGGAAGCAAATGGCTTCCAGCACGTCTTTCCCCCTTTCCATGAAATCAGCACGCGATCGCGCGCTGACGTTATGGGGGGGTCGTGAAAGGGGAAGGGATTCCCCTTTCAGCCCTGGCCTGGGGGTGTTGGGGGACGGCCCTCGGGGGAAGCGCTAGCGCTTCCCCCGACTGCCAGTCCCAGGACGTCATGGTTACGTCCATGGCGCCACACGGGCGCTGCCATGGACGTAACCATTACGTCCCTGGCGGGGAAGGGGTTAAAGTGCAAAGCTGAATTCTTTATCCACGCTTGCTTCTGATCTTATCTTCTAATGGCCAACCTCCAAAGATCTTGCCTAGAATCTTAGGCAGTCAATAACTCTAGGGACAACTTACTAGTGCTGTTACTGTTATTAGTATTTTACCATTGTTTTATTAACTCAGTTGCACAGTATTGTGTATGCAAAGGTTTTTATTAATCATGCATAATAAAATTCTATTCTACACCATATAACTCTGTTTTGCACTTAAGGCTTGCTCTTCCTTGCTCTTGCGTAACAGTATTCATTTGAGGTTGCCAATTGTCTGTGTAATATTCTGTTTGCTGTACTTGAACTGCTCCCATGAATCAAGCTCAGGATACAACTTAATTTTTAGTCTCCAATTTCAAATTCCTACATATTTATAGGGCAGTTTCAAATGTTCAGTTTTGCTTTTTTTTAATGTATATGCACTTTATTAATCTGCCAATATGCCTAATTTCCTAAACAGTTGTGGGCCCCCTAACTATGTGTCACTGACCTCCGGGGTTTATGTACCTTACTTTAAGAACGAATGCTCTACAGTATTTGTGTTTGTTTACTATAATTGTTGTATAGCAGATAAAGCTGTGTTTAGCCAGACCAAACATGTCCAGTTCATGTCAATGTGAGACTGATCCCTGGCTGCGCACTACAGCTGACACAAAAGGTTTGTAAGACGTTTCTTGTAATTCGAACCAGTATTTAATAGCATGACGTTTAAATGGACTTTAGGCACATGACCATGAATACAGTCGAACTGTATAACCAAGAAACGCAAAGCACCTACTCTACTGACAGGACTTAGACTCCTTAGCAGACAAAAGAAAGACGAAGAACAAGGCTAGATTAGTAAACAAGGTAAGCTAAATGGTAATCAATTTTCATGCTTTTTATTAGCACATTACCCAACTGTCCTCCTTTTGCCTAAAATGAGATTTTAGACGTGACGTGTTCGAGGTCATGCTGGCACGGGAGGCTCTCCCAGGGAGCAACGTCAGCACGTTCTGCATGTGTTTGAGAGAGCATAGCTTATATAATCAATATTAACATGAAATGTTTATGAACTAATGTATATTAATGCCGCATAGAAACTGTACTAACATGTTTTGCTAAAACGTGCACATGAAATGTGACCACGGGGAGTGGCCGCTAATATATACGGGGACTAATGAAACTGACTAATAATGGTGAAATGTTATTAAATTGTGATTTACATTAATGTTGAAAGGCTAAATGTATTAGATTCTTGCTAATAAAGCAGTAGGCCTTAGTTAGCATGAGTCGAGGCCTAGCTGCCTGACTCTCATATTAAATGTATTTTTCTAACGTGCAGTGTGCTGACTTGCTAAAGGACATGAACTATTGTTTTTTCCCAAAAGTTAGAAGCTGAATGTAACTGTAGTAGATCCGTTCTCATAAAATTCACCCTGCTTATAGGAACATTTTTAGCTAAATGCAACAGTGTAGATTAACAATGTCGCCTAAACTGGTACGGACAATGGATCCACTGACCGAAGATGTGCAAAGGACCACAAGACGATGAAATCATACCGGACATTCCACCCGCTAAAGACGTCAATCATAAGCACCAATAAAATACGTGAGAAGTGAGAACTGTTATGGGGTAACAAATTTGATGAGCTAATGTGTTTTTAATTGGTTATAGATAGTGGGGTGCAACCCCTTGTCCAATCAGATTGTAGGGGAATGTACCACGAAAAAGGGATAAAAACCCTTGTCACCAGGAAGTAAAATAGAATTAGGGTGCAGGAGACTAGGAGAGGGGGAGATGCTGATGCTATTTGCTATGACCCAGACACTTTGTCACTCTGCATAGAGACTTTGCTGTTTGGTTGTTAAAACCATTCTGTCCTTAGATTGCCCATTTACACTTTACCTCCTTATGAGGGAAGTGCCCCTTTTTTCCCTTTTGCTGGAGCTGAATTTCTTTTTTATGGCGAATCAACTGATGTCCTGAAGACGAAGACAGAACCTGAGTGCTGACCAAATTTGGAGGGTAACTATATGGCAATGAAATTGTGATTGTCTGTTTGCTTTTCCTTTCTAGGTACCAACTGCTTTTCTTTTGACAGGAGCCATAGTTAGATGTTTTCTAAATTGGTGTTACTAAATTGTTTTGCATGAAGCCCAACATGCCAATGCTAATTTGAGGTTAGGTGAGGGGTTCACTAGACTGACGCAAATAGACAAATGACTGAATCAATGCTTTGTTGACAATACTCTGCTAAAGATAGTTTATGTTTACGCCTTGCTATGTTCTGATGTTTCTGATTCTTGCTTTGATGAAATCTTATCAGAGTTGCCATATTGTGACTATGCTATTGTGCTCCTTGGTTGTGAGACTAATAAACTTGCTAGTAGCATTGTAACCAATAGGGAATAAATATCACTCAATTCATACTAAACTAGTGTGGTTATTCATGACTGCAAGGTCATGGTGGTGCCTTGAGTTTGATTAATGTCTTTGACTAAAGTGAAATGCATTGTTGTGATAAATATTGATGATATTATTGATGTATTGATTGACATGTGTGAGAAAGTAGCCTCTTTCTAGCCTGTTACCCCCACTTTTGGCCTGTTTGTGAGTATATGTTAGGGTGTTTTCACTGTCTCACTGGGATCCTGCTAGCCAGGGCCCAGTGCTCATAGTGAAAACCCGATGTTGTCAGTATGTTTGTTATGTGTCACTGGGACCCTGCTAGCCAGGACCTCAGTGCTCATACGTTTGTGGCCTATATGTATGTGTTCCCTGTGTGATGCCTAACTGTCTCACTGAGGCTCTGCTAACCAGAACCTCAGTGGTTTCCAAATTGTCACTAACAAGCTAGTGACCAATTTCACCAATTCACATTGGCATACTGGAACACCCTTATAATCCCCTAGTATATGGTACTGAGGTACCCAGGGTATTGGGGTTCCAGGAGATCCCTATGGGCTGCAGCATTTCTTTTGCCACCCATAGGGAGCTCTGACAATTCTTACACAGGCTTGCCACTGCAGCCTGAGTGAAATATCGTCCACGTTATTTCACAGCCATTTACCACTGCACTTAAGTAACTTGTAAGTCACCTATATGTCTAACCTTCACCTGGTGAAGGTTGGGTGCTAAGTTATTTAGTGTGTGAGCACCCTGGCACTAGCCAAGTTGCCCCCACATCGTTCAGGGCAAATTCCCCGGACTTTGTGAGTGCGGGGACACCATTTCACGCGTGCACTATACATAGGTCACTACCTATGTATGGCGTCACAATGGTAACTCCGAACATGGCCATGTAACATGTCTAAGATCATGGAATTGTCACCCCAATGCCATTCTGGCATTGGGGAGACAATTCCATGATCCCCGAGTCTCTAGCACAGACCCGGGTACTGCCAAACTGCCTTTCCTGGGGTTTCACTGCAGCTGCTGCTGCTGCCAACCCCTCTGACAGGTTTCTGCCCTCCTGGGGTCCAGCCAGGCTTGGCCCAGGAAGGCAGGACAAAGGACTTCCTCAGAGAGAGGGTCTTACACCCTCTCCCTTTGGAAAAAGGTGTCAGGGCTGGGAAGGAGTAGCCTCCCCCAGCCTCTGGAAATGCTTTGATGGGCACAGATGGTGCCCATCTCTGCATAAGCCAGTCTACACCGGTTCAGGGATCCCCCAGCCCTGCTCTGGCGTGAAACTGGACAAAGGAAAGGGGAGTGACCACTCCCCTGACCTGCACCTCCCAGGGAAGGTGCCCAGAGCTCCTCCAGTGTGCTCCAGAAGTCTGCCATCTTGGAAACAGAGGTGCTGCTGGCACACCGGACTGCTCTGGGTGCCAGTGCCAGCAGGTGACGTCAGAGACTCCTTCTGATAGGCTCTTACCTGTGTTACTAGCCTATCCTCCTTCCTAGGTAGCCAAACCTCCTTTTCTGGCTATTTAGGTTCTCTGCTTCTGGGAATTCTTTAGATAATGAATGCAAGAGCTCATCAGAATTCCTCTGCATCTCTCTCTTCACCTTCTGCCAAATGATCGACCGCTGACTGCTCAGGACACCTGCAAAAACCGCAACAAAGTAGCCAAAGACGACTACTGCAACCTTGTATAACTTCTTCTGCCGCTTTCTCGCCTGTTTCCTGGTGGTGCATGCTCTGGGGGTAGCCTGCCTCCTTCTTGCACCAGGAGCTCTGAAGAAATCTCCTGTGGGACGACGGAATCCTCCCCTGCAACCGCAGGCAACAAAAGACGGCATCACCGGTCCTCTGGGTCCCCTCTCAGCACGACGAGCATGGTCCCTGAAACGCAGCAACTCTGTCCAAGTGACTTCCACAGTCCAGTGACTCTTCAGTCCAAGTTTGGTGGAGGTAAGTCCTTGCCTCCCCACGCTAGACTGCATTGCTGGGTACCGCTTGATTTGCAGCTGCTCCGGCTCCTGTGCACTCTTCCAGGATTTCCTTTGTGCACAGCCAAGCCTGGGTCCCCGACACTCTAACATGCAGTGCACAACCTTCTGAGTTGCCCTCCGGCGTCATGGGACTCCCTTTTGTGTCTTCGGGTGAGCTCCGGTTCACTCCTCTTCCAAGTGCCTGTTCTGGTACTTTTGCGGGTGCTGCCTGCTTCTGTGAGGGCTCCCTGACTTGCTAGGCGCCCCTTCTGTCTCCTCATCCAAGTGGCGACATCCTGGTCTCTCCTGGGCTACAGCAGCATCCAAAAACCCTAACCGCAACCCTTGCAGCTAGCAAGGCTTGTTTGTGGTCTTTCTGCGTGGAAACACCGCTGCAAGCTTCTTCATGACGTGGGACATCCATCCTCCAAAGGGGAAGTTTCTAGCCCTCTTCGTTCTTGCAGAATGCACAGCTTCTACCATCCGGTGGCAGCTTCTTTGCACCCTCAGCTGGCATTTCCTGGGCATCTGCCCACTCTCGACTTTGTTGCGACTCTTGGACTTGGTCCCCTTGTTCCACAGGTACTCTCGTCCGGAAATCCACTTTGGTTGCATTGCTGGTGTTGATCTTTCTTGCAGAATTCCCCTATCACGACTTCTGTGCTATCTGGGGAATATAGGTGCACTTTACACCTACTTTTCAGGGTCTCGGGGTGGGCTATTTTTCTAACCCTCACTGTTTTCTTACAGCCCCAGCGACCCTCTACAAGCTCACATAGGTTTGGGGTCCATTCGTGGTTCGCATTCCACTTTTGGAGTGTATGGTTTGTGTTGCCCCTATACCTATGTGCTCCTATTGCAAATCACTGTAACTTTACATTGCTTGCATTACTTCCTTTTGCTATTACTGCATATTTTTGGTAGTGTGTACATATATCTTGTGTATATTTGGCATCCTCATACTGAGGGTACTCACTGAGATACTTTTGGCATATTTTCATAAAAATAAAGTACCTTTATTTTTAGTATATCTGTGTATTGTGTTTTCTTATGATATTGTGCATATGACACCAGTGGTATAGTAGGAGCTTTGCATGTCTCCTAGTTCAGCCTAAGCTGCTCTGCTATAGCTACCTTCTATCAGTCTGAGCTGCTAGAAACACCTCTTCTACACTAATAAGGGATAACTGGACCTGGTACAGAGTGTAAGTACCCCTTGGTACCCACTACAAGCCAGGCCAGCCTCCTACATTGGTTGTGCAGCGGTGGGATATGTACTTGTAACTACTTACCACTTTGTCATATTGTACTTTTCATAAGAGAATAATATACAAAACAAGTTCAGTGTATGTACACCTAACCTAAAAGTTTTGATTTTCTTCTCTTACACTATCTGCTAAGTGCTGAAAAGTACCTCTAAACTTTCAAAAAGTTTCTAAAAAGTTGAAAAAGTTTTTTTGTCTGTTTCCTTAAAAAGTCCTGAAACTTTTTCTCTCTTTTATCTGTCCCTAAACCTTTTCTATAATGTCTGATGTAGGAACTTCTACTTACTTGGTCAGCTCAGCTTATGACCACCTTAACTGGAAGAGTTTAAGGAGTCTCTGCATTGATAGAGGTTTAGGAGTGGGAAAGAATCCCTCTAGAGAATTATTATCTAAAATGCTTATTGAAAATGATAAGGCCTTGGCTGGCACGTCCATTGAGAAGTTAGGAGATAGTTCACACTCTGACTCAGGGGAGCCCCCAGTAAGAGTGCTAGAAGGTGGCCTTCCTAACCTGCCCCTTAGCAGACCACCTAGCATAGCTGGTAGTAATGGAAGCTCCCATCACAGTAGGGATGTTTTTGTTCCTGGAGGCCAGGTTGTTAGGGTGCCAACTGTTAGGGACAGGCCTCCCTCTGTTCATTCACTTCATTCTTCTGTGTCAAAGCATTCCCAACCCACCCACCCTGATGACAGACTGTTAGAAAGGGAATTCAATAGATTGAGAGTGGAAGAGTCCAGGCTGAAGCTTAAACAGCAAAAGCTGGCTCTAGACAGGGAATCTCTAGACTTAGAAAAAGAGAGACAGAGGTTGGGGTTTGGACCCCATGGTGGCAGCAGCAGTATTCCAGATAGTAATCCTGTGAAAGAGCATGATTCTAGGAATCTGCATAAGGTAGTCCCCCTTTACAAGGAGGGGGATGACATGAACAAGTGGTTTGCTGTACTTGAGAGGGTCTGTATGGTACAGGGGTTCCCTCAAAGGCAGTGGGCTGCTATCCTATGGCTATCTTTCAGTGGAAAGGGTAGGGATAGGCTCCTTACTGTGAAGGAAAGTGATGCCAATAACTTTACAGTTTTGAAGAATGCACTCTTGGATGGATTTGGCTTAACCACTGAACAATACAGGATTAAGTTCAGAGAAACCAGAAAAGAGTCTTCACAAGACTGGGTAGACTTTGTTGACCATTCAGTGAAGGCCTTGGACGTAACCATTACGTCCTGGGACTGGCAGTCGGGGGAAGCGCCACCCCCAACCCCCCCAGGCCAGGGCTGAAAGGGGAATCCCTTCACATTTCACCCCCACTCCCTCCCCGCCCCCCCCCCATGACGTCAGCGCGCGATCACACGCTGATTTCATGGAAAGGGGGAAAGACGCACTGGAAGCCATTTGCTTCCAGCGCGTCTAAGGGAGAAGGTGAGTTTTTCACCTTCGTGTGGGGGGGGATGCTCTGAAAGAGGCATCGAGGGAAAGGAAAGGGTTTCCTTTCCCTCTATGTCTCTTTGAGCGATGCGATCGGGCAGCAGGAATGCCCACTAGACACCAGGGATTTGTTTATGTGTGTGTGTGTGCTTGTTTATTGTGTGGGGGAGCGACCCCTTGGGCAAGGGTCGCTCCCCTTTGGGAGCAAATGTATTTTTCGTCGTTTCTGACCCCCCTGGGGGCAGATTGGCCCTATTTTTAGGCCGATCTGCCCCCAAGGGGGTCAGAAAGCCACTAGACACCAGGGATTTTAATGTTGGTTTTTATTTTTTGTGTTGGGGGGCGGCCCCTTGGGCAAGGGTCGCCCCCAGGGGCCCACATGTATTTTTGGGCAGTTCTGCCCCCCCTTGGGGGCAGAGAGGCCAATTTTTTTTAGGCCTTTCTGCCCCCAAGGGGGGCAGAATCCCAATAGCGCCAGAAATAGTATGTTTGCATGTGTGCTTTGTGTTGGGGGGGTGGCCCCTTGGGCAAGGGTCACTCCCCCTGGCGGCGCAATGTATTTATCGTCGTTTCTGCCCCCCTTGGGGACAGATTGGCCCATGAAAGCCACTAGACACCAGGGATTTTATTGTTGGTTTTAATTTTTTGTGTTGGGGGGCGGCCCCTTGGGCAAGGGTCGCCCCCAGGGGGCCACATGTATTTTTGGGCAGTTCTGCCCCCCTTGGGGGCAGATAGGCCTATTTGTTTTAGGCCTTTCTGCCCCCAAGGGGGGCAGAATCCCAATAGCGCCAGAAATATTATGTTTTGTATGTGTGCTTTGTGTTGGGGGGTGGCCCCTTGGGCAAGGGTCGCTCCCCCTGGGGGGGCAATGTATTTATCGTCGTGTCTGAGATTGGACTTATTTTTAGGCCAATCTGCCCCCAAGGGGGGCAGAAAGCCACTAGACACCAGGGATTTTATTGTTGTTTTTTTTTATTTGTGTTGGGGGGCGGCCCCTTGGGCAAGGGTCGCCCCCAGGGGCCCATATGTATTATTGGGCAGTTCTGCCCCCCTTGGGGGCAGATATGTCTATTTTTTTAGGCCTTTCTGTCCCCAAGGGGGGCAGAATCCCCATAGCGCCAAGGACACTAAATGAGTGTGTGTGCTTTGTGTGGGGGTGTGGCCCCTTGGGCAAGGGTTGCCCCCCCCAAAGGGTGCAATGTAATCTGGGCGATTTCTGCCCCCCCCCCCCCCCCGGGGGTAGATTGGCCTATTTTTTTTTAGGCCCATCTTCCCCCAAGCAGAGAACACTAGACACAAGGGAAAATTAAAAAATGGTTAGTGGCGGAGTGTTTGTCAACTGGTGAAGTATTTGCTTTTATGATAATAACAGTTTTTCTCCTTTTTCTTCTAGTTCAAAGCTTTTGCTGACTTTGCTGTGGCTTGTTGCAGTTTTGGCAGTAGTTGTCCTGCGGTTTGCGTAGTTGCATGTTTTAGGTAAGTAAATAAATTTACTCCAAGTGAGTATTGTTGCCATGCATGAATGACATGTTTGTAGGTGGTGTACTGAATGCAGGATTGTGTGTGAAATTGTCCTTAGATTTATGCACAATGATTACTGTGTTGTCTTATGTCTAATTTGCTTTTTTTTTCCTCTTTTTAGTGGGATATCGTTGGTGATTGCTGTGGCTGTGCAGAGTAGTTGCTGGTGAGTCAAGCTTTTTCAGGCAAGTGAGCAGTATAGTTTTTGAGTTTATAACTCTTAGTGATAAAGCTATACTTTGTTACTTATCTTACACAGTGCTGGTAGTTGGTGGTGTATTTGTCCAGTTAATTTTTGTAGGAAGGATCATGGCTAGCCGTAGGAGGACCGCTCAGCAGGTTGTTAGTGTGCTTTTTGAGTCATCTTCTGACCATGAATATGAGACTGACTCTGCATCTGAGGCAGAGGAGAAAGTGCAGGATTCTGGAAGTGAATTTTCTGTCAGAGATGAATCATCTGATGATGAAGCCACTCTCAGTGCTGATGAAGGGCCTGTTTTAGAGTTGGACAGTGATGTGCCAATGGTGCAGGAGCTAGCGGCTGAAAGGCTTCCCATTGGAAGACCTGACACATGGGTTGCACTAAACATGGAGCAGCCACAGTTGCCTGCGTTTACTGGTTTTCCAGGGTGTCGAGTAAATACGGAAAACTTTTTGCCCGTCAACTTTTTTGAGTTGTTTATGGACGATATATTTTTGGAAGAGATTGTTGAGCAGACTAATTTGTATGCAGAGCAGTTTTTGAGGGACAACGCTGCCAGACTTAGGCCACACTCTAGAGCTAGCCGGTGGATTCCCACAAATCTGGAAGAGTTGAAAAAGTTCTTGGGTTTAACTTTTTTGATGGGGCTGATAAGGAAGCCATCGCTGTCTTCATATTGGTCTACTAGTCCCTTGATGGCAACTGCTATATTTTCTGCCATCATGAGTCGTAACCGGTATGAGCTTCTTCTTCGGATGTTGCATTTTGTAGATAATGCTTTAGCCTTGCCACAAGATCATCCTGATTCTGACCGTCTTTTTAAGATTAGACCTGTCCTTGATCATTTGGTAGATCGGTTTTCAGAGATCTATGTTCCCGGGAAAGAAATATCTGTAGATGAGTCTTTGGTCCTGTTCAAGGGTCGTTTGGTTTTTAGGCAGTACATTCCTAGCAAGAGGGCACGGTATGTAATTAAATTGTATATGCTGTCAGAAAGTAATACAGGATATGTTTATAATTTCCGGGTCTACACTGGTAGGGATTCCAATATTGACCCCCCTGCTTGTCCACCCACTTTTGGAGTTAGTGAGAAAATTGTGTGGGAACTTGGTAGACGACTGTTTAACAAAGGTCACCATTTATATGTAGATAACTTCTACACTGGAGTTCGGTTGTTTTTTGTGTTTGTAGTTTTGTACTAATTTATGATTAGTGGTTTCTTTGTTGTTTAAAAACAAAAAAAAAGGGATGGTATGTGTAGGGTGGTGCTTGGCTGGCGGTGTGCGTGGGGTGGCGCTTGGCTGGCGGTGTGGGTGGGGTGGCGCTTGGCTAGTGGTGTGGGTGGGGTGGCGCTTGGCTGGCGGTGCCAGCCAAACGCCAGTCCACACACTCATCAGCTGGTGTGATTGCTGTATCAGGCATGTGGGCGTATGAAAGTGATGGGCCCTTGACTGGCGCTGCCTGTGGATGCGAGTCTTGTAATGTGCTG
Organism: Pleurodeles waltl; assembly: GCF_031143425.1. NCBI lineage: Eukaryota > Metazoa > Chordata > Amphibia > Caudata > Salamandridae > Pleurodeles > Pleurodeles waltl. The sequence continues at coordinate 646,855,599 of NC_090443.1, read as the reverse complement.
GGCCCGTGGCTGGCGGCGTGAATGGTCTTGTGCATGTCATGTATGAAAGGTGTGTGAATGAACTGTAAAGCGGTTGGTGCCTTGTCGTGGCTTTACAGCTCACGAGCTGTGAGTCATTGGTTCAGTTTTTTGGCCTTTCAGTTATTACCAGTGCATTTCACTTTTGTGAAATCCCTTGTTAATAAAATTTGATCTACTGAACCATCACTCACCCTCGTGCCAAATCCAACCAGTATGTGTGGTACAAATGACAAAACCTGCTCCGCTGTAATCAGGCGTCGCAGCACACTTGAGACACGCTAGGTGTCTCAGGTGGGACCCCGATGATGAAGCATGCCACCAACTTGGTTGGTGGGTGAGGGGTCTTTTTCACATAACCTAAGTGCGTTTCTTTTCACAATTTTAGTGTTTGGCACATCACAGACGTATGTGGACACATCAAAATGATATATTACAAAACTACCTGTGTTTGGGGGGGGAGGGGCCACCTGTGTTTTTGGTCCTGGGTGCTGCCTTCATCTAGGGAAACCTACCAAACCCAGAATTTTTTTTAAACTAGAAACCCCAAGGAGTGCAGGGAGATGTGGCTTTTGTGGATCCACCAACATTTTCTGCAAACTGCAAAATTTGCTTAAAAAAGCATATTTTCCTGAGTTTTGTTTGTACTATCACCACTCCAGCACAAAATTCCTACTCCCCAGTGTTCCCCTCAGTCTCTCAATTAAATGACACCTCACTTATGTGGGTCCCCAAAGCAGAGTCAGTCTAAGATGTATAAAAGAATATGTCCTTATAAACTCGCTGTGCTATCCCCTCTATCTCTACAAGTTCTGGGCCTTATTCTGTTGCAGGCACCTGGCCCACCCACACAAGTAAGGTATCATTTTTACCGGGAAGCTTGGGGGAATGATGGGTGGAAGGAAATTTGTGGCTCCTATCAGAGTCCAGAACTTTCTGTCACCGAAATGTGAGGAAAAAGTGTTTCTTTAGCCACATTTTGAGGTTTGCAAAGGATTCTGGGTAACAGAATCTGGTCAGAGCCCCACAAGTCACCCCATCTTGGATTCCACTAGGTCTCTAGTTTTCAAAAATGCACAGGATTGGTAAGTTTCCCTAGGTGCCGGCTGAGCTAGAGGCCAAAATCCACAGGTAGGCACTGTTTTCTATGAAAAAATGTGATGTGTCCACGTTGTGTTTTGGGCCATTTCCTGTATCGGGCGCTGGGCCTACCCACACAAGTGAGGTACCATTTTTATCAGGAGACTTGGGGGAACGCTGGATGGAAGGAAATTTGTGGCTCCTCTCAGATTCTAGAACTTTCTGTCACAGAAATTTGAAGAACATGTGTTTTTTTTTTAGCCACATTTTGAGGTTTGCAAAGGATTCTGGGTAACAGAACCTGGTCAGAGCCCTACAAGTCACCCCATCTTGGATTCCCCTAGGTCTCTAGTTTTCAAAAATGCACAGGATTGGTAGGTTTCCCTAGGTGCCGGCTGAGCTAGAGGCCAAAATCCACAGGTAGGCACTGTTTTCTATGAAAAAATTTGATGTGTCCACGTTGTATTTTGGGCCATTTCCAGTTGCGGGCGCTGGGCCTACCCACACAAGTGAGGTACCATTTTTATCAGGAGACTTGGGGGAACGCTGGATGGAAGGAAATTTGTGGCTCCTCTCAGATTCTAGAACTTTCTGTCACAGAAATTTGAGGAACATGTGTTTTTTTAGCCAAAGTTTGAGGTTTGCAAAGGATTCTGGGTAACAGAACCTGGTCAAAGCCCCACAAGTCACCCCATCTTGGATTCCCCTAGGTCTCTAGTTTTCAAAAATGCACGGGATTGGTAACTTTCCCTAGGTGCCGGCTGAGCTAGAGGCCAAAATCCACAGGTAGGCACTGTTTTCTATGAAAAAATGTGATGTGTCCACGTTGTGTTTTGGGCCATTTCCTGTTGCGGGCGCTGGGCCTACCCACACAAGTGAGGTACCATTTTTACCGGGAGACTTGGGGGAACGCTGGATGGAAGGAAATTTGTGGCTCCTCTCAGATTCTAGAACTTTCTGTCACAGAAATTTGAGGAACATGTGTTTTTTTAGCCAAATTTTGAGGTTTGCAAAGGATTCTGGGTAACAGAACACGGTCAGAGCCCCACAAGTCACCCCATCTTGGATTCCCCTAGGCCTCTAGTTTTAAAAAATGCACAGGTTTGGTAGGTTTCCCTAGGTGCCAGCTGAGCTAGAGGCCAAAATCTACAGGAAGGCACTTTGCAAAAAACAGCTCTGTTTTCTGTAAAAAAATGGGATGTGCCCACTTTGTGTTTTGGGACATTTCCTGTCGCGGGCGCTAGGACTACCCACACAAGAGAGGTATAATTTTTATCGGGAGCCTTGGGGGAACGCTGGGTGGAAGGAAATTTGTGCCTCCTCTCAGATTCCAGAACTTTCTGTCACAGAAATGTGAGTAACATGTGTTTCTTTAGCCAAATTTTGAGGTTTGCAAAGGATTCTGGGTAACAGAACCTGGTCAGAGCCCCACAAGTCACCCCTTCTTGGATTCCCCTAGGTCTCTAGTTTTCAAAAATGCACAGGTTTGGTAGGTTTGCCTAGGTGCCGGCTGAGCTAGAGGCCAAAATCTACAGGTAGGCACTTTGCAAAAAACAGCTCTGTTTTCTGTGATGTGTCCACGTTGTGTTTTGGGGCATATCCTGTAGCGGGCACTAGGCCTACCCACACAAGTGAGGTACCATTTTTATCGGGAGACTTGGGGAAACGCTGGGTGGAAGGAAATTTGTGGCTCCTCTCAGAATACAGAACTTTTTGTCACCGAAATGTGAGGAAAATGTGTTTTTTTAGCCAAATTTTCAGGTTTGCAAAGGATTTTGGGTAACAGAACCTGGTCAGAGCCCCACAAGTCACCCCATCTTGGATTCCCCTAGGTCTCTAGTTTTTAAAAATGCACAGTTTTGGTAGGTTTCCCTAGGTGCTGGCTGAGCTAGATGCCAAAATCTACAGGTAGGCACTTTGCCAAAAACAGCTCTGTTTTCTGTGATGTGTCCACGTTGTGTTTTGGGGCATATCCTGTCGCGGGTGCTAGGCCTACCCACACAAGTGAGGTACCATTTTTATCGGGAGACTTGGGGGAATCCTGGGTGAAAGGAAATTTGAGGCTCCTCTCAGATTCCAGAACTTTCTGTAACCGAAATGTGAGGAAAATGTGTTTTTTTAGCCAAATTTTGAGGTTTGCAAAGGATTCTGGGTAACAGAACACGGTCAGAGCCCCACAAGTCACCCCATCTTGGATTCCCCTAGGTGTCTAGTTTTCAAAAATGCACAGGTTTGGTAGGTTTCCCTAGGTGCAGGCTGAGCTAGAGGCCAAAATCTACAGGTAGGCACTTTGCAAAAAACAGCTCTGTTTTCTGTGATGTGTCCACGTTGTGTTTTGGGGCATATCCTGTCGCGGGCGCTAGGCCTACCCACACAAGTGAGGTACCATTTTTATCGGGAGACTTGGGGGAACGCTGGGTGGGAGGAAATTTGTGGCTCCTCTCAGATTCCAGAACTTTCTGTAACCGAAATGTGTGGAAAATATGTTTTTTTAGCCACGTTTTGAGGTTTGCAAAGGATTCTGGGTAAGAGAACCTGGTCAGAGCCCCACAAGTCACCCCATCTTGGAATCCCCTAGGCCTCTAGTTTTAAAAAATGCACAGGTTTGGTAGGTTTCCCTAGGTGCCAGCTGAGCTAGAGGCCAAAATCTACAGGTAGGCACTTTGCAAAAAACAGCTCAGTTTTCTGTGATGTGTCCACGTTGTGTTTTGGGGCATATCCTGTCGCGAGCGCTAGGTCTACCCACACAAGTGAGGTATCATTTTTATTGGGAGACTTGGGGGAACATAGAATCGCAAAACAAGTGTTATTTCCCCTTGTCTTTCTCTAAATTTTTCCCTTCCAAATGCAAGACAGTGTGTAAAAAAGACATCTATTTGAGAAATGCCCTGTAATTCACACGCTAGTATGGGCACCCCGGAATCCAGAGATGTGCAAATAACCACTGCTTCTCAACACCTTATCTTGTGCCCATTTTGGAAATACAAAGGTTTTTTTGATAGCTATTTTTTACTCTTTATATTTCAGCAAATGAATTGCTTTATACCCGGTATAGAATGAAAACCCACTGCAGGGTGCAGGTCATTTATTGGCTCTGGGTATCTAGAGTTCTTGATGAACTTACAAGCCCTATATATCCCCACAACCAGAAGAGTCCAGCAGACGTAACGGTATATTGCTTTTGAAAATCTAACATTGCAGGGAAAAGTTAAAGAGTAAAACGTAGAGAAAAATCGATGTTTTGTTCACCTCAATTTCAATATTTTTATTTTTCAGTTGTTGTTTTCTGTAGGAAACCCTTGTTGGATCTACACAAATTACCCCTTGCTGAATTCAGAATTTTGTCTACTTTTCATAAATGTTGCGGTTTCTGGGAGCCAGCGTTGTCTTCATGCCCATTTCTGTCACTGACTGGAAGGAGGCTAAAAGCACAAAAAATCGTAAAAATGGGGTATGTCCCAGTAAAATGCCAAAATTGTGTTGAAAAATTGTGTTTTCTGATTCAAGTCTGCCTGTTCCTGAAATCTGGGAAGCTGGTGATTTTCGCACCGCAAACCCTCTGTTGATGACCTTTTCAGGGAAAAAACCACAAGCCTTCTTCTGCAACCCCTTTTTCCATTTTTTTATTAAAAAAACGAAATTTTCACTGTATTTTGGCTAATTTCTTGGCCTCCTTCTGGGGATCCCACAAAGTCTGGGTACCTCTAGAATCCCTAGGATGTTGGAAAAAAACGATGCAAATTTGTCGAGGGTAGCTTATGTGGACAAAAGGTTATGAGGGCCTAAGAGCGAACTGCCACAAATAGCCAAAAAAAGGCTTGGCACCTGAGGGGGAAAAGGCCTGGCAGCAAAGGGGTTAATGTTAGCCCATTACCAGTGAGATGCTCAAATTTGCATTTGAACGGACATCTCTGCCCTTTGACTCACATGGCTGCTTAACGCTCGATTGCCCACAAAAGAAAGGCAGAAAGTCAGGAACTAAATTATATTTTGCATTTCAGAAGGAATTATCCTTACCCATTCTTTCCTAGAATTAGGTTCAAACACTGGCAAGTAGGCCTAACGTGTGAGGAGGCCTTTGACCCTTCTGCTGGCCAACAGAGTAATTAACCACTTAAAGGGAACAACATTCCGGAATCCATCTATGACCTCAATCAGTGAATTATGACAAATATTCAAGTGCCATATGGAGAACAGATATCACTAAAGTGGCATTGTTTCTTCACTTTGGGTACATGTTTACCCTAGGGTTCATGCTTCATGTGTACATCTAGGCCTAAGTAGGGTGAAAATGTTCTTTGGCTCAGATTTCACCCATAATATGTAATTTGGTTATGCACATAGTCTTTCTAAGTAATTGCTACAGATGTAACCTATAAACGCCCACTCACATTATATGGCCTACACCAGATCAGCACCAATTTCTGAAAGGTCCGCTCTGCGGCAGGCTACCTGTGATTAGATACCAGTCTGAGCTAGACATTAATCTTACTTACTTGGCGCTCTTGTCTTTGCACACATATCTTTGTGTGTTCCCATGTAACCAGTTCAGAGCTTCATTATCCTAGCTACAAAGCAGTGGACTTAATTGTAACAGGTGGACATTGGTGATTAACACTCTCAATCCATTATTACAGTGTTTGCAGTGAGTGAGACATCCTTGGTGAGACACATTCACAGTGGAAATCCAAAAGCGGGTATTCCAAATGCAAATAATCTAGGAGCTTAAAAAGCATAGAACCCATTTGCTGCTCCTGCAGAACAGAATCAGTAGGGCAGACTAGTACACACTTCCATTGCTCATAGAGCATTAACTTACATGTATTAGCCACATGGTTTCCTTTCTCATACCTGCCCATCCTTTTATCAATCTCACATACTGTCCTCTTAAACTTATCACACGTTTTATTCACAACCTATTTCTGTCAAACATTATATTGTGATCTATCCTTCTCACGTTCCTGAAGCTCATCACGCACTACTCTTCTTGGCAGTCACCTCACTATTGTATCTCATACACTCCTTTCTCACATCTTCCTTTCATATATCTTCTAGGTTCACCTTTTTCTCACATCCTTCTCTCAAACTCAATCTTTTCTTTCCCACACACTCCAATTGCCATCAAAGTTTCACTCCCACACACTCCCTCACCCTAACATCTTAACAAAATGGTTATCTCACAAACACATGCCCATATTCCATTCTCTCTTTCAAATCCTACTTCCCCTCAAAAATCACACTTTCTAGCCCTTCTCACACAATTAACCTTACACTGAGCCTTTGCTTCCTCTTATCATTCTCCTTCTCGGCTCCTGTTTCTCACAAGCGCTTTCACTTTTTTCCTCTCTGTGTTATATGGACACACACTCAAGGATGGCTCTGGTGAGTATGGCTCCTATCACCAGTTTGAATGTTTGAATGTTGAATGATCATGTTTTGAAATTGCGCTGGTGAAAACAAAGTTGTCTTCTACAGCTTGAATATTCTGATTTAGAGGCCCTGCTTGTAGGAAAGTACCACCTTGCCTGGCATGTTACCCCCATTTTTACATGTATGTAAGTTTGTTTTTGCCTGTCTCACTGGGATCCTGCTAGCCAGGACCCCAGTGCTCTTAGTATGTGGCCTGAATGTATGTACCTGTGTAGTGACTAACTGTGTCACTGAGGCTCTGGCAACCAGAACCTCAGTGCTTATGCTCTCTCTTCCTAGTGACCATTTTCACCAGTTCTAATTGGCATACAGGAACACCCTTATAATTCCCTAGTATACGGTACCTAGGTACCCAGGGTATTGGGGTTCCAGGAGATCCCTTTGGGCTGCAGCACTTCTTTTGCCATAGGGAGCAAGGACTGCCACTGCAGCCTGAGTGAAATAACGCACACATTATTTCACAGCCATTTTAAGCTGCACTTAAGTAACTTATAAGTCACCTATATGTCTTACCTAGGTGAAATGTTACTAAGTGTGAGGGCCCTCTGTCTCTAGCCAAAGTGCCCCCACATAGTTCAGGGCAATTTCCCCAGACTTTGTGAGTGCGGGGACACCAGTACACACGTGCACTACATATAGATCAATACCTAGCTTCACAATGGTAACTCCGAATATGGCCATGGAACATGTCTAAGATCATGCAATTGTCCCCCCATGCCAAATCTGCTAGCTCTCTGGGGTTTTCTCAGCAGCTACTGCTGCTGCCAACCCAGAAGCAGGGTTCTGCCCAGTCCCAGGAAGGCAGAACAAAGAATTTCCTCTGAGAGAGGGTGTTACACCCTCCCTTTGGAAATAGGTGTTCAGGGCTGGGGAGGAGTAGCCTGCCCCAGCCTCTGGAAATGCTTTGAAGGGCACAGATGGTGCCCTCCTTTCATAAGCCAGTCTACAGTGGTTCAGGGAACCCCCAGTCCCTGCTCTGATGTGAAACTGGACAAAGGAAAGGGGAGTGACCACTCCCCTGTCCATCACCACCCCAGGAGTGGTGCCCAGAGCTCCTCCAGTGTGTCCCAGACCTCTGCCATCTTGAATCCAGAGGTGTTGGGGCACAATGGAGGCCTCTGAGTGGCCAGTGCCAGCAGGTGACGTCAGAGACCCCTCCTGAGAGGTGCTTACCTCACTAGGTGGCCAATCCTCCTCTGAGGGCTATTTAGGGTCTCTCCTGTGGGCTTTTCCTCAGATGACAACTTGAAAGAATTCACCAGAGTACCTCTGCACCTCTCTCTTCGACTTCTGAAAAGGAACGCCCGATGACTGCTCCAGGAGGCCGGCAAAACTGCTACAAAGTAGCAAGATGACTACCAGCGACATTGTAGTGCCTAATCCTGCCGGCTTTCTCGACTGTTTCCTGGTGGTGCATGCTTTGGCTGCCTGCCTTCATCCTGCACTGGAAGCCATGACGAAATCACCAGTGGGTTGACGGAATCTTTCCCCTGCTCCAGCAGGCAACAAACTCCAGCATCACTGGTACTCTGGGACCCCTCTCATCCTGACGAGCGTGGCCCCTGGAATACAGGTGGTGGACCCAAGTGACCCCGACCATCCATTGGTCCAACTGTCCAAATTTGGAAGAGTTAAATCCTTGCCTCCCCTCTTCAGACAGTAATCCTGTGCAGTGCATGAACTGCAGCTGCCAGGGCTTCTCTGCACTCTTGCAAGGAATCCTTCTTGGACAGCCTAGACCAGGTCCCCAGCACTCTGTCCTGCATTGCTGAACTCGCTGAGTTGACCATCGGCTTCGTGGGACCCTCTTTTGTAGTGTTGAGATGTCCGCTGGGCTCAGTCTTCTTGAACCTGTGTTCAAGGACTTCTGTGGGTGCTGCCTTCTTGTGCATGGGCTCTCTGTATTGCTGATGGCCCCCTCTGTCTCCTCTCGCAAGTGGTGACATCCTGGTCCTTTCTGGGCCCGGGCAGCACCCTTTTTCTTTAACCACGACCTTTACAGCTAGCAAGGCTTGTTGCAGTCTTTCTCCAAAGAAACAACTCTACTTCCTCCAGCACTCCGTGGGACATCTTCTGCACAAAGAAGAAGTTCCTAACATCTTTTGTTGTTGCAGAAACTTCAGCTTCTTCCATCTGGAGGCAGCCCTTTTGACCTTCATCCGGGGTTTAGTGGGCTCCTGCCCCCCTGGACACTTTCATGACTCTTGGACTTGGTCCCCTTCTCTTACAGGTCCTTAGGGCCAGGAATCCGTCTTCATTGCTTTGCAGTCTTTTGTGGTCTTTGCAGAATCCTCTATCATGAGTTTAGTGTGTTTCTTGGGAAGTACTGGCACTTTACTCCTACTTTTCAGGGTCTTGGGGTATCTTAGACACCCTTAGTGTTTTCTTACACTCCCAGTGACCCTCTACACACTACACTAGCCTAGGGGTCCATTCGTGGTTCGCATTCCACTTTCAGAGTCTATGGTTTGTGTTGCCCCTAGGCCTATTGCATCCTATTGTATTCTACAGTGTTTGCACTATTTGTCTAACTGTTTACTTACCTGATTTTGGCTTGTGTGTATATTTTGTGTATTTTACTTGCCTCCTATGGGAGTATATCCTCTGAGATATTTTTGGCACATTGTCAAAAAAACAAAGTACCTTTATTTTTATTAATTCTGAGTATTGTGTTTCTTCTGATATAGTAACTATATGAAATAAGTGGTATAGTAGGAGCTTTACATGTCTCCTAGTTCAGCCTAAGCTGCTCTGCTATGGCTACCTCTATCAGCCTAAGCTGCTAGAACAATATTAATCTACTAATAAGGGACAACGGGACCTGGCACAAGGTATAAGTACCCTCAGGTACCCACAATGAGCCAGGCCAGCCTCCTACACTGTTGATAAGGTCTGAAGAGAAAAGTCCAATCAATATTGTAGACTTAAGTCAGCACAGTGATGATTTCAAGATGAAACGTTGTTATTTTTTGGGAAAACTGGAGTAAAATGAATGTGTGGCAATATACAAATTACTGGAGTTTATGTTGATTTCTTCGTTTTTGACGAATTAAAAAGTAGAAATTTCCTAGTAGGGTATTGTTATTTGGAGAAGCTGAGCCATAGCTTAAGTAAATATGTACTAAACAGCAACACAAGTGCTGATCTCTTAAAAAAATTATGAATGTGCATGCACTAGGCAATGTGCAATTCCAGCATTGGTGCAGAACCTATTCAGAATGTTAAAGATTCCTGTTGCCTGCTACTACCATAATTCGCAGTATATTCCCAAAATCAGTTATCTTATCTGTTGTAGTGATTTAATTACAATTGTTGGATGTAAGGCTGAGTTATCCATGTAGAGATGTCAAGTCAGTATCATGAGTAATTTGTAAAATGGAACCTGAACTCGGGTGTTCTGGACCAATCCAACTGGGCAATTAAACCTCTTAGAAAATATGGCATCATACTGACCTGCAACTGGAAACCTGTTCAGAAATCTAACACTGCCTATGGGTTTACATTGACTACTTTGGCACTGTGATATCTTTGAATCTCTTACAGATTGATAAAGCTACCTCAATGAACAGCAGATTGTGTGCTAATCAATATGGTCAAGTGCCAGCACCAATACGACATTGCCTGCCACCGAAGGGAGCTACTTTAACAGTCTCTGGGGGCATTTTGCCAACCTACGAAACACACACTCTACCGAAGTCGGGATGTTAGCAGCTGTGGAAGAAAGTGTTGCAGTCTGTGTAAATAATCAGTACTGTGCTGAGCGTGCCTACTCCTTCACCACCGAGGCTGATGTTTCGCACCGAATACCCTCAAGGCCATATTTACAAGTCCCATTACATCACTTTTTCTGATTCTCCGGCGGTGTAGAGTGCAGACCCATGTCTATGAGTCTTTGTGTGACTTTTCATGGCCTCTTAGATAAGGTGTAAGGCAACACAGCGCAAGTAACTCTGTATCAGGGGGGCATTCCAAGGGTGTTGTAGTGGGTTTTTCCATGCAAAACCCATGAGTTTCAAGGATTCCCAGGTTTACAAGGCTCTGTAAACCTGGGAATGAGTCAAAACCATACTCCTCCCAAGGGAGGCATAATGAAGAGAAATATATTTATTTCACCTTTTTTTTCCTCTTTCATTGTGTGCTGCATTCTGTAGCAAACATAGACAGAGGAAAACACCTCCATGGCTTGTTTTTGTGCAGTAATGTGTCCTTTCCATACACAAAAACAATCCTGCATGCAACTCAGGTACCTTGCACCATGGTGCAAGGGTGCCTCCGTTGGCACTAGACAGTCAAAAGGGTTGCAGCGCGGGGGAGAGGACAGAAATGCACTGTTTTTTGTAAATACAGTGGATTTCTGCCCTTTGCCTGTGGCGCAGGGCAACACAGCAAGGTCACTTGCTGCGCTGCCCTGCCCCACTATTTGTACATATGCCACACCGTCTATTCAACCAAGGCCAGGCCATAAATACACAAACGTCCAGAGCTTAACAAATGGCCTTCTTCAAGAGTACAGTTCCTCCAGTAGGAGTCAACCAAACTCCAGTAAGCATCGCGCATCCTACAGCAAGCCTCAGGACTTTCTTGCAGCTAAATGCAGGACTAAATGTCAAAGACCAATAAGCTTACCCTACATCATCTTGTAGGGGGGGCTGATACCAAAATAGGACTTGTGGTGAGTCCTAAGATTTTAAAAGAGACCAGAAAAGAAGGAATGCAAAGTAAATAAAATTAGGATGTTGGATTTTCTTTTAATTGTGAATAAGTGAAATATCTATCTTGGGGTAAGGGTTCATATCTGTAATTAATAATAATTAGTTTAATACATTTCACAACTCACGTTCTGCATTTTCCAAGCACTGTAAATAACTGACACTGTTATGACCTAATTTTGGCCCGTATTTATACTTTTTGACGCTAAACTGCGCTAACGCAGTTTAGCGTCAAAAAATTTTGCGCCGGCTAACGTCATTCTGAAGCGCCATGCGGGCGCCGTATTTATTGAATGGCGTTAGCCGGCGCAAGCAGACCGGCGCTGCCTGGTGTGCGTGGAAAAAAAACACGTACACCAGGCAGCGCCGGCGTTGGGAAAAGTGCCGCTAGGGCGTCTTAAAAATGGTGCAAGTCAGGTTGACGAAAAAAAACGCCTCCACCCGATTTGCGCCATTTTTAACGACGCCCAGACGCCATTTACATGACTCCTGTCTTAGTAAAGACAGGAGTCATGCCCCCTTGCCCAATGGCCATGCCCAGGGGACTTATGTCCCCTGGGCATGGTCATTGGGCATAGTGGCATGTAGGGGGGCACAAATAAGGCCCCCCTATGCCACCCAAAAAAAAAAAAAAAAAAAAAATATATACTTACCTGAACTTACCTGAATGTCCCTGGGGTGGGTCCCTCCATCCTTGGGTGTCCTCCTGGGGTGGGCAAGGGTGGCAGGGGGGATCCCTGGGGGCATGGGAGGGCAGCTGTGGGCTCATTTTGAGCCCACAGGTCCCTTAACGCCTACCCTGACCCAGGCGTTAAAAAGTGGTGCAAATGCGGGGTTTTTTGACCCGACCACTCCCGGGCGTGATTTTTGCCCGGGAGTATAAATACGACGCATTTGCGTCGCCGTCATTTTTTTTGACGGGAACGCCTTCCTTGCATCTCATTAACGCAAGGAAGGCGTTCACGCAAAAAAATGATGCTATTTGCCCATACTTTGGCGCTAGACGCGTCTAACGCCAAAGTATAAATATGGCGTTAGTTTTGCGCCGAATTTGCGTCGAAAAAAACGACGCTAATTCGGCGCAAACGGAGTATAAATATGCCCCTTAATGATTCTCACTTCATCAACGACTCCAAGGTGGAATCCTGAATTGGAGTGGGCGGTGTTCCAAAGCATCATCAGTAGGTCAGTGACACAGATGCTCTCAGTGACATTTTAACTCTCTGACCCATTTTGCCAGCATTAAGTGATATACAGAGTACTATGGTATAAAGACCCATTCATTGTTGAGCTCCATAAAGCGTCTTTTCAACCTTCAACTGAGGTGAGAAGATGATATTGTAATCTAAAGATTGCTGATGTTCTTACAATACTAATATCAGTGAAAATGTTAGGGCATATTTATAATTGCACTGATAATCATGCAGGCACCTTGTTTTTACGCCACATTCCCAGAGGGCACATTGTAATACATTTTTTAGTGCTGATTCTATGCAGAAGGAATCTATATATTTTTTCCATCTGCGGTGCAGCCATTAACTCTAAAAATCTGCACGTAAATGCATGTGTTGCTGACAGCAGATCTCGGAAACACACAGTAGCAATTACTTCCCCCTGTTTCAAGGTTCTGCTGTAGGCAGCTCATGCACTGACTCAATCATGTATAGAGTTAAGGTATGCAGGCTGAAGACTGAAAATAGAAACAAGTAGGTCGCTTCTGCATCAGTACAATGCAAAGAATGGGCTCATGATACATCCCCTTGGGCCGTGTTGTACTTTTATACTTGATTCCATGCGAGACAGAAGGGATCTGTGCATTTCTTTTTACATCTTCAACTCATATTTACATCAAGTCTCAAATTTACTAAGATATCACGCAATGTAGCATGGAAACTTCCCTTGCTGCTGATGAGGCATAATTTTGTTGGACCATCATGTGTTACAGGAGGGACATAATAATGTAATCAACAATACATATATTGTGTAACTTAACATTACTTATACAACGTGGAACATCTAAATCGCATTATTGAAGGTGTACTCACAGTAGTTGATTAGTAGTTCATATATGTGTGTTCTAATGTTTGAATTTAACATGTTGAATTGTAGTACTCATACACATTTATATCCATGCATGTTTTTTTTATTTATATTGCTATGTGTAATTTCATATAATCATGTTTCACTTATAATTCCTGCTTTCATTTGTAATTGCACTTCTAATGCACATTTGATGTTTTATTATGTTAGTATGACTAAATGCCTGAAGCATTTAGGGTGTCATTATGACCCTGGCCGAAGGCGGAGAAGCGGCGGTAAGACCGCCAACAGGCTGGCGGTCTTTTTTTTTGTATTATGACCATGGTGGTTACCGCCATGGTCATTCGCTGCTTCTCCGTTCCGCCCGCCAGGGCAGAGACAACCGCTGGGCTGGGGACCTGGGTCTCCAGCCCGGCAGCCATCACTATACCACCGGCGGTATTTGGACCCGGCTCACCGCCATGGATTTCATGCTGTTTGAAACCGCCATGAAATCCATGGCGGTGAGCACTATCAGTGCCAGGGAATTCCTTCCCTGACACTGAAAGGGGTCTCCCCCACCCCCCACACCAAATCCCTCCCCTACCCCCCCACCACCCCTGCCACCCCCCTCCCCACCCCGACCCCCAACATAACATTACTCATACACACACGACACGCACGCAGGCACCACCAACACACATACACGCACACACACCGACATACATGCACACCCACATTCAAACATACACGCACACATCCATACAGACATACCTACAGACATACACGCACTCATTCCCAAACACACAACACCCCCGCATGCATACACACACTCACACACCCCCTCTACATACACACACGCACACCCCCATGCATGCACACAACACACAACACCCCCCACCCACTCCCCCTCACGGACAATCCACTTACCTGGTCTGACGATCAACCGGGAGGGGGCGGGAGCCATGGGGTCTGCTCCGCCGACACCACACCGTCAACAGAACACTGCCACGGCGAATCACAGGACGTGATTCGCTGGGCGGTGTTCTGTTGGCGTGGCGGTGGAGGTGGAGCAACCTCCACTTCCCCGCCTCCCGCCAGTATGGCTGTTGGCGGCTCTCTGTCCGTAAAAGGACGGAGAGCTGCCAACGGTCATAATATGCCGAGCAGCAAACCGCCACACTGGCGGTCTTCCGCACAGCGGTCCCTCGGCAGTCTTGGAAAAAGACCGCCGAGGTCAAAATGACCCCCTTAGACTCTTGTGTTTAACCTTCAATGTGGAGTTTTGTTCGTGTTGCAATATTCTTTCTTTGCAGGTGGGTTTGATTGTATCTACAGGTACTGAAGGGCATATTGTGTGTTAAAGATAGTAGGGTAAGGGAGGATACTTTGACTAGGACAAGGAGCACTGACAAACTGAGAAGAAAAGACTCCTGTTTGTGTGCCAGGCACTGAGAAACATGCAAGGTCGCCTGATGTTCGATTTGTGGGATTAGAATTTGAGGAGAATCGCCAATTTCAACTGTGCAAGGAAGATGGAAAACTACTGGTGTGCATGTGGATGGCATGGCTTCCACAAAGGTCCTGTAGGGTTAAATTGTATTCTCCTAGTTAGACGAGGGTAGATTCACTTGAGACTTAGAGGGGTAAAGTCCTCTCATCTCTTATTCCTTGGTGTAGCTTTATAGTATGCAACACCTCTCTATCAGAACTTCTGCTGGGGTTTCTGTCATGCTGACACCTTCCTATATTTCCTGAGACTTAGGATTTGCCTTTAGTTTGGTTTAGGATAATTAGAATAATTCAGTTTTTCCAATGATTAGGCAAGAAGACCAAAATTGATATATAGATGATCAGATTCTGGTTCTCATCTTTTGTATTGCCTCGACTGAAAAACTTGTGTGCATTACGCTTATACAAATTAACTTCAATCAAAGCTTTACCTCACCTTTGCTGATTTTGTACTTATATGGCATGTTTTTTGAGATTCATTGACATCAGTTTGACTCTTAATTTGTGATAAGCTTTTGAACCTTATCTACCACTTTCTGGACTTTAATGTGTGACCAATTTAGTTACACTGTCAACTGAGTCGAAGAGTTCAATCATCCTAGAAAGGTCCATTGGAAAAAGAAAAATATGAATATGGACCAAGAGTGTAATCGCTGCACTGCGTAGCGTGAAATCATAATAATTCTGGGCCTTGTTACACCAGCCTCAGGCAGACACTCATTTTGGCATGAAACCCTCTTTTACAGACTTTGTAGATATGAGTTTGCATTGAAACTCTTGGGTGGATGCACAGGAACGCCATTGTTCAACCCATGCAACGCCAACCTGACACATGATAACACAAGGCAGCAGTTTCTGTACTGTTGCATGTCTTTTTGTTTTACATAACAGTGGAAATTGGGCTTTGTGTGGCTTCATAAATCCAGAACTAGATTTGTTGTCGGGGCTTTCGCAAAAAAGTGATGTAAACCCAACACATAGGGCCTGATTACAACTTTGGAGGAAGGTGTTAATCCGTCCCAAAAGTGATGGATATACCACCAGCCGTATTACGAGTCCATTATATCCTATGGAACTCGTAATACGGCTGGTGGTATATCCGTCACATTTGGGACAGATTAACACCTCCTCCAAAGTTGTAATCAGGCCCATAGTGTTAGAAAATCCAAGCCTAAGGTGGTCATTTCAACCTCAGTGGTCTTTTAGCAAGACCGCAGAGGGACCGCCGTGCGGAAGACCGCCAGTAGTGGCGGTTTGCCGCTCGGCGTATTATGACCGTTGGCTGCCCTCCGTCGTTTTTCCGACGGAGAGTTGCCAACAGCCATACTTGCGGGTGGCGGGGAAGTGGAGGTTGCTCCACCTCCACCGCCACGCCAACAGAACACCGCCCAGCTAATCATGTCCTGTGATTCTGTGCTGCGGTGTTCTGATGGCGGTGTGGTGTCGGTGGAGCTGCCCCCATGGCTCCCGTCCCCTCCCGGTGGATCGACGGAACAGGTAAGTCGATCGTCCATTAGGGGAGGGGGTGGGGGGTGTTGTGTGTTGTGTGGGTGCATGGGGGTATGCGTCTGTGTATGTAGGGGGGGTGTGAGTGCGTGTATGCTTGCGGGGGTGTTGCGTGTTTTGGGAATGAGTGCGTGTATGTCTGTAGGTATGTCTGTGTGGATGTGTGCGTGAATGTGTGAATGTGGGTGTACGTGTCTGACTGTGTGTGTGGATGTTGGCATGTATGTCGGTGTGTATGTGTGTTGGTGGTGCCTGCATGCGTGTTGGGTGTGTATGTGTAAGGTAATGTCGGGGTGGGGAGGGGGGCCCTGCCACCTTTGGGGGGTGGCAGGGGTGGTAGGGGTGTAGGGGGAGGGGGGACCCCTATCAGTGTCAGGGAAGGAATTCCCTGGCACTGATAGTGCTTACCGCCATGGATTTCATGGCGGTTCCTACCGCTGGAAATCCACGGCGGTAAGTTGGGTCACAATACCGGCGGCGGTATTGTGACGGCCGCCGGGCTGGAGACCCAAGTCTCCAGCCCAGCGGTTGTCTCCGCCCTGGCAGGCGGAACAGAGAAGCGGCGGATGACCATGGCGGTAATCGCCATGGTCATGATACTGAAAAAAAGACCGCCAGCCTGTTGGCGGTCTTACCGCCGCTTTAACACCGTCCGCCAGGGTTGTAATGACCCCCTAAGTCTATAGTGCATGGGCTGCAGAGAGCACAGGTCAGAAACATAGAGGAATAAACCACTCATGCACTAACTCGGATATTTTTCAAGCTAATAGTTGAGCTGTAGATGGATAAATGAAAAGTACAGCCCTCTTCTGGATCAATTCAAAGACTGGGATCAGGATAAGACCTTATCTGTTTATTTTACAGTCAATAGACGTTACCTTTTGCACTGCATTGCGCTCACAAGCGTTCATGGATAGCTCAGTAAAATATATCAGTTCGCTCTGTTGTCAGTGGCAGAAATGCCTTCTCTGGAACTTTGGGAACGGGATACTGAAGGGATAACTTTATCATAAATTGCTTAATCAAACACTAAGCCTGAAGAAAACCCCCTACACACATGTTACCCCAGCCACCTCACAATTGACTGGAGACCACCCAACGCAAAATGCTTAAATATCCCAGGGGATTTGAGTGCTATAATCAGGTATATCACTTGAGTGACAAGACTTTAAAATTTCTGAATCTGCAAACCGCAGTTATATTACAGATTCCCTGGAGTCCTTGCTGTAAAAGTAAAATCCAATAAGAAAAAGCAAGTACACAGCAGAGTATAAAAAAAGCAACAGCTGTGCTAGACACACGTAGTTGTTCCTCTGTCTTCAAAAACCTTTAAAGGGTGAGTAATATTAATTGAATTCTGAGCATTCTTGCGAGGCAATGCTGGCATTCATCAGTACAAAGGCCTCGGTCGTTGTTTAGGGCAAAAGACTAATTTAAGCTGCAAGGCTAACGCAAGCTAATTAAAATGTCAGTATACTCTTGCCAGCAGACGTTGCGAGTCTGACGACTGCAAGGACTCTTATTTTAAACCCTGCAGCTTTTGTACACAGTTGTTCTGAAATAGGACTGCATCCAATTGCAAGACACTCAGATATTGTGCAGTTTGACTGAGGTTGTCGGCGGATGGCACATACATGGTGAAATACTGTGGAACGTGCTCAGGGCCAGACTGGGAACCAAAGCCAGTTCTTGCAAAAATATTGAAACAACCGCACCTCCCTCCTTTTCTACCTCACGCTTTCCATCCATTCTCTGTCTTGCTCATTTTTGCTTCTCTCTTTTTCGTTCTTTCACTCTCCGAAAGCTCTTTGTCCTCTCTCTCCCTCACTTGCTCTCTTTCCCTGCACAATCTCACTGATCTCTCTTCATCCTATCCTGTTTCTTTGCTCTCTCTCTTTCTCTCTGTCTCTCTCCCGACTTCTCTCCCTCCTGTGCCTGCAGATGGTCCTGAGGAGAAGATGGTAAAGGCTATCAGTGGCATAGGCCATTAAAAAAACAGCATTGGAGACACCGCGCCTCAGAAAAATGAACCTGTTACTGACCTATAATCGTCATTACCCAAAATCGAGAGCTTCTCAATCCATTCAAAATATAACTTTGCCTCCCACGAACGCCTTATCATTTCCATTCTTTCTTAAAGAGGATTTTTTTTTATTTACCTTTACCCAGCTACTCAAAGGCCTCTCTCATACTCCTAGGCACTACCTGATTCATAAGCCAAAATGTATTGCTCCCAAGGCACAGAGAGGGCCAGGAATTGGACTGGAATAAGGTGCTCATTCTGAGTACTGAAGATTGCTGGTAAGTAATAGATTCATTACGTCCTCACCATTACCTTTTTGTCCCACTCCTGCACAAAAACAATCCTGCATGGAACGCAGGCACCCCTGCACCATGGTGCAAGGGTGCCTGCTTTGGTGCTGTGCTACCAAAAGCGTGTCACACAGGGAGAAAGGACAAGAAAGCGGGGTATTGGCTTTGATGCAATGCAGTGCAGTAAGGTGACATGCTGCACCGCACCAACAAATTGTAAATATGCCTCCAAGTGTCTGTCTACAAATCTCCTGTAGAGAGACTAGCTAACTCCACCCGGGATGTAGAAACTGCCCTGGTAGAGCACCCTTGCAAATATTGTGGGACAACACACCCAGCTTCAACATAAGCCTGAGTGATGACCTGTTTAAACCGCCTACTCAAGGCTGCAGTTACCACTTTCTTTCCTTTATTTGGTGCCCCATGACGAACACATTAAGGCCCATTTTTATACTCTTTTAGTGCAGCATTTGAGTCGTTTTTTTACACAAAATTGCCGCAAACTTACAAACTACAGTTGTATTTTGTAAGTTTGAGCTGCTTTTGCATCAAAAAATGATGCAAATGCGGTGCTAAAAAGGTACAAATATGGGTCAAAGAGTTTAAAGCGCGAAACTCTTTTCTTCTAGAGAAAACAAATAATGATGGCTCTTGTGATGTCTATTGTCTCAGGTACCTGTCAAACTTGCCAAATCATCCACCATCCACAAGTCTACCTCCTGCAATCAATTAAACTGTTTCTTGATCTTAACTCTGAATTTATAATCCAGTCTCAACACTGTTCTGTCCAGAACAAGCTTAACGTATGGGTAATTAATCACCAGCACGACTAACTCCCCAATCTCTTGGGAGAGGTTATTCCCTAAAAAAAAGCCACCTCTGCCAAGATCCAAGCTATGTTTTCAGACTCCAAAGGTTCACACAGCTTTTCATGTAACCCCTAAAAAAACACAGACTCTTCAAACTAAAACTCCTCAATAGCTTAAAAGCTAGAGTAACTATTTTAGAAATATTTCCGGATGCGTCCCTGAAACCCTTAATCTCTGCCCACTAGGCTGACAGCATTGACATGCACAGGCCCAAAACAAAGCCATCTCTTATAGAATCTAAAATTAGGAATTGGTCATAAGACCTTGCATCAACCACCCCTTTGTTTTGCACCAACCCTCAAAATCTATCCAGTGTCTTAAATACAGCACCGGAGTTGAAGGCTTCCTACAGGCCTGAATATTATTTGCTACTTGCTTTGTGCAATGTAAGTCATGGGTCACCTGCTGCTCAATTTTCAAGTCGTGGCAGAGGAGGCTGAAGATATCAACCCCCTACTAACAGGCACAGCAAATGGGAACTAAGGATACCAGGGCAAAAACAGAGCCACTAGGATTACTTGTAACCACTTACTATAAATCTTCTGCAATACCCTCAAAATGACGGGTTTCGGAGGGAATGGAAACAGAATCCCTGTTGATGACCGACACAATATTGCATGCACTGCTCACAGATTATGATGCCAGGATTCTGAACAGGAGGGAGGTAGACAGGCATTGCTCAGGGAGGCATACATGTCCAGCTATGGACTACTGAACCTCTCCACTATCAACAGGAAGGTGTTTCTGTTAACAATATTGAGACTTAAATTGGAAGGTTGTGGTTCAACCTGTCCACCTGAATGTGCTCCACTCTGGGAATATACATTGCTCTCAATTCTAAGAAGTAGCCCTCCACCCATGTGAACACGTCCATCTGTGCCAAAATCCTGTTCATTGTGCCCCCTTGTCAGTGTAGGTAGCCATTCCCCACTTGGGTACTATTCTTTACCAACACCAAGGCATTCTCTATGTGTGGAACAAACCTTTGATGGGCATTCCATATTGCCATCAACTTCTTTGAGTTTGAGTAGTTCAACTTTTCTGACACTGACCAACTTTCCCTTTCAACAGCTCTCTGAGAATGGTACTCCATCCTCATACACGTGCACCTGTCATTAGGACTTGTGGACTTGGGAATTTAACGTACACCCCCTTCCTCAAATTCACCTGATTCAACCACTTCTATAATTGAACTTCTAACTCCCTCGAGAGCAGAATCAGAGTCTTGTATTCCCTTGTCACTGCACACCAATTTTCTAATGAAACACCACTGGTTTCAAATGATGACATGCCATTGGTACTACAGCAATTGTTGCAGATATTAACCAGTACATTTTCAGTCATTGCCTGGCTGTCGCAATCTAAAGCGACAACATCTGGGAAACATTTGTCTGAAATAAATGAATCCTGCTCACTGCCAAGAGCACTTGTCCCTTCCATTTGTCTATGGGTGCCCCAGAAATGCCTTTAGTTGTTCTGAAGTCAGATTGGACTTGTCATAGTTCACTATGAATCCCAGAGATTCCAGGCAGGCACACACCTTTTTCACATTGGACACCAACTTTAAAAAGAAGAGTCAGATATCAAACAGTCATTGTGATAAAGAAACAATTGAAAACCTTCCAATTGTAAAGATGAAAACAACTGGTGCCAACACGTTTGTAAACACCGTCAGGGATGAGGATAGACAGAAATGGAGTGCCTTGAACTGAAAATGGTTTTCCTGGATCACAAACATCAGGTACTGCTGACTGTCCTCCCTTATTGGAACATGGAAATATGCTTCTTGCAAATTCAACTTTGATAGAAAGTCTTGCATTTTCAACACTGGATTCACTATTTGTAACATACGCATCCTGACGTGTGCTTTCGGTCTAGACCTGTTGTGCCATTGTGTATTTCCCACCTGGCTTTAGTACCAAGAAAATGATCTGTCTCATACATTTACAATGGATCCTTTCGGGAACAATTCTGTGCTTCCACCAATGTTGTTTATTTCTTTGATGTTGTATTCCAAAAAATAATGTCTTGGAAGATGGCTTGAAAGCTCTATGGCAGATCCCTCTCTTATTATCTCCAAGACCCATTGGTCATAAACTTGCCAAAATCAGTCTGCTTAAAAATTTCTCAGCAAGTCTGTTGTTGGGATTTTGAGACAGCACAGCACCTGACCACAGACCCTGTATCAAAGCAAACATTTCTTCTCTTGCAAAGACAGCTTTCTCCTGAAAAAAAACAATTGTTTGCAAAAGGGGCTCTAAGTGGAAAGATCATCTTTATTTCCTCCACTGACTTTTCTACTATCTCATCAAAATGAAAACCAAATAATTAGTCCCCCAAAAAGGAAGGTGATAAACCAATGACCTTGGAAAGCAGAGGTTCTTTAAACCCTTCCATTCCTTTAGAATCATGAACTTTACTGCTTCACCTAATGGATATACAGCGTCCTTGGGAGCTCTATACCGAACATCGAAGCCTTCCTTATCCTGCTGCAGCTTCTCCTGAAACAGATTATTTTTATGGAATGTCACCTCCACCAACTGACTACATTGTGTGTATTTTCCTTTAGTATCTTCATCAGTGTCCTCCTAAGGGTAAAGGCAATGGGCCTGATTAGGGCCTTGGCGGATGAGATACTCCGTCACAAATGTTATGGATGTCCTGCCTGCTGTTTTACAAGTTCTATAGGATATAGTGGAACTTGTAATATAAGGGACAGGATATCCGTCACATTTGTGATGGAGTATCCTATCTGCCAAGGTCATAATCAGGCCCATTATTTTGTCATGCGGATGAGCCAACACAGTATTCACTGCTTATTTTATCAGACTCTGACTTTTTTGTTGCAATTGAGAGCCCCTTACCTGATTTTCTCTCAACAGGCAGTTCCTGGTGATTATTTTTTGAACGCTCTTCCTAGGCTCCATTGTGACTTGTGGAGATTCCTCCATCAGTATGCTTAGCACTGATTTGGTTGCACTCTATGTGCCAACCAGCTGAAGCTGGTTGGCTCCTTAAAAGGGCAAATAATTAAGTAATTATCTCCATAATTATCCACTAATTTGATGAATGAGACTTTAAAAATAAGCCCCTCATTCAAGGGATGTGCTTCATTTTATTATGTTCAAAACGTATAGATGATTTAACACGGTTGCAGCACTCACAAACTGTTAATTATATATTAGTACACACCCATGTCTACGCATAACTCTTAGCATGTGCATTGAAACAGAGTTGTGATCCAACTCACGTGGTTTTCACACTGCAATGGGACCCCTCGCCTTACCTTGCACCCCACATCAGCTCAGTATATGAACGTGAAGGAACCCAGTATACTGAGGAACGCAGCCAGCCAAGCTGGCTCCGGCATACCAAGGGCATATTTAAGAGCCCCTAGAGCCACCGGAGCATCACTTTTCATGACGCTCATGTGGCGCAATGCCCTGTGCCGTATTTGCATGATGGCGTTAAGACACTTTTTTGGGCTTAATGCCACATTGTAAATACAGCCCCTTCACACGCAGCCCTTTGCGTGGAAGGGGTGTGCAATGGGTGTTGCTGTGGGCATGCTACACCAACCCCATCCTGCAGTATTCACAGAAGTGCCCACATAAACAATCAAATCCCTCAATGCAGACATTGTTGCACAATGGTGCAAGGATGCCTGCATTGGTGCTAGGCAGCTTAATTTAGCACCAGCGCCGGGGGAAACACAGGAGTATACCATGTTCTACTAAATATGTGCATCCCTGCATTTCTAAAGTAATGCAGCTTTGCGCTGCCTGTTTGGCACACCAACACGCTGCACTACTTTTTAATTAATCTGGCCCCAAATTTTACAAATTTATTTGATATACTTACTTCTCCCACAGACGCCAAAACGCAGTGCTCTAAACCAAGCAAGCAGGAAGTACCTAGGGTTAGGAAGGAGCCTTTTGAGTAGCCTGAAACATATAAATGTTGTTCACTTTGGGACAGAATGGATGTGGGAAGGCTGGTGGGGGAGCAGAGTCTTATATATTATGACTGGGACGAAATGCAACAATAAAGAGTTAATGGTGAGTCTGGGTGTGCGGGTGCCCTCATATGTGGGTAAAAAAGCCTGCCTCTATAGCAGATTTGCAGTATAATAAACTGTAAAACAGGCAATATAATTTCCTAAACACAAAGTTCCCAGTTTGCTGACGTCGGAAATGGGAAGGGTTAAGTTTGCTCTGTTTGTATTTGAACTTGTGCTGCTGGTTGGTGGGAGCATGAGCCAGCACTTATTATGCTGGTTCATAATTGTCAAGTGATGGCGTTACAGGACATGGCAACTTGGACCGAAAGGCAATAGGGGGAATATTCTTGTCCAAGATCGATAAGGACACAATCTGCGGAGCATGATGCTCCTCTTCTTTTTTTGTCTTCTTGGTTTTTCTCTAATTGCAGTAAAAATTACTTTAGGGAGACAGTAAACAGGACTCCTTTGTGTGTCAGAGGGTGGCAATGTAAGCTTGGCCACTCTAAAAGGTCTTTAAGATCACCAGCAATACCCCTAATCTTTGGATTAGCCTTGAAAAACGTATGCAGTGCTGAGGAAGTGGTGACAAATAGATACTGATTGATTTTCAAACTCCCTTCCCAGAAAGGAAGGCAATACTGCACAAAGACAAGGTAAAAGGCCATCCAGTGAGGTCATTAAGAGTTAAAACATAGGTACTATCTATGTATGTATTTGAAATTAGTGTAGCTCACACATATGCGAAAGACAGCAGAGTGCTCTCTGACTGCGGAAGAAAATTGTGAAGAAAAATGTATACAATACAACCAGCATGCCAACAACATAAAGGACATGTAAAAAGTATCAGGGTTAAAAAGCTTCAGGATCATCTCCAAACGTTAAAAAGTCAGTAATGTCTTGTTTATTTACTGGTAATCTTCATAACTTAGAGGTTCATTTAGACCCTGGAGGTTCAGTTCAGTTCAGTGCAGGCTGATTCTCTGCTGGAAACCTGGTAAACGAGGATCTCTAAAGCTGTCATTTCAATTGCAGCTGCAGAGGTTGCTGTGAGTACTGTGAACTCTGACAAACAGGCACAACATTTCTTGCACTGGCTCAGCAAACTATTATGTCTGTGAAACAACTCCCCACAACTGGAGATCGTTACTAGGAAAAAAAATAATTAGCCTGATCCATGGAGAATTTTCAATCCATTGCCTGGGACTATCATGACTTGCACGATGGTCGTAGGCAGGAAAATCTTCTAATGGTCAAACTAACCTAATTAGGGTAGTTGACTGTCAGTATCAGCCAGAGGTTCAATGGCAGAATGGCGAGTAGCTCAAAGGAATGCATTTGGGGAGTTAGTTGAGATCTGTCAGAGCAAACATGACACTCTCCCCACTTCTAAGTGGGTCTGGGAATGGGGCATGCGAACAGCTGGTTTACAATAGTTCTTCCACAAATTAAACTCTAAATGATACCCGTAGTCCTACTACTCCTTGCTTCAGCTTTCACTAATGAGGCAGACCCACCTTTCATACTGCTGGTGATCGTGACATTTGTCGCCGTGTCCTCCTATCGGCCGGGGGAACATTCCATATTTTATAGAATAATACCTAACCACCTGAAGACAGCTAAGGCCTCAGGAGCTCAGGACATATTATACGGACTCTGAAGAATAGGATTCGATGGAAATAAGAGGATGATAAAATAATCCATGTATTACTTCCCATTTGCCTTCCATTGGTGTACGAAAGTATTAAACATATCAGGGTAACGTAAGACTTACCCTGCTGTCCCCATAACAAAATCTCTCTTACAAGATTATCTTGCCCAAACAAATGCTTGGTTAGCTCCAGAATTACAAACTCTCTTTTGAACTGTTTCCAAGACTCCTCTAACAAGAGCCTTAAAATGTTCTTCTTTGAGGCACAGTCAGTAGTGCTGTGCAAATATTTGAAACAGTACCCAAGTGTCATGGTATGGTGAATTTCAGCTTGTCTCCCAAAACTACTCCCCAGGATGCCAACTTTCCTCATGTTGACCGTCTTCGAGCCCCCTTTTGAAATGTTTTCTAATCGAAAGAGTAAGCTAATGTTTAAAATTAATCAGATCGACTTCTTCAATGATGCACAAAACATCCTGCAACTCCCTACCCCCTCTGTCATAAGCCACAGAAAGAGAATTGAATATATAACACTGATATTAATGCATCGTTACTGACACTGAGGGCCAGATTGCTTCAAATTACAATCCAAAGGCAAAATCTATGCTAAACAACCACACCTCAATTGCATCATAGCAAGAGCTCTGCGATCATGTGCGGTTGATCGACAAATAAGGGACTCCAGGAAGTTCCTGCACTACCAAACATATGATTTCCCGGCTCAGTTCAGAATCGGGGAAGCACAGGATTTACTCTTGCAGTCTCTCTTGCCTCCGCTGGTAGATAACCTTGACATGATGACCCATCCACGGGTCATTCCGTTGAAATAAAGGTGATCGGGTCCTTTTTAGGGCATGTGACCATTACTCATTTTCATTACCTAAGACAGCCTTGTGAGGCTTGGTAGTATTATGAAAGTAAAACACACAGGGGCATATTTATACTCTCTTTGCGCCGAATGTGCATCAAAATTTTTGACACACAATCGGCGCAAACACTGCCCCATATTTATACTTTGACGTCCGACCCCGCGGGCGTCAAAGTTCCACCATGTGCGTCATTTTTTAGAAGGGGGAACCAGCCTTGCGTTAATTATATGCAAGGTAGGCGTTCCCTTCCAAAAAATGACTTTAAGGCCTGTGCGCCTTATTTATACTGTGACGTCATTTTGACACACAGGAGGGGGCAGGCCTTAAAAAACGGCGCCCAGCCTGATGGGCGCCGTTTTTTAATGCCTGGTCAGGGCAGGCGTTAAGGGACCTTTGGGCTCAGAAGGAGCCCAGAGGTGCCCTCCCATGCCCCCAGGGACAACCCCTGCCACCCTTGCCCACCCCAGGAGGACACCCAAGGATAGAGGGACCCATCCCAGGGAAGTTAAGGTAAGTTCAGGTAAGTATTTTTTTCGTATTTTCTTTGTGGCATAGGGGGGCCTGATTTGTGCCCCCCTACATGCCTACATGCCCCTACATGCCACTATGCCCAATGACCATGCCCAGAGGACAATAAGTCCCCTGGGCATGGCCATTGGGCAAGGGGGCATGACTCCTGTCTTTGCTAAGACAGGAGTCATTTCAATGGGGGTTGGGCATAAAAAAAAATGGCGCAAATCGGGTTGAGGCCAAAATTTTGCCTCAGACCTGACTTGCCCCATTTTTTGACGCCCAAGCTCCATTTTCCCCTACGCCGGCGCTGCCTGGTGAGAGTCATTTTTTTTGATGCACACCAGTCAGCTGCGCCGGCTAACGTCATTCAATAAATAAGGCTTTGGAATGGCGTTAGCCAGCGTTAAAACTTTCGACGCAGTTGTGTGTCAAAAAGTAAAAATATGGGCCACAATCTGTACCACACACTGTGAGAAGCCCCCTACCCCTTTTGGCCACTGTTGTTTTTTTGTTTTCAGGTTTACCAGATATTTTTGAAAAACGTGGACCATTTGGTTTTACCGTAGGTGGCTTGGAGATCGAGTAATGAATTCATGCTATATGATTACATTCTTTGTGAAGTGGTGAGTAACTCGAGACAATAGGATGATGGTAAAAGCAAATAAGATAATACGATGAAGCACAGTGACCTAGGGCCTGATTTATGAAAAGTTAGCGCCACCTTTACGGTATTGTTTGACTCAAAAGCAACGCAAGCTTACAAAATATAATTATATTTTGTAAATTTGCGCTCCTTTCTTGCAAAGAATAATTATATTTTGTAAGTTTGTGCCACTTTTGCATCAAAATATTACGTAAAGGCAGCGCTAACGTTTCATAAATCAAGCCCTTAGTATTTTTCTGCTTTTTGTTTCTGAAATGTACAGGTGAAGTGGTCGAATACCTACGTCCTGAAGAGACCTTTGAAAACAAACAGGGTTGTAACAATGAAAAACCCTCCCATCTCGTTGGCATATACATTTGATATAAAGGGACTGTAAATTCACTCGATCAACTCTCCTTTCAACTGTTTTGAATAATATATACAGCCAATGGGACATGTACAGTGACTTATGGTGTACATTGTGTAAATACATTCACAATCGTAGAACTGCATTATCTGCACAATACTCACTTTTGCTATGTTTTACTGCATATGAATAGGTATGATGTGCTATTGACAGAAACCAAGTTGTTCTGTGCTTCTTTGTTTAAACTTTGGAGCAAGCACAGTGAGATCCTTGTTTACTTGGTGGGCATCTCAAAATTAGGTGGGTAGTCCTACATTAGAGAAGTAGGGGCCATGGTCTTCACTGACTTGGGTATAAATGACTATACAGTAGAAGTCTTTCCGATACATAACAAGGTAGTTACAGCTGTGGTTGTGTGGGCTACATTTTTTCAAAACTTTCTGAACTTTGATTCATCTTCATAAGCAACAGATGTTCCGCATGCATCATCTATATAAGCAGTGTTTTTTTTATTTATAACACAGTAGTGGACCAATATTATTGTATGTTCGTTAGCTTTATTTAAGTACTGTGCCGAGCAGTTCTAAAGAGGTATACAACATAAAAACAGCATGAAAATTAGAACAGTGCCTTGCATTACAAATGTTTGAAAAATTTACCAGTTTTTGGTGCTTTCCAAGGTAAAATGTCATTTAGTCTTGAAGATATTAGGACGAGAAGTCCGATAGAGCTGATAGTAGTTATCTGCAGTGGAAAAACATATCGTCCCAATGGGTAATGAGATTTAGAAATAGATATATAACTGAAATCACAAGGTATGTGGTCTTCTGAAGCATACCTTAAGCCTTCAGCTGTGTGACTTTCTTTTATTTTTTTTCAAAATTTTACCCATAAATACACATTACAGACAATTTATATGCTTTACTTTTTCCATATATAACCATTTCCCTCCTGTCTGAACTTCTCCTAAAGTTGCCCTCATCCAATAATGCTAGCATCTGTCTCTAATATGAAATCTGAAACACAGTCAAAAAGTGCACTGCCATTCCAAACCTGTTAATTGTCCAACCACCATTCTAGCTCCTCTTTCGCTTCTTGGTCCAATTCCACTAGCTCTCTATACCCAAGACCTTGTCTCAAGGCATTTGCTTTTATTCTCTGTAAGGCCCAATAATGCAAAGGCCCAGGATATATATGACCTGGATTAATGGTGAAAGAAAATCTAGCACTTGAGCCAAATCTCTCATTGTCAATGAACACTTCCTCAACACTTGATCAACATCCCTATTGATCATTCTCATCCTTTTCACTGCTAACTGTGAAACAATATTTACTAAATTTATCAGAGATCCTAAAATCTCTGAGGCATATTTACAAGCCCTTGGCTCCACCTTGCACTGCCATAGTGTCATTTTTGTATGCTAAGGCTGCGCTAAGGTGGCTTTTCCCGCAATCTGTATTTACAAAGTGGCGGAATGCATCAATTGCACCACTTTGCAACCCCTTCCACCACATTATGCCTGCGTCAGGCATAATGTATGCAAAGGGCCTTTCCGACAGCAGTGAGGCCTGAAAAAATCACGTAGTGAAATTTACAACATTTCACTGCACCATTTTTTCCGTCAACTTTAATGCTTGCTCAGATCAGGTGTTAAAATGACACATCCATTTTAATCAATGGGCCTCTGTGCTTTGCTGTACTAGTGACAACATTTTTGACGCTAGTGCAGCAAAGCGCCACAATAGCAAAATTGTGACACTATTGTCCTATCAACCGCAATGGTGCACCATATTATAAATATGGTATGTAGGAATTTGGCTCTGTATGTACTATTTCAAAGTAAGAAATAGCATGCACAGAGTCCAACGGTTCCCCTTAGAGGTAAGATAGTGGCAAAAAGAGATAATTCTAATGCTCTATATTGTGGTAGTGTGGTCGAGCAGTAGGCTTATCAGAGGGTAGTGTTAAGCATTTGTTGTACACACACAGTCAATAAATGAGGAACACACACTCAAAGACAATTCCAGGCCAATAGGTTTTTGTATAGAAAAATATATTTTCTTAGTTTATTTTAAGAACCACAGGTTCAAGATTTACAAACAATAACTTTAAATGAAAGGTACTTCACTTAGGAACTTTAGGAACTTTGAATTAGCAAAATAGCGTATACAGTTTTCACACAAATGGCATATAGCTATTTTAAAACTAGACACAGTGCAATTTTCAACAGTTCCTGGGGGAGGTAAGTGTTTGTTAGTTTTGCAGGTAAGTAAACCACCTACGGGGTTCAAAGTTGGGTCCAAGGTAGCCCACCGTTGGGGGTTCAGGGCAACCCCAAAGTCACCACACCAGCAGCTCAGGGCCGGTCAGGTGCAGAGGTCAAAGTGGTGCCCAAAACGCATAGTCTTCAATGGAGAAGGGGGTGCCCCGGTTCCAGTCTGCCAGCAGGAAAGTACCCGCGTCTTCGGAGGGCAGACCAGGGGGGTTTGGTAGGGCACCAGGGGGGACACGAGTCAGCACAAAAAGTACACCCTCAGCGGCACAGGGCGGCCGGGTGCAGTGTGCAAACAGGCGTCGGGTTCGCAATAGGTTTCAATGGGAGACCAAGGGGTCTCTTCAGCGATGCAGGCAGGCGGGGGGCTCCTCGGGGTAGCCACCACCTGGGCAAGGGAGAGAGCCACCTGGGGGTCGCTTCTGCACTGGAGGTCGGATCCCTCAGGTCCTGGGGGCTGCGGGTGCAGTGTCTTTACCAGGCGTCGGGTCTTTGAAGCAGGCAGTCGCGGTCAGGGGGAGCCTCGGGATTCCCTCTGCAGGTGTCGCTGTGGGGGCTCAGGGGGGTCAACTCTGGCTACTCACGGTCTCGTAGTCGCCGGGGAGTCCTCCCTGTGGTGTTTGTTCTCCACAAGTCGAGCCGGGGGCGTCGGGTGCAGAGTGTAAAGTCTCACGCTTCCGGCGGGAAACGTGTGTTGTTTCAAAGTTGCTTCTTTGTTTCAAAGTTGCAGTCTTTGTGGAACAGAGCCGCTGTCCTCAGGAGTTCTTGGTCCTTCTCGATGCAGGGTAGTCCTCTGAGGCTTCAGAGGTCGCTGGACCCTGTGGAACGCGTCGCTGGAGCAGTGTCTTTAAAAGTGGGGAGACAGGCCGGTAGAGCTGGGGCCAAAGCAGTTGGTGTCTCCGTCTTCTCTGCAGGTTTTTCAGCTCAGCAGTACTTCTTCGTCTTAGGTTGCAGGAATCTATCTTGCTGTGTTCTGGGAGCCCCTAAATACTCAATTTATGGGTGTGTTTAGGTCTGGGGGGTTAGTAGCCAATGGCTACTAGCCCTGAGGGTGGCTACACCCTCTTTGTGCCTCCTCCCTGAGGGGAGGGGGGCACATCCCTATCCCTATTGGGGGAATCCTCCATCTGCAAGATGGAGGATTTCTAAAAGTCAGAGTCACCTCAGCTCAGGACACCTTAGGGGCTGTCCTGACTGGCCAGTGACTCCTCCTTGTTTTTCTCATTATCTCCTCCGGCCTTGCCGCCAAAAGTGGGGCCGTGGCTGGAGGGGGCGGGCAACTCGATAGCTGGAGTGCCCTGGGGTGCTGCAACAAAGGGGGTGAGCCTTTGAGGCTCACCGCCAGGTGTTACAGTTCCTGCAGGGGGAGGTGAGAAGCACCTCCACCCAGTACAGGCTTTCTTACTAGCCACAGAGTGACAAAGGCACTCTCCCCATGTGGCCAGCAACATGTCTGGTGTGTGGCAGGCTGCTAAAACTAGTCAACCCACACTGGTAGTTGGTTAAGGTTTCAGGGGGCACCTCTAAGGTGCCCTCTGAGGTGTATGTTACAATAAAATGTACACTGGCATCAGTGTGCATTTATTGTGCTGAGAAGTTTGATACCAAACTTCACAGTTTTCAGTGTAGCCATTATGGTGCTGTGGAGTTCGTGCATGACAGACTCCCAGACCATATACTCTTATGGCTACCCTGCACTTACAATGTCTAAGGTTTTGCTTAGACACTGTAGGGGCATAGTGCTCATGCACTTATGCCCTCACCTATGGTATAGTGCACCCTGCCTTAGGGCTCTAAGGCCTGCTAGAGGGGTGACTGACCTATACCTATAGGCAGTGTGAGGTTGGCATGGCAACCTGAGGGGAGTGCCATGTCGACTTAGTCTTTTTATCCCCACCAGCACACACAAGCTGGCAAGCAGTGTGTCTGTGCTGAGTGAGGGGTCCCCAGGGTGGCATAAGACATGCTGCAGCCCTTAGAGACCTTCCCTGGCATCAAGGCCCTTGGTAGCAGGGGTACCAGTTACAAGGGAATTACCTGGATGCCAGGGTGTGCCAATTGTAGAACAAAAGTACAGGTTAGGGAAAGAACACTGGTGCTGGGGCCTGATTAGCAGGCCTCAGCACACTTTAAAATCATTACTTGGCATCAGCAAAGGCAAAAAGTCAGGGGGTAACCATGCCAAGGAGGCATTTCCTTACACGGTACAACCACGGTGTCATTAGGTAGGGCAGGGGAGACTCAATGAAAGTGGTGCATCAGGACCGATGCTCCACTTTCTTGCAACTATGCCCACCTATCTGTTGGGAAGTATTCAAAACAGATTTCTCCATATTCATTATGAAACCCAATTTCTCTAAGAGATTCTTCACTAATTTTCCTCAATTGAGCCACAATCACTCTTATCACTTTGGTAAAACACAACAAACCAAATGATAGGCATAGCAACTGATACAACTGGTTCCTCCATCTGAATAGCAGATAGCTTTGACTCTTCTTCCCCATTGGAATTGAAAACTATTCATCTTTTAGATTTAATTTTACTAACCAATAGTTTTGTAAAAACATGTCCCTCTAAAGATGCATTCCCTCCATCTTGAAAGGCATGTAAACCAGAAGCATGTTTAATTCTTGAAGATTTATTTCTGGCCTCCATTTGTCCTTTTTTCCTACTAAGAATAATATGCTCAAGAATTGCTTCACAATCTCCTCTACCGTCATTATTGCCCTCTTTCAAATCAAAGACTCCAAGTCTAAATCTACCTCCTTCTCCGAAGTTTTTGTCATTTTAACACTTTTGGCTCCTTTTTCTGAATTGGCACTTCCTAGGCCTGGGTGGAACTCCACAAAGTCACCAAAAAACTCTGCCATGCTACGCAGACTTCTGACAGCAGCAGAGTGCGTTAGGTCATGCCGTTCATGTTGATCTTTAACACCCGGTATTCTTCCTGCACTGAAAAATCAGTGCGATTGCCACCACATGCAGTGCAATAGGGTGCTGCTTCTTTCCACCCACTAGAGTAGATTCTCTACTCGAACAGTAGCTTCCTCAACGAGAATGGAAGGTTCCTCAATGCGAGGGGTAGCGGCCATCCACGACTATCTGTGTTGAGAAAGTTTGCTTGGAGGTGGTCTGGAGTAAGATTTTCCTTGCTTGCGTACGACAACTTAACATTGGTGAGTGCTTTGCTGAGTTTTTCGGAACTCCGCACTCTAAGAAGAGCACAGAGTGGTAAAAACTCTGCAAACTCCAGGAGCAGAGCAGAGTTCACTGCCCACCCCTAGCACTGCCTCAAAATGTATCTTAAAACCATGAACTGCTTGTAAAACCCACTGATCTTGAGTTATCATCTCTAATTCACTTACAAAATTTCTCAAATAACCTCCCACTTTTTGTGGGGAAAAAACAAAAATAATCATTGTACTCACCTTGACTGATTGAAGAATTTTTTCCTTTGTCTCTATTATGTCTTCCTCTTCTCGCTCTTCCTTTATTTGAATAGAACCCTGGTGAGGCTTGATAACCTCTTCCCCTTTCTCCGTTTTGGCATGAATACCGGGACATTTAGAACCTTTGGCTGGCAGAAAGTCCCCTTCTGCCGGCCCTTCCAAAACACCTCCTCCAAACATCTTCCTCATATTGAATTGCACTTTGTCCAGCGGAGAGAAGGTAGATACAAATTTCCCAGTACTCTTAACCATACATTCTCCAAAAAATAAATCATGAGTGTCCCCAGAATGCTCCTTTCAGCTAAATCTCCTAACTTCGGATTAATCTTCATAAGAATGGCCTTCCTTTGTTCTACAAAAATAACAGCATTAGCATCGCCCAATGAAACTACAACTCTTTGATTCCATCCCTGGAATAATTCTAAATCTATCTTTTGAACGTGAGCTTCCCGAGCCATATCCAAAATGCATGCTAGAGGACCAAGGACATTTAAAATTTTGTCCTAGCACTGCTTTAAAGAGTGTTCAATACCTTTGCCGGGATCTCTTCCCTATTGACACAAAAAAAGTTCTCATTTCTGGATCCAAATAAGGGGTACTACAAACGTTGTCCTCAATTTCTGGTCCAGCACATTCAACCTTTAGAACTAGGCTGGGCAGAGCTCAAGGAGTTTCACCCAGCGGAATTCCACGGAGTCACAATAGAATTCCTTGGAGTTCTATGTGCAGGCAGAGTTTAGCCACCCCTGCTGGCAACTGCTCTAAATTCAGCAGCTGCGCATCATCATTAATGAATCCCAGAATAAAACGCCACAGCAGCATGGAGAATGTTAAATGTCGCCTGTATTTGCTCTCTACTGGCTGATAGATATTTATGTCAAGAACAAGACAAGAAATAGTTGCAAGCACTTGGTATTGTCCAAGATCATGATTGTACCCCTTCATGTGGCTGCTGCTGTCTTTCATCTACTTACACTAGATTTGATGAGCCAAAAGAGATGTCCCCGTCAAATACAGCATTGTATCACATTTAACAAATTCTTTCACGTAGTTAGCATTTTATCAACAGGAGGAAAAGAAATAACTTTCACATGGCCCGAAATGTAACTCAAAAGAAGGAAACCTCAAATAACCAAATGACTCTGTGCTGGTGGGTTTTACCATATCTGCACTCAAGACCCTTTCTTACATGGCAAACCTGAATCAGTGAATGAGCGGTTCCACCCTGGCTTGTATTTAAAAAGAGTAATATAAGGTACTTGCCTCCAACTATGGATCTGGGGTAGAGCAGCTGCAGTCAGGACCCAAATATTTATCTCCCATGGTGTTGAGACACCCACCCGGTGTGCTTGCAGTCCCTCTGATACCTCCTCACGGTCAAGTTGGTCCTTGATGTCCTCCTTCTTACAGAAGGTTGTCGGTGCTGGCGTTCTTCCCCCATGCTATAACTCCCAATTCTCACTTCACTCACGTTGACCGTGTCCTATCCTCTCCAGTTCAACCATCTCGTTGGTTTCCCTCCTCTCTCTCTGTCTCTCACTCTCTCTCTCTATATCTCTCCCATGGTCTCTGGAGTCTGAGCACAACCCTTATGTTCCAAAACCTCTTCCGTGAGAGATGGCTGTTCCATGACAAATAGAATGCTGAGTCGTACAGTTCTTGGGTATTCTTTGTCGGCCATTAGCCTGAGTGTACCATTAAACTCTGTTACACCAATTATAGGTGGAGTTCTTTGCTGAACTCTAGGCTCCAAGTGGAGCAGCAAAAATCTCTGAGAACTCCGGTGGCTGAGCAGAGTTTCCCACTCACCCCTACTTAGAGCCCTTCTGACTTCCTTCTCCAATGTTGTTTTAATCCATTCCTTTGGAAATGTCCCCAAATGTTCCATGGGCCACCATTCACCACTTCTTGGGTGGTAATATCATATGGAGAGAACAGCAGCTCTCCTAAAAACTATATAAACACATCTTTAGATATTCCGCTTCCTAAATGTGTAAATTCCTCATCAAAATCATCACCCTGATTCAAATCTAAAATATAAAAATATACTCATGTAAGTCATTATTGTAGTCAGTTTAGACCCATTGTCCAATTCTTGCGCTTTAAAATTTGCTGAAAATCTCTCATTCTTGCCGCCAAGTACACTACTCACTTGTTGGCTGCTAAGAACTTCTTCATGCGAGCTGTATGTGTGCCACCTAGGACAACTCTCTTTTTTTTGTTATTTAAAGCTTCTTTCCCTGATTTTGTCAGCAATGACTTTTCAATATGCTTAGTTTTTTATTTTCCCTTGCCTCCTCTCACCTTATTTTCCTCATCCTCCGATATAGACCAACATTCATCTTCAGACCCTGAATCTTTCCTCTTTTTGGACATCATAAAATCAGTAGTTTTGTTTATCTGAGACTTAATTTCTTGTTCTATTAACTTTTTCATACTATCCTGACTAACTCCTTCAGCCATCTTCAATGCATTTTCCTGATATTAAGCTATAATGTCTGATTAGATTCCCTTTCAAACTTTAAATTTCAACAAAATCCCACTATACAGGAAGAGGGCTACAAGTGCAGGAACGTGCAAGCACTCAACAATAACCCAGGATCACAATAACTGACTTGAGCAGTCATGTCAAGTTTGTTGTTGATAATGATCCTGAGGTTCGTGGCATGGGTGTCATAGGTTGGTGTTGGCAACAGCTCTATTTGACATCAAGTGGTGTCTCATAGTGATGTGCTCTATCCAAACATCATGATTTTGGTCTTGTCAGTGTTCAGCTTTAGGTAGTTGGTCTTTATCCAGGTGGTCATTTCAGTCATGCAGGCATTGAACTTGGGCTAGGTGCTGGGTGTTTTGTCCATGATGGAGAGGATGTCATTGTGTACCATTGCCTGTTAGACCTGGCAGCCTTTGGGTGGTACTCCACTCAACTTCTTGCCTACATACTCCATTTTTCTGACCTCGTTTTTGCTGGTATTCCGACTCAGTGCATTTTGCTAACTGATGCTAAAGTGTTTGTGCTCTCTCCCCGAAACATGGTAACACTGGCATATTTAATTTACTTTTAGATCCCCAGTAAAATGCACTACATGTGCCCAGGGCCTGTAAATGTAATTCTATATTTGGGCTTTCAGCACTGATTGTGCCACCCACTTATGCAGCCCAACAGCAGCAGACCAAGCAAGGTTTATACCAAATTTCTGTGTTCCCGCATTTGCCGGGTACAATGGACTGCTCCCATGTCCAACTTGTGCCACCTGCTGCAATGGAACACCTCCACAGGAATGGCAAACACACCCATAATATAAATGTGCAGGCCATTGTGGGCTCATCACAAACATCCTAGCCAAATATCCCAGCAGAGTCCATTATGCCAACATATTCCGGCACTTCACCATCAATGAGCGGTTCCAGGATGGGCAATATGGCAATGGGCTACTAGTGAGTAAGCCACCATACCAATCATTACACAGACAACACACCAACCTTGTAGGACAAACAATAAATACACCACACTAAAAACACATGGGCAAGAGAACACAGATGTACAGACAACAACACATTTGTCCCATGCCACACTAAACCGCATTCATTGCATCACACACATACACCCATATGTACATAATAAAGGCACAACCTGACTGGCCCACCACGTGAAGGACAGGTGGAGCTAAGTCCTCTTTACATAGAGAGGCTTGGCCCAAACTACCACAAGAGTCCACAGGTTGACTCACATAACACCTAACAATGAATAGCTCAGCTATGTGAATGGCATTGGCCATGTCAATCTAAAGAACGTCACATATAGGCACAGCCCCACATTTCTCATGGTGTCGAGGCCTCCAGCAGTACCAATATCAATTGCCATTCAATTGTTGCCCTCTCCAACGATATATCACCTATCATAACAGACGTACATATTGTGTGCACCTTCACTTGTCTGGTGCATTGTGCCGCATACACAGGAATACAATATCACCAGCCATGAAAGACCATGGGACAGATTTATAAAAAGTGGTGCTGCACCGAGTCCAGCACCACTTTTCTTGCACCTCTTAGTGCCCTCCTAACGCCACCATGTGTGAGCCATATAGAATATACGGTGCCCCATGGTGCATAGTAGGTGCAATAGTGTGCAGATAATTCATGCCATAGTAGGACTCTGTAGGAGAATTGAGAACATACCTGACCATTTAATGCATAGTACATAGGGACCCATTCACAACTATGTTTCGCCCCCTCCTAACACCTGCTCTGTGCATGCATTGAAAGTGTCTGTGATAAATCATGTCTAGGAACCTTGGAGATTCCTCTTCACCAAATTTGCTACTCCTTCAATTGTGTGAATCTCACCCTTGTACACATGATGGCTGGCACAGTCATAATCTGCCACAAAGGTCACTAAGTGTCGCACTGCATGCGTGGTGCCACATGGTAACATGGAGGCTTGAGTTTGGCCTTGTAGGGCTGCCATAGTGTCAATACAAATGACACTATTGTGGTGCAAGGAAGTGGTAGGTTCCGTTAAAATTAGGACATAGCCTCAAATATGGACAACACAACACATATTTTGCATGGTCGAACTGTCAGTCGAGATCTAAATTGACAAACACCAGGTCCCTGAGCCACAACCCATGATAGCAATGCCCACCACTACACATCTATGCAACCATTCAACAAAACAGGAATACACAATACCAGAAGCAAGTCTGAGTCACCACCTAAAAATAACATCTACCTTGGCAGATAAAAAAGCACTAATATGTATGACCGACACATGTCCTCTCATTTCTTTGCAGCCAACCATGGTTACGGCATCCAGCCATGGGTGATAACTCCTTTTGGCAATCTGAGAAGGGTGGAAGAGGGGTCATACAATGAAGGGCACAGAAGGATGCAAAATGTGTCGGAGAGGACATTTGGGCTACTGACAGGAAGAAGCCTGTTGTATGCACCACCCCTGTAATGCAAGATACTTGTATGTGCAATCTTGCATAACATATGTATTCGGACTTATGTCCCCTAGGAT
Organism: Pleurodeles waltl; assembly: GCF_031143425.1. Taxonomy (NCBI): domain Eukaryota; kingdom Metazoa; phylum Chordata; class Amphibia; order Caudata; family Salamandridae; genus Pleurodeles; species Pleurodeles waltl. Next base: position 646,817,351 of record NC_090443.1, on the reverse strand, counting down.
TAACTGTTAGATGTCCCAATGAGGAGGATGACAATGGTGCAGCACAGGTTGAGGGGAACAACAAAAAACTGCAGCTGGAGTTTGCAGGAGACAACAAATTGTACAGTACTTCTACACCTAGATACTGTACAACTAATCTCACCTTGTAAATATCACCATTAAATCTCTTTGCACCAGAATGTCCATGGTGTACTCATTCTCTACTACATATACCATTGGAATGTTGCACACAGCTCAGAGCAAGAAAAAAACACAATTACAAAACATAGGTTGTCATGTAAGAGGGTCTAGCGCCTCCATGCCTCACATCAGCATCATGTAACTCACCCACATGTGGCTCTCAAAGGCCTAGATCCATGCACCAGAAAAACTAAGTGGCATGAACAGACATATTGTAAAATCCTTCCCATTTCACCAAATCATGGCTAAGCCAGGCAAGATGTATGCAAGGGGGCATATGCACGATAGGGGCTGTTTCCAAATGGCGTATTTGAAAATAAGGAATTAAACTGTGTTACATCTCAGGTGGGTAGCTGTAACGCCAGCACTGAGCATGTGTGACAAGGGAGAACACCATTGGTATCAATGGACCTTCACGGACTGTTCAGGGTTAGGGACAAATGTTTCAGCCTAGCCCTGCACTGCATATTAATGGCTTTGCATACCTTGAGTGCTACTGGCCCCAATACTGCCACATGGTGTGCCGTACCTCAAATATAGCACACACATGTTGGCTGTGGAGTGCGCCAAGGATCATAAAACATAAACAAGCTACACTAGAGACATATGCCCTAACCAAGAGGCATATGGAAAATAGTTACAATGTAAAACCATTTGTGTCAGACCATGCTAAAAGTCTACTTTCTACTAATGAAAATGTATTTGTATCACATGATCATACATAGACTTAAATGACCTTCAAATTTGTTCCCACATATGGACGCATAGGTGCCACTGATATGACTACACAGCCATTAAACAATATCCAACAAATGTCCATGCTGGAAGTTAGATTTGTGAGGTTTCATATCTCATTAACAAACTGCTTTGGCATTCTTTGCACATATTACACTACACATGCCTTTCCACATACACGCCACATACCAACCTTCATTGACACATGTGAGTACACCATCTCCTGCATCATAGATGCATAGGGAACCATATGTTACACCATAGCATTGCATCATGAACCCTGAACCATACAACACATCACAGAGTGGACACACATGCACTTGGTATTGACCCTGCTGAATCCTCTGAGTATGATTTGTCAATTGTATCACATGCACGAACATGTATTGGACATATCCCATTATATTTATTGTGTTGTTGTCAAAGGTTCATTTTAAAATCAGACATGACAATGTGGTAGACCCACACATATGTGTTACTTCACATATGTACACTCCCAGTACACATGTGGTAACCTGTATGTCGAAAAAGTCTACCAACACATGTACATATGCAAATGGTATCCGTCATCACATGCATCACACACACATACAAACATATGCTAACATATTCCAATGTTAACATTAACAAATGAATGCACGTGCACACACATAACCATACCATACTGACTACATACATGCATAGCCCCTGTGACATAGTTTTCAAAAAAATCCATGCATTCCTGCTATGCATACATTTTTTGACACAGACAGCAATACTCCATAATACGCAATTCCAAAATATGACACGTGGCCCCTGCATGTCAATCACAAGTTGACAGGCCGTGTCACCCTTTATTGGAAGGAATACCACACATGACCATCATGCATCAAATTTTTTAACACAAAGGAAAATACCCCACACTTAGCTAATCAACAAAATGACGCCTGGCCCCTGTGCGTCAATAGCAAGTCAACTTGACTTGTCAGCCTTAATGGGAAAAAACATGCAAGACTGTAATGCGTCAAAAATAATGATGCAAATCAGAAAATGTGACACACGCCCAGGAAGTGATGAAACAGGACTTCCTTGCTGCACACATGGCCCAGTGATTTAACTTTTACTTTACAGTCTTTTTACCTGTGATTGTGAGAGGGTGTGTGGACCTAGTACTGGTTGAGGAGTGGTGGTTTTTGAGAGTTTTGTCCTATTGCTGTTCTGTGCACTTTGTCATTTTCCTGAGTCTTGTGTACTGTATTTGTCCTGTTATTTTATTTGTATTGTGGTAGTTCATCTTGGGGTAGCGTAGTCTGTAAGGGTATTTATAGTTAGGTGGGGTCGTTTTTTTATTTTTTATTTGGGGCTATTTGATTTGCAGTGAGGGGAAACTTCAAAATGTCTGGGAAAGGGAGAGCACATAATATGAGTGCAGGTGAACTGGGAGGGTAATCTGCCTGGTTAAACATTGCCTCCCCATGATGTTGACTATGGGTGGCCAGATCATACAGGGATACACAACAGAGGCACGGAAGCTGCGGTGGGGCAAGGTGCTCCACTACCTACACCAGATATTTGGAGTAGTGCGCCCCAACCACCAGATCAAACACCGTTGGGCAGACCTCATTGCATGAAAGCAAGATCTACTGGATCACCTGGGGATTCAGATTGGTGTACCAGTTGGTAAGTACCCCATTTTCATTGCAACATTCTTATTTGCATGTGCATGACCGGGGGACATAAGGTTGACTGCAGCTTTTTTGTTAAGGGTCAGGACAGGAAGTTTTGGGGCATATTTAAAAGGCCCTAGAATCACCTTAGCGCCACCCTAGCATCATTATTTGTGATGCTAAGGTGGCACTAAAATTATACTTTCCTTGTGCCATATTTACAACGTGGCACAATGCATGCATTGCACCACTTTGTAAACACTTGCATCACGTTATGCCTGCATGTCTGCACCAGCTATGATGTATGCAAGGGGGGGGTCATTACCCCACTAGGGGGGTTGAAAAAACACAGACCTGCCCCGCATTACCGAGAGTGCTCGGCAGGCCTGTGTCTGCTCCTGCACCAGCACATAACTCAGCAGCCTGCGCCAACACAGGCATACTTGGACCAAAGTGCAAGGGTGTCTGTGTTGAGGGGAGTGTCTATGTGCAGATTGGTACCCATTCCAGGGCATAAACAGTCTACAACTGTGACAATGGCTGCCCACATAGTAGTGACAAGACATCTGTTATGTTATTTTGTTAATGGGGGAGAGGAGGCTCCTACGCACACATAAGCAAACATCCAGGGCATATTAGCTTTACTGTGTGTGCCTTCAAATGGCAAACACATCTAAGAAGCAAGAAACAAGGAAGTATCAATGCATTCCTCAACACTTTGCTATGCTTACACCACCCCAGGGCAGTTGTTAGTCTTTTTGTGCTGATAATAAGTAAAATGTCTTCAATATCTGGGGCAGCGTTAAAACCAATGATTGTTACAATGGGCAGCCACTGCAACAGCCATTGTATGCCCCTCTGATACAGAATACTGTGTCAGGCTGCCCCATATATACATGGAGGTGTTACACTACAAAAAGCTGCATAACAAATCCTTGTACATATGGTGCAGTAAAATACACCACAGGAGCGTCAAGGAAAGTGATGTTTTGATGGTGCCAAGGCTCTGATATCTGTCCCTTTGTCTTACCAACAGAATTGTAATGTTTGGCAGTTGTTCAGTCCAACGTTGACTTGTTTACTCAGCTTAACAAATTGAATGTGTAACCGTTGTCCATGCACTTAAATTACTAAGCTAAGTGTTCCTGTCATATCTTGCAGGTGGGCCTCCACCCTACACTACTGAAGTGTCCCAATTTGAAGACCCCGATGCAGCCAGTAATTGTCACCTTGTGCGTCACATGTGTGATTCCAGGGTTTTGTGTGAGAGGGTATGATGTGTGCAATGCAATGTTGAAATCTAATTTGTGACCAATGAGATGACATCATCTGAGTTACGATGTGGACATTGTGTCTGATGCTATGTTGAGGATGGAGAATAAGTTGATTGTTGTACAAGTTCCAACGTGTGCTGCTATGGAATTGTGGGTGTTACGAAAAGGACAGCATGCCCACATACACAGTAATGTCAGTCAAGATATATGTCAGAGGTGCTGTTTATCTGATTAACATGCCTGTTGCCAATATATGTATCACAGCAATTTGTATAGCACTGGGTGCCTCATGTTGCTTTCAGTTACTCAGGAAATGGTACAGATGATGTACATGTGTTGAGGTCTCTAGGGGGCTTATGTAGGAGACACTTGCATCACTGGTACAATGCTACTCTTCAGAGTTTAAGTGAGGCAGTGGCTGTGCAAGGAGCCTTATTGTGATAGGCAGCAGTCAGTTGAGTATACTATGAGAATAGATAGATGTGGGGCATGTCTATGGATTGTAGCAATCTAGATGTGTACAGATTTACCAACATGATCTATCCATCATGATAATTGTGGGTGAGCTTGGTCACATCACGTGTGCATCACTTGATCCTCAATAGTATGATGACACAAATGTTGCACAAGAACGCAGTAGTCTGCTTACCTGTGGGCCCTAATTGCCAACAATGAATAACCGTTGACACAGTGACATACTGATACTGTAGATGGCAGGTAGGAAGTTTAGTCTTGATTTTGAGATTGAAATTGTTGTGGAATATCTTGTGGACAGCATGTGTCATCTTAGGATGCTGTGTACAATGCATGTTTGTTCTACCTCTAACCAATGCTGTATTCAATGCCATGTTCTCTTCATGTTTAAGCTGCACATTTTGCAAGAAAAAGCTAAAGAAGATGTAAACCTTTTATTGCACAGCCTTCCAATTACTTCTCTTCTCCCATTTTATTTAGTCATCATTTTTATTGGGTTTTAGGTGGATATGGATAGGTTAGTTAAATAGATTAGGTTAGTTGTAGGATAGAGTAAGTATAGTTGGGGGGTAAGTATGATTTTTTTGGGGGGATGGGCAGTGGTTATATATGGGTTTCTATGTTTATAAAACAAATAACAATATTTAGTGTGTGGCATTAAGGCCCTCATAATGACACTGGCGGTAAGTACAACTTACCGCCATACTGACTGCCGCCAACATACCACCACCACAGCGAATTACCGCAACCCATATTATAACCCACACATGGCAATCCGTCACTATACAGCCACACACACACAAGTCCACCAGCCCAAAGGTCAGTGATAAACTGGTGGTAGCAAAACCCACACCGTTACCCAACAGAACTATGCCCACAACATTATGACCCACAAATCAAAATACACACACACACATACAAAACAACACTACATTGGACAATTTGAATAACACACACTTTACACCCATGCACACACCACACCCACACCACTATAAAACACACACCCACATCACATTACCCACAACCCTTTATGACTAAAAACTATTGCCACAAGGGAGATAGCAAGACCACAGACAAAGCCACAGCCACACACTACCATCACCCATACACCATCCACGCACCTTACATCACACATGTCAACACATCACCCCACACACCCACACCACTTACACTACACCCATGACACCACAACAACACCCAAGATTCTCAGTGGAGGAGTTAAGGGTCATGGTGGAGGAAATCATCCGGGTAGAGCCACAGCTATTCGGATCACAGGTTCAGCAGATATGCATTGCAAGGAAGTTGAGCTATGGCGGAGAATCGTGGAGAGGGTCAAAGCCTTGCGAAAACACCCCAGAACAAGGGATGACATCAGGAAGAGGTGGAACGACGTACAGGGGAAGGTGTGTTCCACAGCAGCAAGACACCAAATAGCTGTACAGAGGACTGGCGGTGGACGCCCTCTTCCTCCCCCACAACTAACAACATGGGAGGAGCAAGTCTTGGCAGTCATGCATCCTGAAGGCCTGGCAGGAGTAGAAGGAGGACTGGACTCTGGTAAGTCAACTCTCTATTACTATCACCCACTACCTGCATGCTATCACAAACCTCTACCCTTACCCTCAATACCATCACTCCACCTCCTCACACACACCCCACCATCACAACCCCCCTCCCAATACCAAGCCCTGCAAATAACACCAATGCACGGACCCCCATCACAGACCTGCATGGACACCCATCACTAAAGCATGAACACTTGAGAGAATCACCTAGCCCACAAAATAACTACTCACACATGGCAAAGCTGACAGGGCAATAACAACCATAGAGGGCAACACACCCATGCACAAGATGCCACACACTGAAACAATAACACTGCATTTACATCCCCACAGGTCCCCCACCCAACGTCACCGGAGAGGAGGTGCCAGCAACATCCAGCCCCCCTACCAGAAGAGGCCCACAATGATGACAGGAGCTCTGGACGTCTGGATCTGGATGACCAACCTGGCCCATCAGGGATCTACGAACAGTTGATAACCCAGGCACAGTCCCATACCACCACAGAGCCTCCAACCTCAGGAAACAAGCACAGTACCCATCCAGTGGGCCCATACCTCTGTCCCCAGGACACGTCAATCAGCAGTGTGTCGACCACTACAGGGAGCCCAGGCCACCCACAAACACAGGACGATCAAGGACCTGGGGTCAGTGGCAGTGGGCACACGGTTCTGGGGACAGAGGCACAGGACAACAGGGAAGCTGGGAAGCTGGGAGGACTGCTGTGCGACAGGGAGAGGAGAGGCCCAGAGAACTGACTCTCCACAAGGCCATATCTACATTCCCAGGAAATGATGGGCCAGATACTGGACAAGTTGCAGGAGACCCAGTGGCTGCAGGAGGGACAGTACCTGGGGATCAGGGAGGACTTTAAGGACATCAACACCACCCTGGTCACCATTACAGGGGTGCTGGCAGACATGGCCAACACCATGAGGGAGGCAGTGACACACCACGGGCCCCTAGCACTAGCCAAACCAATGCACAGCCTTCCACCTCCGCTGTCACGGTTCCGGGTGGGTCTGATCAGGACTCTGGTTGGGACACCCCTTGAGGTCACCGAATATCCTAAAGAGGTAGTATAATGGGGCAGAAGAGCAGCTAAAGACATACATGGAAAGGACAGCTATGGACAGGCACAGGAAATTAAAAGCAGAGCAACCCTTGTGTGAACAAACAGGAAACAGATTTCTAATGGACAAACATGCTGGGGTTGTACACAGAGTAAGGCGCAGAACCTCCCACAGTGACAGGGAATGTCAATGCCTCTGTGCAGCTTGCTCTTACAAATAGTCACCCTGCCAGCCCCATAGAAAGGAGGCAGAAGAAGTGATTCTGTCTCTGGACCCTAGAGCACAAACAAGGATAGTACACATATACATAAGACACACTTTTGTGAGTCCAGCTGGAAACACAGTGGTGATTCCTGAGAAAACAGCAATAGCACACGGTCACTGTGAGGCACAAAAGACAACGTATAACACTAGACAAGGATGGGGGCTGGAATTACCTCCTGGAAACCAGGAGCAAACCCCAGTACAAAGGAGGACTCTTATACACTGGTGAAGACTGATAGCACACTTACCAGACACAAATACCGAGAGGAAACAGAAACTGGGAACAGGCTCAGGCTGAAGCAAAGGCAGGACTAGCACTGGAAAACAGGACACAAACTTCTGTCTGGAACAAACAGAGACAGGACTGGGAAATAGAGAGCAGGCTCTGGCTGGAACAGGCAAGGTCAGGGCTGGAATACAGGGAGTAGGAATAAGTAGTAAACAGGACTGGGAAACAGAGAGCAGGTTCAAGCTGAAGCAAGGCAGGAGCAGAACAGAGAAACAGGGAGCAGGCTCTGGGAGAAACAAACAGGTGCAGGGCTAAGAGATAGGGAACAGACTCAAGCTGGAACAATCAGGGGCAGGGCAGAGAAACAGGAAACAGGATCAAGCTGGAACAGGACAGGAACAAAACTGGAACACCATCCGATAAGGGGTCCGTAACACAAAGGAATCAAACTCCAATGCACAACGAGGATCTTGAGGAAATGGCTTCTTATAAGCAGTTCCAAGCTGGACTGCACAGGAGAGGTCTCAGGTGTGTGTAGTTTCAGCACTTGCAAGTCCTGGAGGAGAAGATCCGGTGAAAAGGAGCAACTGGACTTCTCCTATAGAAAACAATGGGAAACAGAACACAAGCTTTCCTGACTACCAAGCTGAGCATTATGGGATTTGCAGTCCCAGGAGGCAAATGTAATACTACACAAGTATACTGTGACGAAAAGAGAAAAAACAGGAGTAAGCAAGGGACTCTAGATAAGTGTTCAAGGTGATTCCCAGGCTACTGACAGTCCCCTTACAGCGCCCCCTAGAAATGGGACGACAGAGTTGTGACAGAATACCCCCTCCCACCAGTCTGCTCAAGGAGAGAAGGTGATCCTTTGGCTGAAAATAGTTGAAGAGGAAAAGCCACAGCAATAAAATCCAACACCAACCTTGGTTGATAAGTTTACAGTCCTGCCACAGATGAATCCTCCAATGAGCAAAGCATGTATTAATATGCATATGAGCTCCAATGTCTTTTCTCTTTATTGTTCGATTGATATGGGAGGAGTGCATGGAGTTGGTTTCTGGTGAAGTGGATTCAGGAGCAAGGAGATTTGGGATGGCATTATGGGAAGTATTCTTTAGGACATTAGTTTCCTGTTCAATACTTTCTTCTTTGGAGGAGATAATTGGTGTATTAGTAACTGTCAGGTCTGTAACACCTTCAGATAAGCAGGATATGTTTGTTTCTGCAGCAGTATTTGCATTGGTTGTGGTCTGAAGCTTGCAAAGGATAGAGACTTGGGAGACATGGGTAACTGATGTTCTCAAGGTAAACATGAAAAAGTCAGAATTTTCTTTAGTTTTGGATGGATTCGGAGTATCAAATTCAGAATCAACAAGAGTTTTTAAGCCTTTAGAAACTGGATTAACATCTGAAAATGTAGAAGTTCCACAAGCTAATTCTTTAAGGTGAGCTTCAGACAAGACTGAGATTTCATCATTGCAAGTGCTCTGTGGTGTATTCATGGTATCAGAAATGGTTTCTTTGCAAAGCGTTTCTACTGCAGGTCGTTGATCTTCGACTCTGTTAACACTGAAAGGTTGTTCTTTTGAAAGAAATGGAACTGGAGTCTCTTCAGAAATCGCCTTTACATTGTTATTTACATGTTCAGCTCTTGCCTTTGAATTGGTGAGGGTTTCTTGCAATAAAACACTAAGGGGGTCATTACAACATTGGCGGTAAAAGCCGCTTACCGCCGCCAGAAGACCGCCAACACACTGCCGCGGAATTCCGCCACGGCCATTATGACCCACAGCTCGGAGTCCGCCAAAATTCAGACACCCACACAAGTCCGCCACACCAAAGGTCAGTAATAAACTGGCGAAAACAAAACCTCCACCGTCACGCCAACAGAAATATGCCCACACTATCACGACCCACGAATCCACGCAGCGGTCTTTCAATCACGGTATTCCATTGGCGGTACACACCACTGCGCTCAAAATACACACACATTTACAAAACACAGCCACATTGGACAATTCCAAATACACACACCTGATACACATACACACACCACTCCCACACACCCATTACAATATAAAACACACACCCACATCACCCACAAACCCCTACGACCAAAATCCCAAAAGAAGGCCAGAGAGAGACACTACAATCTACTAACAAGCATCCACAGGCACACAACACCATCACCCACATAACATCCACGCACCCCACACAACACACCACTAAATATTACCCCACATATCACAACACACACCACCCCACACATCACCCACACCACCCCATGGCACGGCAAAGACATCCCAGGTTCTCTGAGGAGGACTTCAGGGTCATGGTGGAGGAAATCATCCGTGTAGAGCCACAGCTATTCGGATCACAGGTGCAGCACACCTCCATAGCTAAGAAGATGGAGCTATGGTGCAGTATAGTGGACAAGGTCAACGCAGTGGGGCAGCACCGAAGAAATAGGGATGACATCAGCAGAGGACTGGGGAAAGTACGTTCCGTGGTATCCAAACACCACCTTGCGGTACAGAGGACTGGCGGCGGACCCCCACCTCCTCCCCCACAACTAACAACATGGGAGGAGCAAGTATTGGCGATTCTGCATCCTGAGGGCCTCAAAGGAGGAATGGACTCTAGTGAGTCAAACCTTAACTACCTTATCCCCCACCCTACCTGCATGCTATCGCATACCCCCACCCTCGCCCTACCCCCATCACTCCAACTCCTCACAGATGTCCCACTATCACAAACTACACATCCCCACACCAAGCCCTGCATGCAACAACAGAGCATGGACACCTATCACCAATGCTTGACCACAGCACATACCCATACACCCCCTAAACCATCATCACACAAGGTCCCACACAGGAATGCAAGCACTGGGGTACACGGTCACCCACCCATTGCACACCATGGTAGCTCTGTCTAACTGGATCTAGATGACCAGCCCGGCCCATCTGGGACCTCGGGACAGTTGGTTCCCCTCACACAGTCACAGGCCACCACAGAGCTTCCCCCCTCTGGAAACACCAGCACAGCACCCATCCAGTGGACCCATACCTCTGTCCCCAGGACACGTCAATCAGCAGTGTGTCCACCACTACAGGGAACCCAGGCTAACCCACTACCCCAACAACAACAGGGACCCGGGGCAGTGGTAGTGAGCACACCATTCAGGGGACAGAGGCCCAGGAACACAGGGGAACTGGGAGGGCTGCTATGCGACAGGGGGAGGACAGGCCCAGGGAACCCACTCTCCACGAGGCCCTCTCCAACATCATGGGAGCATACCATCATTCCCAGGAGACGATGGCAACGGTACTGGCCAAGTTTCAGGAGACCCATCGGCTCCTGGAGGAACAGTATTTGGGCTTCAGGAAGGAACTCAGATCCATCAATTCCACCCTGGGCACCATCGTAGGGGTGCTGAAGGAAGTCACCAGGAGGGACACTGTGGCACAACAAGGGGCCCCTGACACTAGCCTGGACGATGAACTGCCCACCACCTCTGCCGGCGCTAGTGGACAGGAGGCACCACCACACCAGCACCCCACCCCCTGCAGATGGAGAACCACCCCACAAACGGTCCCTGAGATCCAGGACAAAGACAGAGAACGATGCCAAGACCCCCGCCAAGAAATGAGACCGCCCTGAATGTCATCCTTTTGTCCCACCTTGTCACCCTGTCCATCCTCAAACTGCCCCAGCTCCACTTCCTATGCCCCTTTGGACAATGCATCTGTGAAACATGTAGACTGGGCTCTGCCATGGACATTCCTCCACCATCACCCCTCACCATTTTACAGCACCCTCCAATATTGAGCACTTAAATAAACACCCTTAAAGCACAAAACAATTTGGAGTCTGTCTGTGATTTCGAAATATTGTATTAGCAAGTACAGTGACAAATGCTCTTTCTATTGTTATGTCAACATACCTATGTCACACAGCTCTAGTCCATGAGGAAACAAAGCAGATGTCACACAGTGGGACCCACATCTGTGAAATCGTAAGGGAAAGTGAAAACTCAGTGACCATACACTGGGTGAAAAGGACAGACAGTAGAGAGGTAGTAGTGTTAAATTACATGTAGTAGGCAGGTTTGTCTTCTTACCTGTGTCTCACTGGAAGTATTGCAGGATAACTGAGTTCCTGTTGTCGATGTCCTCTTCTTCTGCTTCGTCGTCTATAATGTCCACAGGCTCCACAGCTGCCACAACACCTCCATCTGGACCATCCTCCTGCAGAAAAGGCACCTGTCATCGCAAAGCTGAGTTGTGAAGCACACAGAAGGCCACGATGATCTGGCATACCTTCTTTGGTGAGTGGAATAGGGAACCACCTGTCATATGGAGGCACCTGAACCTGGCCTTCAGGAGGCCGAAGGTCCTCTCCATGATCCTCCTAGTTCTCCCATGGGCCTCATTGTAGCGTTCCTCTGCCCTTGTCCTGGGATTCCTCACTGGGGTCAGTAGCCATGACAGGTTGGGATAACCAGAGTCACCTGTAAAAGGCAAGGGACAACTGTTAGACACACACTAACCTGTAGGGATATCCCCAGACCCAGACAACTATTCCCACTGACTTACTTCCAGGTGCTCACCTAATAGCCCACACAGTGCCTCTGGAGTTGCCCCATCACATAAGGGATGCTGGTATTCCTCAGAATGTAAGGGTCATGCACTGAGCCTGGAAACTTGGCGTTCACATGTGAGATGTACTGGTCTGCCAAACACACCATCTGCACATTCATCGAATGATAACTGTTCCGGTTCCTATACACCTGTTCACTCCTGCGGGGGGGACCAAGGCCACATGTGTCCCATCAATGGCACCTATGATGTTGGGGATATGTCCCAGGGCATAGAAGTCACCTTTCACTGTAGGCAAACCTCCACCTGAGGGAAAACAATGTAGCTCTGCATGTGTTTCAGCAGGGCAGAAAACACTTTGGACAACACGTTGGAAAACATAGGCTGGGACATCCCTGATGCTAAGGCCACTGTTGTTTGAAAAGACCCACTTGCAAGGAAATGGAGTACTGACAGCACCTGCACTTGAGTGGGGATTCCTGTGGGATGGCGGATAGCTGACATCAGGTCTGGCTCCAACTGGGCACACAGTTCCTGGATTGTGGCATGATCAAGCCTGTAGGTGATGATTACAGGTCTTTCCTCCATTGTCGACAGGTCCACCAGCGGTCTGTACACCGGAGGATGCAGCCATCTCCTCACATGTCCCAGCGGACGGTGCCTATGAAGGACAACAGTGAGCACAGAGTCAACCAACACAGAGGTATGTACACACAGCTTACACAGAACACGATTCATAATCCGAAATTAGCATGTATGAGTGTTGAGGCAAGGCCTAGGTATGTGTGACGCAGTGAAAAATAGAGCAACGTGAGCCCCTGAAATGGTGGCTGCCTGACCTGTAAAGTGGGACAATGGGATATGAAGTAACTGCGGTGGCGTTGCACACCGTCTCGGTAGGCGGTCGAATACCATGGTGCAATTCTGCATTGGTTAACATTGGACCCTATGGGTCCCAAGAGCCAATGACGATGTACGCCGGCAGTGATGGTTCGCACCGCCATGGACGTGACCGCCATTTTCTATCTCTTCAATCACTCGATACCTGATCTTCGACAGGAGAGGACCTACACTGCAAGTGCAGCTGTGACCTCAGTCTGGAAGAGACAATGGCTCGTGCGTCTGGGGAAAGGGCCCCTGCCTTCACATCGGAGGAGTTGGAGAAACTCGTGGATGGGGTCCTCCCCCAGTACACGCTACTCTACGGTCCTCCAGACAAACAGGTAAGTACACTGGGAGCATGCAGTATGGGCTATGCCTGTGTGGAGTGGGATGGATGAAAGATAGGGGGTGGGAGAATGAGGCGTTCATGAAACGACGGTGAGTGCATGTGCCACATGGCAAGGGTAGGGATGCGGGCCAATGACTGTGACGGTGCAGTTGGTAATAACTTCTCTTTTTCCCCTGTACAATTCCTGTAGGTCAGCACCCACCAGAAGAAGGATATTTAGCGTGCCATCGCCAAGGAAGTCCGGACCCTGGGGGTCTATCACAGATGGAGCACCCACTGCCGTAAGAGATGGGAGGACATTCGCCGCTGGAGCAAGAAGACGGCGGAGGCCCAGCTGGGGATGGCCTCCCAACGTGGGAGGGTTGCCCGTCGCACCATGACCCCCCTGATGTTCAGGATCCTGGCAGTGGCATACCCGGAGTTGGATGGGCGCTTGAGGGCATCACAGCAGCAACAAGGAGGTGAGTACACTCTCATTCTGCTGATTCAGTGTGCAGTGGAGGTGTCTGGGTGGAAGAGGTGGGCTGTGGGTTCCCCTAGGCCAGGGCGAGTGTGCTAGTTAGGTCCCCTTTTTCAGGCAGGCTCTCTGGCACCCCACCCCACCTGGGTAGAGTGCCAATTACACCTAGTCAGGCTCCTGTGACATCCATGTGTGCAGATGTCGGCCATAGCCTTGTAGGCCATGTCTCAGGGATTGAATAGTGGACCCCAAGTGTGCAGTGTAGTGCAGGGGGCTTCTGTGTCTCTCGTGTCCGCCAACTTTAGCGGTAATGCATGCACTAAACATGTCTTTCTTCTGTTGTCCCCCCCTTTTTGTGGTCTCCCTGTTCTTGTGTGCATTAGCATCATCAGGCGGAGGAGCAGTGGCACCGGAGCAGGAGGGAGCTGCATCCCACATGGCCCTGGAGGGCGACACTACGGAGTGTGATATCACCAGTGGGACGGAGGGCGAGGGGAGCTCCATGGCGGGGACAGGAGCTGACACCAGTGATACAGACTCGTCCTCTGATGGGAGCTCCCACCACCACACCCCGCTCAAGTGCAGTCACCACCCCCACTACCATTCACACATCCCCTGTGTCCTCTCCCAGTGTGTCTGTGACGCCACCTCCCAAGGTACACAAACGCAGGCACAATCCCACCCAACAGCCATCCACCTCATGACAGCCTCCAGCACATGCACCTTGACCCAAAGTCACTCTTCCTCCACTCCCAAACCCCCTCCAGCTACCCGTCCCAGTGTTCCCAAGAAACTTTTCCTGTCCACCCTTGACCTCTTTCCCTCACCTCCCCCACCCCGTCATTCTCCTTGGCCCCAGTCTCCAGATCCCAACCTAGCACCTCCGCCACAACATCAGCGGGATCAGTGGTGCCAGTAGTCTCCGGATTCTGGAGTGCACCAGGCAGCAGGGCAGCCAGTGTGGCAAGGAGCCACAGCACGGACAGTCCCCCACCTGTCAAGCATCAAAAGTTGGCCAGTGCCCGGTGGGAGAGGGGGAAGACACCAGCCACAAAAGCCGCTCCCAGTGGTACAGGTGGGAGTGTGGAGTCTGCTGCGACAGCTTCCAAGGGGGGGAATGGGCACATGAAACCCGGCAAGTCTGGGAAGATCAGCACGGAGGAGAAGACCGGCATCAGCCCCGCTGCCCAGGAGGCGACGGCCATCAGCCCCGCTGCCCAGGATGCGACCGCCAGCACCAGCCCCGCTGCCCAGGAGGTGACCGCCATCAGCCCCGCTGCCCAGGAGGCGACTGCCAGCACCAGCACCGCTGCCCAGGAGGTGACCGCCAGCACCAGCCCTGCTGACCAGGAGGCGACTGCCAGCACCAGCCCGCTGGCCCAGACAGGACCACCAGCAGCAACAGGACTGCCAGCACCAGCCCCGCTGGCCCAGACAGGACTGCCAGAAGCAGCCCCGCAGGCCCAGACAGGACCGCCAGCAGCTGAGTCAATGCCAAGGACACTGCTGCAACAAGCACCGCTGAACGGGACACCGCCACCACAAGCACCGCTGCCAAGGACACTGCCGCCACAAGCACCGCTGCAAAGGACACCGCTGCCACAAGCACCACTGCCAAGGACAATGCCGCAACAAGCACCGCTGGCCCATGAGCGCCAAGAGCACTGACGCTACTGAGTCCGCCACAAGCAGGATGAAGCACTCTGGGCACAAAGCCCCCTCCAGAACCAGTGGAGAAAGGCATCCACTTGAGAGACTGTGGCTTTGCACTCCCCAGGATTGAACAGTGGGCAAACCACCCACTGTAGAGAGTTGACAGACTGTGGCTTTGCACTCCCCAGGATTGAACAGTGGGCATGTGGCCCCCTCGTGGATTTGGCGTCATGCACTCAACCGGATGAGGTGCCCCCCCTTTCCCTTCCCCCTGAGGTGCCTGTTTTATTTCTATCTGATGCCCCTGCAGTGTTCTCTCCGTCATGTTCAGGTACCTTGTGTGGGCCTCGACCATGCAGTGTGGGCCCAGTGTTCCACGAACTTAAATGGACCAATACCTGGACTTCTATTCTTGGTGCATATATTTGTTAATAGTGTGTATATATTTTTGCGTACTGGATTTTAATAGATTACAATGGTTACACTCATTTCCTTTTGTCTTTGCATTCTTCCGGGGGGTTGGAGGGTGTAACTGTAATGTATCAATATGTATTAGTGTGTGTGTTGTTGTGGGTGAGGGTGAGGGTGGGGGTGGGGATGTTGCATGTGTGTGTCAGTCTCTTTTCCCTCCACCCTCCCCTGTGTCGTAGGTGCAGCACTTACCGTGGTCTTCGTCGCCGGCGTTCGTGCTCCTGGTAGAGGAGCAAGAAGATAAAGGCTGGAAAAATGTGAAGCTCGAGTTCCATGGCTTTCAGGTTCCTCGTGGGGTGTGTAGAGGTGAGCGTTTTCCCTTCGAAGTCCTGTTTCCTCCGTGTTTTTGTTCGCAGTGAATCCGCCCCGGAAAAGGTGGCGGATTGTTAGGTTGTGATACTGTGGGTGGTAAATTGGCCTCCGCCTGTCTGTTGGCGGTGACTGCCGCGCTGTTTGTTTGTACCGCCGCGGCAGTCGGAGTGTTAAAGTGGCTGTCTTTGTCGTAATTCCATTTCTTTTACCGCCGGCCTGTTGGCGGTCTTACCGCTGCTTTAACACCGACCGCCAGGGTTGTAATGACAACCTAAGTACAGTACTTACCATCAGATCTTCGAAAACAAGATTCAAGTTCATGTCTTTAATTTTGGGGGAGATATTACTTTCTTCAATACTTCTGGTTCAGAGTGCTGGTTTTCAGGAGTCTTTAATTTCAGACACACAACAGGTGGCATTAGTGTGGCTGGTTTTACATCAAGATTAGATACAAGATCAAAGATCTGTTCTTCACTAACTGCAGAGCTGGAAACAGGATACACAGTGGCAGGGAACAGCAAGTCAGGATCAGTGGTTGAGGCTGCAACTGTGTCCAGTTCTAGGAGAAGGCTATCATTTCTTATGACATGCTGTTCAGTTTCAGATTGCTGGCTTTCTTCCTTGTCTGAAATCTCCATAGTTTGCTTTGACACAGAAGAGATATTTTTATACTTTCTGAGAAGTCCATTACATTCTTAGTAGCTGCAGGTATTTCTTCACGGTCAGAAAAATACATTAATTCACTTGGAACAGGAACTGTCTCTTCATTATCTGAAAATTCTATGATATCGTTTGAAAGGGCAGGAGTATCCCCATAGTCTGAAAATTCTGGTGTGTGCGCCATTTGAACAGCACTATCTGCAGGTTTGTTCACCGCAGGGCAGGAACCACTGTCATCACTAGATTCAGATTCTTCAACACTGTTGCACAACTTGACTTTAATCTCCAGTAAAGTAATATATTGGTTTCTTAAGGTGCAGCTATTGGCGTCTGCATCAGAACTCACTTCTTCCTTTGGATTTATTTGTTCTGATAGAAGGGCTGAGAAACATCCTTCTGAAGACTCTGATTCATCCTTTGAATCAAGAGGTGTCAAATCTCTCAGAGATTTGAGAGATACAGTCAACTGTACAGGGATATTCTTGGGAGAAATACAAGCTGAGAGAGAGTCTAAAGAAGAGACTGATATATTTGTAACTGGAGCTGTGTTTTGACTGTCATTAATAGAAGGGACAACCTGCTCTATAGTGGTCTTTGGAAAGGCACATGAAGTAGTATAATGTTTTTTAAGCCAAAGCTGGTGATCATTTTCTTTTTTCAGGTTTTCAAATTGATTCACAGTAGTTTCCATCAGCTGTTTTGTTACTTCTTCTAACTTACAAATAGACAGGATGTCTGGTTCAGGCAATAGTGAATTATGCATTGATGAAAAGAGCCCACGTGCAAGATTTCTTGTGTATGTTACAACATATTCATCATAGAAGTCCGATATCTGCCTTTTAATCTGCCAAAACGGCTCTTTTAGTATATGTATGTCCATATTGTTATCAAACCCATTCACAATAGAAAAGGGTTTAGCAGAGATTTTAGGTATTGAGAGTGGTGTATTATTATCCAGTTTGGGAAGAGCACAAGCTTTTTGAGTGGAACTAAGGAATCTCGCAGTCTCTACTGATCCCTTTGATACAGGTTCTATCCTGCTAACTTGAAAGCTCTGAGGGACTGGTAGGTCTTTATAGGAGTCAGCACAGCACTTAGGAATTGAGACGGATGTACTGTCATCCAATTTGGGAAGAGCACAAGCCATTTGAGTTGAACTAAGGAATCCCACAGTCTTTACTGATCCCTTAGATACAGAGTCTAGCCTGCTGACTTGAAAGTTCTGAGTGATTGGTAGGTCTTCATAAGAGTCAACACTGCACTTTGAATTCTGAGAAACTGACCTAGATGGGCTGAAGCACACATCAGAAAACAAGGGAATCCCTAGTGTGGCTTCTTGGACAGTGTCCGGTTTCTTTGTTATAGCAGAGTCCTGGAAATGAACGTAGGATGCACTAGCATGAGGCAAGGAATTAACCAGTTTTTCTTGAGAGTAAGTGTCTTGTGCAGAGGTAGCAAAAGCACGTTCACTGATAGGAACGTTCTCCCCGGTTTGAGGTAATAGAATCTCCAAAAACTCATTATTTCTTTGTAATTCTTCTACAGACAGGGATTGAGGTCATAATCACAGATATGATAATAGTTGAACATTGATGGATCAGCAAGCCACGCAATGTAGTACTGAATTTGCAATCTTTGATTTTCTTTAACAAGTCTATCCTTTAAACTATGGTCTTTTTTAGAGGTCTTCAGAGAATGTATAGGTTTTGAAAGGTGTGTCTTAACATGATAGGAAAACATCATAGGTCTGTGTGTGCCTTTACTGCCTGGGGAGCTTGACATTTTTGGGTAATGAATTCTGTCACGGTTTCGGGCGGGTCTGATCAGGACACCCCTTAGGGGTCACCGGATATCCTAAAGAGGTAGTATACAGGGGCAGAAGAGCAGCTAAAGGCTTACACGGAAAGGACAGCTATGGACAGGCACAGGAAAGTAAAAGCAGAGCAACCCTTGTGTGAACAAACAGGAAACAGATTACTAATGGACAAACATGCTGGGGTTGTACACAGAGTAAGGCGCAGAACCTCCCACAGTGACAGGGAATGTCAATGCCTCTGTGCAGTTTGCTCTTACAGATAGTCACCCTCCCAGCCCCATAGAAAGGAGGCAACAGAAGTGATTCTGTCTCTGGACCCTAGAGCACAAACAGGGATAGTACTTACATACACAAGACACACTCTTGTGGGTCCAGCTAGAAACACAGTGGTGATTCCTGAGAAAACAGCAATAGCACACTGTCACTGTTAGGCACGAAAGACAACGTATAACACTAGACAAGGATGGGGGCTGGAATTGCCTCCTGGAATTCAGGAGACAACCCCAGTACAGAGGAGGACACTTATAAACTGGTGAACACAAATACCGAGAGGAAACAGAAACAGAAGGGACAAACTAAGAGACAGAGGCAGGAACTGAGAACAGGCTCAGGCTGAAGCAAAGGCGGGACTAGGACTGGAAAACAGGGCGCAAACTTCTGGCTGGAACAAACAGAGACAGGACTGGGAAACAGAGAGAAGGCTCTGGTTGGAACAGGCAAGGACAGGGCTGGAATACAGGGAGTAGGAATAAGCAGTAAACAGGACTGGGAAACAGAGAGCAGGACCAGACTGAAACAAGGCAGGAGCAGAACAGAGAAACAGGGAGCAGGCTCTGGAAGAAACAAACAGGTACAAGGCTAAGAGATAGGGAGCAGACTCTGGCTGGAACAGTCAGGAGCAGGGCAGAGAAACAGGAAACAGGATCAAGCTGGAACCGAACAGGAACAAAACTGGAACACCATCCGATAAGGGGTCTGTAACACAAAGGAATCGTACTCCAATGCACAACGGGGATCTTAAGGAAATGGCTGCTTATAAGCAGTTCCAAGCTGGTCTGCACAGGAGAGGTCTCAGGTGTGTGTAGTTTCAGACACTTTCAAGTCCTGGAGGACAGGATCCGGTGAAAAGGAGCAACTGGACTTCTCCGATAGAAAACAATGGGAAACAGAATCCAGGCTTTCCTGACTACCATGGTGAGCATTATGGGATTTGCAGTCCCAGGAAGCAAATGAAATACTACACAAGTTTACCATGGCGAAAAGAGAAACAAACAGGAGTCAGCAAGGGACTCTAGATAAGTGTTCAAGGTGATTCCCAGGCTACCGAAAGTCCCTTACAGTGCCCCCTAGAAATGGGATAACAGAGTCGTAACATCTGCTGCCGCTATTGGACAGGAGGCCCCGCCACATGAACAACAGGCCACCAGCACCACAACCCCTGCAGAAGGAGAACTACTATTGCAAATGGTCCCTGTGATCCAGGCAGAAGCCAGAGACTATTGCCAAGACCCCCGCTAGGAAATAAGACTCTCCTGATTGTCTCCCTTGTGTCCCACTCTGTCACCCTGTCCACCATGAACTGCCATTGCTCTACTTCCTATGCCCCCTTGGACAATGCACCTGTGATATAAATAGACTGGACACTATCCTAGACATTCCTCCACCATCACTGTGAAAAAGTAGCATCTTTTTAGCATGGTTACACACACTTTTGGCCTGTTTGTGAGTGTGGTCATAGATAAAAACCTATATGTCAGTGTGTTTTGCCTGTCTCACTGGGATCCTGCCAGCCAGGACCCCAGTGCTCATAGTTTGTGGCCTAATGTGTATGCCTGTGTAGTGCCTAACTGTATCACTGAGGCTCTGCTAACTAGAACCTCAGTGCTTATGCTCTCTCTGCTTTTAAAGGTGTCACTGTAGACCAGTGACTTCATTTACCAGTTTCAATTGGCACACTGGACCCCCTTTACAAGTCCCTAGTATATGGTACCACGGTACCCAAGGCATTGGGGTTCCAGGAGATCCATGTGGGCTGGAGCATTTCTTTTGCCATCCATAAGGAGCTCAGACAAACCCTTACACAGGACTGCCATTGCAGCCTGCGTGAAATAGTGCACACACTATTTCACAGCCATTTTCATTGCACTTAAGTAACTTATAAGTCACCTAAATCTAATCAAATCAAATCATTAATATTTATAAAGCGCGCTACTCACCCGTGCGGGTCTCAAGGCGCTAGGGGAAAAAAAGGGGGGGGTTACTGCTGCTCGAAAAGCCAGGTTTTTAGGAGTCTCCGGAATGCAGAGTGGTCCCGGGTGGTCCTGAGGCTGGTGGGGAGGGAGTTCCAGGTCTTGGCTGCCAGGAAGGAGAAGGACCTCCCACCCGCCGTGGAGCGGCGGATGCGAGGGACGGCAGCGAGCGCGAGGCCCGAGGAACGGAGGAGATGGGTGGGGGCGTATAAGCTGAGGCGACGGTTGAGGTAATCCGGTCCCTTGTTGTGGAGGGCTTTGTGTGCGTGGGTGAGAAGTCGGAAGGTGATCCTTTTGCTGACTGGGAGCCAATGCAGGTGTCTCAGGTGTACGGAGATGTGGCTGTTGCGGGGTACGTCGAGGATGAGGCGGGCCGAGGCGTTTTGAATACGTTGCAGGCGTTTTTGGAGCTTGTCCCAGCATAGAGGGTGTTGCCGTAGTCCAGGCGGCTCGTGACGAGGGCGTGGGTCACGGTTTTCCTAGTGTCGGCGGGGATCCAGCGGAAGACCTTGCGGAGCATGCGGATGGTGAGGAAGCGGGCGGAGGACACGGCGTTGACTTGCTTGGTCATGGTGAGAAGAGGGTCCAAGATGAAGCCGAGGTTGCGGGTGTGGTTTGCGGGGGTCGGTGTGGTGCCGAGGGCCGTGGGCCACCAGGAGTCGTCCCAAGCGGATGGGGTGTTGCTGAGGATGAGGACTTCCATTTTGTCAGAGTTCAGCTTTAGGCGGCTGAGCCTCATCCAATCTGCGATGTCCTTCATGCCCTCTTGTAGGTTGGTCTTGGCGCTGGCGGGGTCCTTGGTGAGGGAGAGTATAAGTTGGGTGTCGTCGGCGTAGGAGGTGATGATGATGTCGTGCTTGCGTACGATGTCGGCGAGGGGGCTCATGTAGACATTGAAGAGTGTCGGGCTGAGTGATGAGCCTTGAGGTACGCCGCAGATGATCTCGGTGGGGTCTGAGCGAAACGGAGGGAGGTAAACTCTTTGGGATCGGTTTGAGAGGAAGGAGGCGATCCAGTCCAGGGCCTGGCCTTGGATCCCGGTGGAGCGGAGGTGGGTGATTAGGGTGCGGTGACAGACGGTGTCGAAGGCAGCCGAGAGGTCGAGGAGGATGAGGGCGACTGTTTCACCGTTGTCCATCAGGGTTCTGATGTCGTCTGTGACTGAGATGAGGGCGGTTTCAGTGCTGTGGTTGGTTCGGAATCCGGTTTGTGAAGGGTCGAGCAGGTTGTTGTCTTCCAGGAAGGTGGTCAGCTGTTTGTTGATGGCCTTCTCTATTACCTTGGCGGGGAAGGGGAGGAGCGAGATGGGGCGGAAGTTTTTCAGGTCGCTCGGGTCAGCCGTAGGTTTCTTTAGTAGTGCGTTGACTTCGGCGTGTTTCCAGCATTCGGGGAAGGTAGCAGAAGAAAAAGAGGAGTTGATGACGGCCTGGAGGTGTGGGGCGATGATGTCGTCGGCTTTATTGAAGATGAAGTGAGGGCAGGGGTCCGATGGAGCGCCGGAGTGGATCGAGTTCATGGTGGTTTTGGTTTCTTCGGTGTTGATGTGGGTCCAGTCGTTGAGGGTGATGGTCGGAGGTGTGGGTTCGCTGATGCTTGGTTGGGTCTGGTGTCCGAAGATGTCGTGGAGGTCGCTGATCTTGCGATGGAAGAAGATGGCGAGGGAGTTGCACAGATCTTGTGAGGGCGTGACGGCGTTGGCGTTGGGGTTGGAGAACTCCTTGACGATGCTAAAAAGTTCTCTGCTGTTGTTGCTGTTTTTGTCCAGTCTGTCGGTAAAAAAGTTCCTTTTGGCAGCGCGGATCAGGTGGTGGTGTTCGCGGGTAGCGTTCTTGAGGGCGGTCATGTTGTCAGCGGTGTGGTCCTTGCGCCAGGCCTTCTCGAGGGCGCGACAAGTTTTCTTCGATTCTTTGAGGGTGTCAGAGAGGTTTTTTGGTGTTGGCCAGTCGATGCGTGCGTTTGAGGGGAGCAAGA
Source organism: Pleurodeles waltl (assembly GCF_031143425.1). NCBI lineage: Eukaryota > Metazoa > Chordata > Amphibia > Caudata > Salamandridae > Pleurodeles > Pleurodeles waltl. The sequence continues at coordinate 646,794,486 of NC_090443.1, read as the reverse complement.
TTGTCTGCGCAGTTGGAGATCCAGTTCGTGAGGCTGAGGCTGAGGCTGAGGGCTGCGTCGTTGGGGTCGGTGGTGAGGGTGGGTTGGTTGGCGGCGAGTGCGGAGAAGAGTTGCTCTTCGAGGATTTTGTTCCACTGTCGATGAGGGATAGGTTGAGTGCGGAGGTGGCGGGTCTCGCGTCGGAATGTGAAATGTACACAGCTGTGGTCGGTCCAGTGTAGAGCGGAGGTGTGGCTGAAGAAGACGTGTTTGCTGGCAGAGAAGATGGGGTCAAGCGTGTGTCCGGCGATGTGGGTGGCGGTGTTCACCAGTTGCTTGAGGCCAGTTGGCTTGAGGCCGAGGTTGGCGAGGTTGGCGAGCAGAGTGGTGGTGTTGGGGTTGTTGTTTTGTTCCAGATGGAAGTTGAGGTCACCTAGGAGGATGTAGTCCGGCGAGGCGAGGGCGTGCGGGGAGATGAAGTCGGCGATGGCGTCGCTGAAAGGGGCGCACGGTCCGGGAGGACGGTAGACGAGGGATCCTCTGAGGGTGGTCCTGGGGTCGGTGCGGATCTGAAAATGCAGGTGTTCAGTGGCGAGAGGGCTGTCTTCGGTGGAGGTGGTGACGCTGATGGAGTCTTTGAAGACGATGGCGATACCTCCTCCTACTTGGTTGGTGCGGTGTTTTCTGGAGATCTTGTAGCCTTCGGGGCTGGCGGTGGCGATGTCTGGAACAGAGGATGTCTAACCTTCACTTGCTGAAGGGCAGGTGCAAAGTTACTAAGTGTGAGGGCACCCTTGCACTAGCAAAGGTGACCCACATAGTTCAGGGCCATTTCCCCAGATTTTGTGAGTGCAGGGACGCCATTACATGCATGCACTACATATAGGTTAATACCTATATGTAGCTTCACAATGGTAACTCCGAATATGGCCATGTAACATGTATAAGATCATGGAATTGTCCCCCCATTCCAAACCTGGTATTGGGGATCAAATTCCATGCATCCTGGGGAATCTACCATGGACCCCCTGTACTGCCAAACCAGCTCTCTGAGGCTTGCACTGCAGCTACAGCTGCTGCCACCTCACAGTCAGGGTTCTGCCCTCCTGGGATCTGGGTAGCCCAGTCCCAGGAAGACAGAACAAAGCATTTCCTCTGAGAGCAGGGTGTTACACCCTCTCCCTTTGAAAAAGGGTGTGACAGGCTGGGAAGGGTTAGCATCCCCAAGCCTTTGGAAATGCTTTGAAGAGCACAGATGGTGACCTTCTTGCATAAACCAGTCTACACCAGTTCAGGGACCCCTTCTCCCTTGCTTAGGTGGGAAACTGGACAAAGGAAAGGAGAGTGACCACCAATGTTCCCTGTAAGGCGCGAGCGCGCGCGCACCTTTCCTTCCCCCATCGCGCAGGTCCCTTTGGCAAGCGCGCACGTTAATAAATAAGCCTTTTAAGCGATATACATGCTCCCCTAAGGCAAATAATGCTCATATTTGAATCTGGATTGAAGTGAATGAAAACAGTGTTTAAATGCCGCGGGGAGTGTTTTAAACATCATTTGGCGTACTTTAGCATACAAGCGAGCAAATGATATTTATGTTGAAAATTAATGGTTAATGAGCTAGGAAATGCTTCAGAACAGTAGGAAATGTGCTGTTATCAACTTTTCCATCATTGTCATACTTCATAGTTGTTTATATGCATTATCACTTTCTCAGCTCAAATTAGCCTTTTAGAGCGATAGTCGTGCTCCCCTAAGGCAGATAATGCTCATATTTGAATCTGGATTGAACTGAATGAAAACAGCGTTTAAATGCCACGGGGAGTGTTTTAAACATCATTTGGCGTACTTTAGCATACAAGCAAGCAAGTGATATTTATGTTGAAAATTATTGGTTAATGAGCTAGGAAATGCTTCAGAACAGTAGGAAATGTGCTGTTATCAACTTTTCCATCATTGTCATACTTCATAGTTGTTTATACGCATTATCACTTTCTCAGCTCAAATAAGCCTTTTAGAGCGATAGTCGTGCTCCCCTAAGGCAGATAATGCTCATATTTGAATCTGGATTGAACTGAATGAAAACAGCGTTTAAATGCCACGGGGAGTGTTTTAAACATCATTTGGCGTACTTTAGCATACAAGCAAGCAAGTGATATTTATGTTGAAAATTAATGGTTAATGAGCTAGGAAATGCTTCAGAACAGTAGGAAATGTGCTGTTATCAACTTTTCCATCATTGTCATACTTCATAGTTGTTTATATGCATTATCAGTTTCTCAGCTCAAATAAGCCTTTTAGAGCGATAGTCGTGCTCTCCTATTGCAGAAAATGCTCATATTTGAATCTGGATTGAAGTCAATGAAAACAGCGTTTAAAGGCAGCGGGCAATGTTCCTCTGTTTTCTCTAACTGGGGTGTAGGTGGCACTTAACAGGTCATGTCCTTGGGGTGTGCAACCAGGTCACAAAACTGCCTTGATGCCCTATTGCATGGAGCAATGATATCCCTTTTTTGCTTTAGTGGTATGGAGAGGCTAATGCCAAAGATCTAGGCTAGTTATGTGCTGCACGTGCATGAATGGTCAATTTCTTGGCGCACGTATCCTTGGCTGCAGCGCACAGAGACCGCACACTGCCGCACACAGTGGAAAAAATTAGAGGGAACATTGGTGACCACTCCCCTGTCCATCACCCTCCTAGGGTTGGTGCCCATAGTTCCTCCAGTGTGTCGCAGACTTCATCCATCTTGCTTTGCCAGGTGTGGGGGCTCTCTGGAGGGCTCTGAGTGGCCAGTGCCAGCAGATGACTTTGGAGACCCTCCTGATAAGGTAGCCAATCCCCCTCTCAGGGCTATTTAGGGTCTCTCCTTTGGGTTCTCTTCAGACTCTGCTTGCAAGTTTCCTTCGGGAATCCTCTGCAACAAATTCAGACTATTCTGACCTCAGATTAACCGCAGCCTGCTCCAAGAAATGCTGTAACTGCAACAAAGTATCTACAAGAGACACCTTTCTTCAGCAAACTCAGCTCCAAGTCTGCAACTGCAACGCTTTCCATGGTGTGCATGTTCTGGGGACTCCCTGTCTTCATCCTGCACCAGAAGGACCAAAGAAATCTCCAGTGGAGTGATGGAGTCATTCCCCTGCTCCAAGCAGGCACTTTCCAAGGTGACAACCTGTACCCTGGGACTCCTCTCACAGCAATGAGCGTGCTCCTAAGAACACAGAGGGTGGACATCATCGACATAGACTGTCCTGAGGTCCTGCTGACGCAATTTGGAGGAGGTAAGACCGTACCATCCCCCGAGAACGAAGGCTCCCCTGAGTATTGTGTATTCTTTGCCTCCTGAGGCCTCTGTGCACTCTTTGCAAAATTCCTTCATGTAAATCCTGGCCCAGGTCTCCAGCACTCCACCCTGTGAAGCTCAACTCACTGAGTCGTTCTCCGGTGGCGTGGGACCTTCTTTTGCTGTGCTGCATCAACTGCATTTTGCACCTCTTTTGAACCTGGATCCTGTGGCTTCTGGGGTTGCTGATTGGCATCCTGAGGGCTCTCTAAAGTGCTGAGAGCCCCCTCTTCCTCCGCATACAGATTTGAGGCCCCCAGGTCCCTCCTGGGTCCATCCAGCACCATTTTGATGAAAAACTTTTGTCGTAGCCAAGGCTTTTTGGTTCCCTCCAAAATGAAATCTCATTTGCAACAATCTTCATGCCGTAGGATATCTTTTGCATTACAGAGGAAAACCCTGGCATCTTCCTAGGGTGCATTTCTGCAGTCTTCTACTAACCAGGGACTCTTGTTTTGCACCTTCTTCTGGGTTGGAAAGAGCTCCTGTCCTTCCTGCAACTTCTTTTGACTTCTGGACTTGGTCCCCTTCCTTTGTAGGTCTTCAGGTCCAATAATCCAGCAGTTGTTCTTTGCAGACGTGGTTGGCTGCTGCAAAATCCCCAAAACAAGGAGTAGTGTGTCCTAAGGAATCTTGCAGTACTTTACTCCTGCTTTTCTGGGCTTTGGGGTGGGGTAATTTACTTACCTTTACTGTATTCTTACTCTCCCAGCAATTCTGTACACACTAAACTTGTCTAGGGGGGAATTAGCGATTCACATTCCACTTGCTTAGTATATGGTTTGTGTTGCACTTAGACCTATTTTCTCCCATTGCATTCTATAGGATTTCCTACTGTTTTCACTGATCTATGACTAGTTACTTGTCTAATTTTGGTATCTTGTGTATATATTTTGTATAATACTTACCTCCTGAAGGAGTATTGTCTCTAAGATATTTTTGGTACTGTGTCACCCAAATAAATACCTTTATTTTTGGTAACACTGAGTACTGTCTTTACTTGTGTAAACAATGCACACGTCCCCTGTTTCCTCTCCCAGTGTGTCTGTGAGCCCTCCTCCCAAAGTACACAAACGCAGGCACACACCCACAAAGCAGCCATCCACCTCACAACAGCCTCCAGCCCATGCACCTTCACCCAAACTCAGCAGATGTACACCTCCTATAACCACTACCTCGTCCTCTACTCACACACCCCCTCCATCTTCCCGTCCCATTGTGTCCAAGAAACATTTTGTGGCTAGCAATGACCTCTTCCCTACACCTCTCCCCCCCCTTGTCCTTCCCCTAGGGCCAGGATGTCTACAGCTTAGACCTGCACCTTAGCCACCAAATCGGCATCCAGTGTGGTCCCTGCAAGTCGGGAGGATTGAAGGGGACACCCATCAGGGCTGCCAGTGTGCCACCTACTGACGCTAAGGACCACCCGATTACCCTACCTGCCAAGGTAAAGAAGAGAGCTGCAACATGACATCAGCTGCTCAAAACATTTGTCATCCCCAGTTCTAGACTTTCACATGTTGTCTGTAAACAGAATCTTTGACAGGTAAGTATGGAACTGTCATAGTTGAGGTCTACCAGAAATAATGTTGGAAATTGTGGCACATATTACATCAACTAATTTAGAGTATGTATCCTGGCACATTGACAGCTGCCCTTCACTGATCAAATTTCCCTTTTCTGTTTCACACATATTAGTTGTACTGGTGCTCCCATCTGGGAAAATTGCAGACACTTGGATCTGACACATACATGCCAAATGTCAACTTGCATGGACTTCTATTCAAGGCATGTTTTTTAAGGCTCTGTAAGTTGGTTGTAGCCAACAACACCATCAGGAACCTTTTTCATGGTGCAGTCCTAGTGTGTGGCTTTGTGTCTGAATGTAAGCCACACATGTAATTAGACTCTGTTCTAATTGATATAGCTTAACACAATGCATACAGTTAGATGAGTTGATAGATCACAGTAAATGTGGACATGATACATGTGAATGCGGAGATTTATTTACATGTGCAAGTGTATTTCCAATGCAATGCAATGTCCAGTTCACAGACCCCATGAGAGATCCTGAGCCATTTTTTACGTTCAGAGTCAAGGGTGAGGGACATATCATGGGACACAGGTAGGAGAAGTGTGCATTAGTGAGGAGGTGTCCAAATTGACAAGAGATATGAATTGAGATAATGAGAGTCTATATCAGATAAGTCAACTTTGGTTGAGTGAAGAGGGCACATAGCCAGATGTCACAACACTGCCATAATGTTAAGTCCAGTAAGGAGATACTGTCCATGTGGCACAGACTGGTGCTTCTGGGTGATTTTTCATGTGAAGTTGTTCCTTCCACATCCTCATCCTATGATGTGTGTGGTGCCTCCCGTGACATGGGCGGTAATGTTGTTGAAGTTGATGGGGACATGCACACATCAGGGGATAAAGATGTGGAGTCAAAGGTCCCAGCAGCTGCCATTTGTGGGAAGACATAAGGCATCACTGCAGCAAGGAGGAACTGCTGACTTCTCAACACCACAGCAACATCATGGTCGTATGAACTATGGACCCCAGGTTATTTTGTGTAGCCCCCAGCCTGTTGTCTATCCTGCTGCCGACATTTTGGGAGGGCAATTGTTGATGCCTCCGCCTCATGACAGCAGCTATGTCAGCCAGGGACTGCTGAAGTCCACACAGCGGGGAGTGGGTGCCTCTGATGTCAGCTGAGTTGTCCTTATTTGGACTGAGGCACCACTGCACTCCCTCTAGGCTGCCTGCCATGTTCTCCATCCCCACCCACACCTGCTAGGCCAGTTCCTGCTAGACTCCTACCACTGTCCTCTGAAAGGTGATGTCTGGGTTCTTGGAGTCCAGGGCTGTGGCAGGACCTGTTGGTGATCTGTGTTGGAAGGTGGGTGGTTCATGTGGAGACTCTGCAACGCTGTGTGTCCTCCCTGTGACTAAAGGGTGTATCTGGAGGGTACCCAATACATCCTGGAGAGTTTTTTCATTGATGGTCAGCAGCTGATCATCCATGTCATCTGTAAAATCCAGGACATGCTGGTTGGCAGGAGGTAATGCATCATCCTCTGTAATAAGATAGTGAAATGTCAATATTTGACTGTAGTGGCTGTTGACATGGCTCGTCATTTACTTGTTATTAAAGGCTCAGTGACATGTTACAGACCCCAGGTTGTAGTTGTACATTATGGGGGTCATTACAACCTCGGCGGTCTTTTCGCAAGACCGCCGAGGTACCGCTGTGCTGCAGACCGCCGTTGGTGGCGGTCTTCCGCGCCACGTCTTATGACCGCTGGCAGCCCGCCATCCTTTTTCGTACAGAAAGCCACCACCAGCCATACTGGCGGACGGCAGGAAAGTGGAGGTTGCTCAACCTCCACCACCACGCCAACAGAACACCGCCCACTGAATCACGTCCCATGATTTAGTGTGGCGGTGTTCTGGTGACGGTGTGCTGGTGGCGGAGCTGCCCCCATGGATCCCCTCCCCTCCCGGAGGATCAACGGACAAGGTAAGTTGATCGTCCATTAGGGAAGGAGGTGGGGGGTGTTGTGTGCGTGTATGGGGGTGTGCGTGTGAGAGTGTAGAGGGGGTGAGTGAGTGAGTGTATGCGTGCGGGAGTGTGTTGTGTGTGTGGGAAATGTGTGCGGCTCGGACGGTGTGCATGTCTGTTTTTATGTGTGTGGGTATGTGTTGTCCGGGTGTATGTGTGTGTGTAGGGGTGTGTATATGTGCATGTTGGGGGTGTGTGCGTGTAGGGGTGTGTATATGTGCATGTTCGGGGTGGGGAGGGGGGTTGTGCCACCTTTGGGGGGTGGCAGGGGGGTGGGGGGTGGGGGGAGGATTCGTGAGGGGTAGCGGGGGTGGGGGAGACCCCTATCAGTGCCAGGGAAGGAATTCCCTGGCACTGATAGTGCCTACCGCCATGGATCTCATGGCGGTTCCCAATCAGGGTCCTGATACCGACCACAATCTCCAGCCCAGCGGTCTTCACCGCCATGGCGGTCGGAATGGTGAAGTGGCAGATGACTGCCGCGGTCATAATTCCATTTTTTTTTTCGCCGGCCTGTTTGCGGTCTTACCGCCACTTTACAACCCACTGCCAGGGTCGTAATGACCCCCTATGTGTTGCATTGTGCATCACACATGGGGCAACCTTTCAAGGTATTTTGAGCATTGATCTCATACAACCATCTTCCTTGCAGGCCCCTTGCCTCTGCCACTGACACCATGGTAGCACATCATTTACCTTCTTATTCAGCATGGTGGACATTCCCATAGTAGTGTAATGAGTGTTGTCACTCTTTTGGTGCTTTACTGCATTGGCACCATGAATTATGGCACTAGTGCAGCAAAGCACAGGTAGGTCCATTTCTTGCAATGCTTGTGTTAATTTGTCATCTGCCTTTTACAGGCCCCACACATGTGCTAATTGGTTGGGACAGTGCAACCATTATGGATTGTCTGTCCCATTAGTTTGTCCCTCCCTACATTTGGAACATTTCCTTGCATACAGCATATCTGCCACAGGCACATGTTGGTATAAGGATGTATAATATGGATCAACACATACATTTTGAGACTTTGTTGATGTGGCACAAGGGGAATAGGCAGCTTGGATCCATATGGGCAACTATTTGTATGATGGTACAGTTGCATTACGGGCTAGTGACAGTCTGCCCATAGTGCAATATTGATGCCACTTGTGCAACTTCTTATGCATGAAGGTATCCCCTTGTGCAGAACACAACCATTCACACAATACAGACAACCTTGTTACTTGTATAGCGGCACAAATGATGGTCACAGACATGCCCCATGTGTTGTATGAGTTCACTGTTGTGCCCATACCCAAATGGCACATAGAGGTGTGTGAGAGTTGTCGTTGGGCCACCCCATGTGGGTTGCGTTCCATAGGTTGCAATCTTAGGCCCTGATTTTTTCTTAAGCGGCACAGCTTGGTGCAGCAGCAATATTAGTTGAACAGCACTGTGCCACTTTTGAAACTCAGGGATGCACCATGTTTACTGGAATATGGCACAACCCTGCATTTCCCCAGTGCCAGCGCAGATTTGTTCTCCCTGCACCAACTCAGGCCTCCTTGCACTATAGTGAAGGGGTGCCTGCATTGAGGGAATAGATTGTGGCAAAGAGGCATTTCTGTGTGTGCTGCAGGATGCAGCACACATGAGAAGGGCAATAACACAAGGAGGATGGAAAGCATTTTGCCTTGTTGTGCCATCCTGACACCACCCGTGGGGTGGTTTTGACTTCAATCACAGTCTCTGGTGAACATGTTGTCTTGGATCTGGGGCAACAACAATATGCAATCGGTGTTGTTGTGGCACAGCCACAGCCACACTAATTGCATGTCCCTTCCAGGCAATATGCTGCATAGTTACAAGGTGGTGGAAAGCCACAGTAAGTGGCTTAAGACTATGGCCCTCATTACAACCCTGGCAGTAAAGTCTGCTGACCGCCGTGCTGACATACGTCAACATACCGTGTCCACAGCGGAAATCCACTACGGGTATTATGACCCACACTTAGAAATCCTCCACAATACAGACACCCACACAAGTCCACCACACCAAAGGTCAGTGATAAACTGGTGGTACCAAAACCCACACCGTCACGCCAATAGGAATATGCCCACACTATCCCCACGAATCAACGCCGCGGTCATTCAACAGCGGTAAACCATTGGCTGTACACACCGCCACACTCAAAATACACACACATTTAAAAAACACAACCACATTGGACAATTTAAAATACACACACCTGACACACATACACACACCAGCACACACACACACCACTTTAAAACACACACCCACATTACCCACAACCCCTCAAAACTGAATTTTTGGAAGAAACAGAGAGAGAGAAAGGCAAAAACAACACCAGCATCCAGAGGCACACAATACCATCCCTCATACACCATCCATGCACAAAACACCACACACCCCAAAACATCACCCCACACATCACATCACACATCACCTCACACATCACTCACACCACATCATGGCACCTTAAAGACACCCAAGGTTTTCTGAGGAGGAGCTCAGGGTCATGGTGGAGGAAATCAATTGGGTAGAGCCACAGCTATTCGGATCAGAGGTGCAGTAGACATCCATTGAAAGGAAGATGGAGCTATGGTGGAGAATTGTCGACAGGATCAACGCAGTGGGACAGCATCCAAAAACACAGGGTGACATCAGGAAAAGGTGGAACGACCTATGGGGGAAGGTATGTTCTGTGGTATCCAGACACCAGGTAGCCGTACAGAGGACTGGCAGTGAACCCCCACCTCCTCACCCACAACCAACAACATGGGAGGAGCGAGTCTTGGCGATCATGCATCCTGAGGGCTTCACAGGAGTAGCAGGAGGACTGGGCTCTGGTAAGTTAAATCTTTACTACTATATCTCCCACCCTACCTGCATGCCATCACATATCCCCACCCGTATCCTCACTCCCATCACTCCATCACCTCACATATACCCGATTATCACATCCCACACATCCCAATACCAAGCCCTGCATGTGACAACAATGCATGGACACCATCACAGACCTAAATGGACACCCATCACCAAAGCATGTCCAAGGGAGAGACTCACCCAGGGCACACAATCCCCACTCACACAAGGGCCAAGGCGATATTGCAAGCACAGTAGTAGATGGAAACACACCCATTGCACAAGATGGCACACACAGATACAATAACAATGCATTTACACCCCAACAGGACCCCTACCCAATGTCACCGGACAGGAGGTGCCAGCCATATCCAGTCCCCCCACAGAAGAGGCCCACAGTGATGACAGCAGCTCTGCATGCCTGGATCAAGATGACCTGCCCGGCCCACCAGGGATATCTGGACAGTTGGTTCCCCTGCCACAGTCCCAAACCACCACAGGACCTCCCCCCTCAGGAAACACCACCACAACACCCACCCAGCGGGCCCATGACACTGTCCCCAGGACACATCAACTAGCAGTGTGTCCACCACTACAGGGACCCCAGGCAACCCCACTAACACAGGACGATAAGGGACCTGGGGTCAGTGGCAGTGGGCGCACGGTTCAGGGGACAGAGGCACAGGATAACAGGGAAGCTGTGAGGACTTCTGTGCGACAGGGGGAGGACAGGCCCAGGGAATCCACTCTCCACTCAAACATCATGGGAGCATACCACCATTCCCAGGAGACCATGGGCACAGTACTTGCCAAATTTCAGGAGACCCAGCGACTGCAGGAGGAACTGTACCTGGGGATCAGGGAGGACTTTAAGTCCATTAACACCACCCTGGTCACCATTGCAGGGGTGCTGGCAGATATGGCCAACCCCAGGAGGGAGACAGTGGCATACCACACATCCCCTGACACCAGCCCAAACGATGAACAGCCTTCCACGTCCGCCGGTGCTAGTGTACAGGAGGTTCCGCCACAGGACCAACAGGCCACCAGCACCCAGGGCAGCACCACTGCAGAAGGAGAACAACCCCGCAGAACGGTCCCTGCGATCCAGGAACAAGACAGAGAACATTGCCAAGACCCCCGCCATGAAATAAGACTCTCCTGATTGTCACCCTTCTGTCCCACTATGTCACCCTGACCACCTTGAACTGCCCTTGCTCCACTTCCTATGCCCCCTCGAACAATGCACCTGTGATACCAAGAGACTGGACTCTACCATGGATATTCCTCCACCATCACCCCAGCCCATTGCACATCCCCCTCTACTTATTGGCACTTAAATAAACACCCTTGAATCACAAAACAATCTGGAGTCAGTCTATACTTTCACAAATGTATTATTACAACTTCTTCGACAAATATCAATGTTAATGTTCATTTGCACATACCAATGTATGACAGTTATTGGGCAGCAGTAAACATAGCAGAAGGCAGAATGTGGTACCCAGATCTGTAAAAAAGGAAAGCCAAAGTGAACTGTCAGGGTCCATACTCAGAGGTTAAGAGGCTGACTTACACAATGTCCTACAGTAGTCAGATATGAGATGAGCAGTGCCAGTCTCTTACCTGTGTCTCACTGGAAGTACTGCATGATGATGTTGTTTCGGTTGTCAATATCTTCTTCCTCTGCCTCCTCTTCCTCACTGTCCACTGGCTCCACAGCTGCCACAAGACCATCATCAGGCCCATCCTCATGCAGAAAAGGCACCTGGCGTCTCAAAGCCAGGTTTTGCAACATACAGCATGCCACGAAGATTTGGCATACCTTCTTCGGTGAGTAGTGTAGGGGCACACAGTTCTTGGATTGTGGCATGAAGTCTGTAGGTCATAATGATGTGTCTGTCTTCCATTGTCGACAGGTCCACCAGGGGTCTGTACACCGGAGGATGATGCCATCTCATCATCTGCCCCAGCGGATGTGCCCTATGGAGGTGAACAGTGAGAATGGTGAGCAGAGGGTACCACATAGGTTGCAAGGGTGTTTTTGTAGTAATGTGAGTAAATACATGTGTGGCGTTGTCTATCTGTATTTCTGCCCAAATGTGCTGTGACGCAGTTAGGTGCCATGCCATGTGCCACCCTGAAATGGCGGCTGTCGGACCTGTAAGGAGGGACAAGGGGAAATTAGGTAACTGCGCTGGGGTTGTGCAGCATCAGGGTAGGCGATCGAAGACCACTGCGCAATTCTCCATTGGTTATCATTGGGTCCTCTGGGTTCCAGGAGCCAATGAAGATGTACCGCCGGCTGCCAGCAGCCCCTCAGCATGTTTCCCAAGCTCGCTCACCGCAGAGGGTGGGCATCTCCTTCACTCCAGGCTCCTCAGGCCCTGCCCCAGTTAGCCGTGCTGCCCTGAGTGAGGAGGCTATTGACCTCCTGCGATCCATCTCTGTTGGGCAGTCAAACATTGTGAATGCCATCCAGGGGCTGGCAGCTGATTTGCAACAAACAAATGCATTCCTGGAGGGCATTCACTCTGGCATGGCGGCCCAACAGTGATCAATCTAGGCTCTGGCCTCCTCCCTGATGGCATTCATTGTCCCTGTTTCTAGCCTCCCCCCTTGAACTTCCTCTGCCCAATCCCATTCCCCTCAACCCCAACCTATCCCAAGCATACAGGCAGATGAGCAGGCACCCAGGACAACACACAAGAGTAGCACAGGCAAACACAAGCACCACACATCATCCCACAAGCACTCACACAAACACCATCCAGATGCAGACATATCAACATCCACTGCCTCCACTGTGTCCCCCTCCTCCTCCTCGTCCACCTCCTTCCCAGTAGTGTCTACACTCATACCTCCATGCACTACATCGTCATCCACTACCACCATCAGGCCTATCACTACATGCCCCTCACTAGCAGTCACCACCCTCAAATCCATGCACACGTCCCCTGTGTCCTCTCCTACTATGTCTGTCCCCCCTCCTCCCAAAGTACACAAATGTAAGCACTGAGACACCCAACAGTCTTCCATCTCACAACAGCATCCAGCCCATGCACCTGCACCCAAACACAGAAGACAGACACCTCCTGCAACCACTTACTCATCCTCCACTTCCAAACCTTCACCCTCTTCCTGCCCCAATGTTCCTAAGAAGCTTCTCCTCTCCACCCTTGACCTCTCCCCTACCACTCCCCCTGTCCCTCACATCGGGGCAGGGTGAACAGAACACAGGCGAGCACCTCAGCCACCCAGTCCACGGCCACAGTAGTGTCGGCAGCTACTGAAGGTGGGAGAGGATCCCGGGCACCAGGAGGCAACACTGACAGTGTGCCAGCACCAGGTGCATCAAGGAAGGGCAAGGAGGCACCACCAGCTGTGACAGGGAAGGGCAAGGAGGCACCACCAGCAGTGTCTAGGAAGGGCAGGGAGGCACCACCAGCAGCATCTAGGAAGGGCAAAGATGCTCCACCAGTTGCAGGAGGGAAGGGCAAGGGGCAATCCCCAGCTGCTGACAGGAAGGGCAAGGGGACTCCACCAGCAGGCAGGAAGGACAGGAGTCCAGGTTCTGGGACTCATTCAGAGCCCCCACCACCAACCATGGTGGTTCAGCCATCTGAGGCTGCATGTGAAGGGCTGGAGCCTCCCCGCACCACCGCCACCAGCACTGCCAAAAGAACCGCCACCAGCAACTCTGCCAGCAGCAGCAGCAGTCCCAGTGGGCAGCCGTTCAAGGCTGCAGGGGAAGGGCTTGGGCCTCCCCCCACCCCTGCCAGCACCAGCACCACTGCCAGCAGCCCCAGTGGGCATCCATCCGAGGCTGCAGGATTTGGGCTGGAGCCTCCCCCCACCACTGCCAGCACCGCCACCAGCACCACTACCCACTTGAGAGACTGTGGCTTTGCACTTCCCAGGACCAGGCAGTGGGCATGGAGCCCACTTGAGGAGCAGTGGCGTCATCCCATCATCCGGCTGATGTGCCCCCCTCCCCTTCCCCCTAGGGTGTCTGAGTTTTTTTCAACCTTATGCCCCTGCAGTGTTCTCTTCGTTTTGAGGCAGGTGTCATGTGTGGGCTTTACCCATGCTTTTTGGGACCACTGGTCCACTGAAATTTCATGGGACAGTGTACAGACTTGTGTACTTGCTGCATATATTTGTAAATACTGATTATTTACTGTGCTCTTGGGCTATCTGATTGTTCGAATATTACACCAGTTGAACTCATTTTGTTTGGTCCTTGCGTTCTTCCAGGGGGTGACGGGGTGTATCTGTGATATGATTGGATATGTGTGTGTGTTGTTGTGGGTGGGGGTGTTGCGTGTTGTGTGTGTGTGTCACTCTCTTTTCCCTCCTCCCCTCCCATGTGTGCTAGATGCAGTACTCACTGTGGTCGTCGCCGCTGCCGTTCGTACTCCTGGTAGATGAGAAGATACACCGACATTGGTAACACCTGTAGTTCGGGCTCCATGGCGTACTGGTTCCTCGCTCGGTGTTGAGATGTGAGTGGTTCCCCTTCTGTGTACTGTTTCTGTCGTGCTTTTGATGGCAACGGTACCACCCCGGAAAAGCTGGTGGATTGGTGCTTTGTAATAGTGTGGGTGGTACATTGTGTCCCGCCTGTCTGTTGGCGGTTACCGCTGCGGTGTTTGTTCCTACAGCTGTGGCGGTCGGTGTGTTAAAGTGGCTGTCTGTGTTGGCGGTTTCCACCATGGTCGTAATTCAATTTTTTTGACCGCCAGCCTGTTAGCCGTATTACCGCCGCTTTATCACTGACCACCAGGGTTGAAATGAGGGCCTACGTTCTGTATATGTCGGAGTGCACTGCACCACCAGAGTGTCACTAAAAGTGAGGCTTGGGTGGAGATGAGACATTTTGATTTGGGCCCTATGTGTTGAGATGTGACACCTTTAGCTTGCATTAAGTATGTCCTATGTGCCTCCCCCTTTTGCCATTTGTGAGATTCTAGACAGTCCCCCCCCCTGCAACTTACCCTGCATTTGAGGTAGTTCTTGGTAGTCTGCGCTGTGTTGTCCTGCAATTCCAGTGACCAGCTTCTCCAGGATGACCGCTGCCACTATCTTCTCCAGCTGATCCAGGACCTCCTGGGGTGCAGTATTTCCACCTCCAGTCTGCAGTGCTACCTTGCAGTTCCTGGGCAGTTTCTCCTAAGTTCTGCACTTGCAGTCATGCCAGCACTTGTAATTGGTTACAGACCTCTTCACCTCTGCCACATTATTGACTTCATCTACTATGGCTTGCTATAGAGCCTCTCTCCTACCTATTGGCATTTTGGAGGTGATGAAGGGCTGTTTTTGGTGCTCAGTCACCTTTCTGATCAAGATGCCATGCTCCTCCTCACCAAGGCGTCACTTCTGCTTCCTATTCTCCTTCTCTTGGGACTTTTCTGGACCCTCTTGGCTGGTAGGGATCTCCCTGGGGTCTGTCCTGGCCTGCATTCTCCATCTTGTCTTCCCAAATGTTTTTTTCTTGCTCACATATTTTCTTTGTTAAATATGGTGCTAACATGTTTTGCATCAAAAAACATGCTGCAAAACGTTCTACCACCACTTTTGCAGCATTAGCATAATTTTTTCTTATGGCATGTCACAGTGGTTAGGATCATTTTTGTTATGCTAACCATTCCATTAGCGCCTTTGTGTGTCATTTTATAAATATAGTGCACAGATAGCGCTAGGGAATGGCGTTAGCGCACTGTACTTTTTTTGACGCACAACTGTTCTAGCGCAATTGTGCATTGTTTTTCTTAAATATGGGCCTAAGTGTTCTTGGATTCCAATGCTCTGGGTAACGCCCCCCCCACTGACCATGCGCGCAACCTGGGCATCATTTGGACTCCTCTCTATCGATGACTCACCAAGTCAATGCTGTCTTGTCATCATGCTTCCACATCCTCCGACTCATGCAGAAGATTTTCAAATGGATTCCCCCCGACACAAGAAAAACAGTCACCTATGCACTCATTACCAGCAAACTGGACTACAGCAATGCACACTATGCCAGCATCACCAAGAAACTTCAATTGAGACTACAAAGTGTCCCTAATGCAGCAGCCAGACTCATCCTGGACATCCCCAACACAGCTGCATCTCCTCCCAGCTCAGAGACCTACACTGGCTCCCAGTCAACAAGCGCATCACATACAAACTCCTGATTCACACCTACTAGGCACTGTAAAACATAGGACCAACATACCTCAACCACCGCTTCACCTACTACGTACCCAACAGACATCTCAATTCCTCCCAGCTCGCCCTTCCAGCCATCCCCAAGATCCAGAAAAGTACAGCAGGAGGAAGATCCTTCTCCTACATAGCAGCCCAAACATGGAACGTACTACCTCTCAAGCTCAGGCAGACCGCATCACTGAAGCTGTTCAGGAAGGACCTCAATACCTGCCTCTTCGACTGAGCAGCACGTGCACATACAGTGCCTTGAGACCCTATTGGTGATCATCAGCGCTACACAAATCCTTGATTGATTGATTGATTCGTTTATGTAGGCATTGGATGAGGATGGGTTTAGGGACTATTTCAAATGTTGCTGACAGGTCCAGGATGATGACGACTATTGTGTCTTCTCTGTTCAAAGTCATGCAGATGTCATCCATGCCTACACTGAGGTCTTTCTATGCTGTGGTTCGTTCTTAAACCAGAATGAGTGGTGTCTAGAAGCTGGTGGTCATTGAGGTACTTGGTGAGGTGCCTATTGATGATTTTCTCTAAGTCCTTGGATTTAATGGTAGAAGGGAGATCAATTTGTAGTTGGCGAGGGTTTAAAGATCTGCAGGGGACTTCTTCAGCATGCAAGGACAGTTGCATGTTTCCAACCATCTTGGAAGGTCACAGAAAGGGTGAAGGAATTCAGCATGGGTGTGACCATGGTGCAGATGAGTTGCAGTCCTCTGGAGTAGGCATGTTGGGGTGGGAGTTTGGTAGGACCCCTGAGTGGATGCATTTCATGGTGTTGGGAGTTCTTCTGGGATGATGGTGGGCAAAGTGGTTAGCACTGGTTTTTGGGAAAAGATTGGGAGGTGTTTGGTTGCAGGCTGAAGTTGCTGTAAATGGTGGTGATTTTGTGGCTGAAGAATTGAGAGAGATTGTTGCGGAGGTCCTGTGAGTGTGTGATTGAGTTGAAGTGGTTAACGGTAAGCTGAAATTGTTCACAATGGCAACAATTTCTTTGCTTCTTTTGGTGCTGGCATCAATGAGGTCCAGTGCGGAGCATTTAGTAGTCTGGATCATTTGGAGGTAGTGTCTTGAATACGTTTCTGTCTACATTGTCCTGGCTCATTCTCCATTTGTTCTCCAGTTATTTGTAGCAGCATTTCATCAGTCTGAGTTCCGCCATGTACCAACTGACCTGAGGTCTGGACCATTTTGCTTTGTTGTGTTTGAGGGGGCCTGGGAGTCTTCATACATTTGGGGAGACTGTTGCTGTATTCTGATCAGTGGAAGTTGCTAGTGGTGTTCCAGTGATTCTCAGTGATAGTGTTCCACCTTTGGAAGGCCCGTCTGCTCGTGGTGCGGGTGCTGTGGACAAGATGAGGGTGCTAAACTTGACAAGGATGTGCCAGGGAGTTGAATGGGCTCATCGACTGAGCTGTTGCTAAAGTTGGTAAAATTTAGTTCCAGGAGGTGCCCAGCATCATGGATAGGTCCCTTTGCTCATTGGGTGAGACCCAGGCTTCAACGGTCTTTAGTTGGGTTGGTGCGGTCATCAATGTGGAAATTAAAAAACTTCAAGTAGTATATAAGAGTAGTGAGGCAAAGCCTGTGATGGTGTCAGTGAAGCTGGTGGAGGGTCCTGGTGGTCGTTACATGAGAGTGCTGCTTAGGATGAATTTGGCTGTGATGTCCAACTTTAACAACAGGTATTCCATGTTGGAGGATGACTTGTCTGTTGATGTGGTGTAGCTAATAGTGTTCATGTGGATGCTGGTGAATCCACCTTGGCATTTGTGAAGTTAGTTTTTCCTGGCAATCTTGTAGCTGATGGGTGGCTGTGGCGATGTCAGGTGCTGATGCATGAGACAAACAGTGTCAGGGGCATTGTCATGCAGTAGATCCCAGATCTGTGTGGCTTGGTTAGTGAGGGGGGTGAATGTTGACCAGCATGCTTGTGAGTGTGAATTGTACTGTGGGTGGTTGCAGGATAGTGTGAGAGTGAGAGAGTAGGGCTGTGGTTGCTTTTGGTGTGCTCAGTATGAGTGTGGGTAAGACCATGAAAATTTGATGAAAGTGCAGGAGAATGCTCTGTCTGTGATGTGTGAAGCTGCAAGGCATCTGCGTTTGGGGTAGTGGCTTGGATTGAGGATGCAGTGGGTCACAGCATGGTCATAGCAGGAGGGTGGAGGACCAGGATTCCTGGCCCTTGGCACAGTCTAGGTGTGGATAGGAACAGACAGGATTGCCTTTGGAGTGCCTTCAATGTGCCTGCAGCGCAACCGCTGCGTGTTTCTGCTCGGCGCCCAGGCTGTTGGGGTCATTAAGTACTGATACCATTTCCTGTGCAGATGGATGATGGGAAATCCAGTGATCCCACTTCTTTGGCTGTCCTTGATTAAAGAGATCTTAGAATTTGAATATCAAGTGGGTCAGTAGTTTCCACTTTAATTCATGTTAAGCAAAACGTTTATGTGGAGTCTGTGACCCTTATTTATACATTTTGGTGCAAAACTGCATTGAGGCAGTTTTGCACCAAAACGTTTAGCACCGGCTTGCACGATTTCTGTGCACCAGACGGGCACCATATTTATGGGATGGTGGAAGCCGGTGCAAAGGGTAGGCTAGAGAAAACAAAAAAAATGACTTCAGTCGGGTGCGGCTGGCGGCATAGAAGAAGGGGGTTTAGCACCAAAAAATGACTTTAGGCAGGTTAGAGTAAAATAAAATGACTCTAACCAGATTAGAGTCATTTTATGGTGCTAAACCTACCATGCCGCATGACTCCTGCCTTAGAAAATGCAAGGGTCATGCCCACCACCCAATGGCCAGCACAGGGGACAAGGGTCCCCTGGGCATGGCCATTGCACCCTGTGCAAGCTTTGCACCATTTTTTTACCCCTCCTCCCTCCAGTGCATCATTTTTGCACTGGAGTATAAATATGGCGTTAAGGCAATAGAGTCATTTTTTGCACGGGAACGCCTACCTTGCATCTCATTGAGGCAAGGTAGGTTTCCACTTCCAAAA
The DNA here is from genome assembly GCF_031143425.1 of Pleurodeles waltl. Classification (NCBI taxonomy): domain Eukaryota; kingdom Metazoa; phylum Chordata; class Amphibia; order Caudata; family Salamandridae; genus Pleurodeles; species Pleurodeles waltl. The sequence continues at coordinate 646,775,509 of NC_090443.1, read as the reverse complement.
AATGACTTTAACTCCATAAATTTGGCACTACACAGGTCTAGCACCAAAGTATAAATATGGAGTTAGTTTTGCACCGAATTAGAGTAAACAAAATGATGCTAATTCGGTGCAAACAGAGTATAGATATGCTCCTATGTCTGCACTTCTAGAATGATTTTGGTTTGTTTCTCTTTTCAAATATCCTCTCCAGACTGTTCTCCAGACACTGCGTTTATGCAGAGTGATTCTTCTCACAGCAGAGTCGCCTCCAGCCTAGAGTACCCACAGTGAGGCACAAAGAGGTGTAAGCTTTCCGCACCTAGTTCATCAACAGCCACATTGTTGAGATCAGAAAAGAGGCAAAAGGTCGGCCTCATCTAAAGGACACCTCTCACCCTGAAAAACAGGAATGGCAGTTCCACTTTTCACACCCACCATCTACCAAATGTCCGTCCTACATGATTTCTAATAAGCAGCCCCTCTCAGAAAAAGGACCTAAGTGTTAGCGCTTAAAAGCCAAGCTTTACACAAGTAGGCCAGCAGGACTCTACTCTGGTGACAGATGAAAAAATATTGTCACAACACTGATTCACAAAACAATATACTCCCATCACCATTCTTCAAGCTAAAACCATGACAGGGATGGAAATCCACTCCAAGCAAAGCAAATGGGGACATGCGTTTTGCACGTTCCCCACATCAAAAAGCCACATTCATGTCAAGAGGAAATGCCTAGGCCTTTGAGCACATACTAGTTTAGTGTGAGCATGACTTAAATTAAAAAAACGGATAACAGATACGCAAAGTGGGGCACTCATAGCAGCTAAACATGACTGAAACCAATGTGGGCGGCATTCCTATGCCAACACAGTTTGCCAACCTCAAAGTCAGCAACATAGAGACCAGACCACAAACCCCATAATCTGTAACAGCCCTGCCAAGTGCCACGCATCTTGTGTGTACGTATTAGTAATAAATGTGCGTCCCCGCAAGGGCTGGACATTTTCACGCATATGTATGGCTCTTGTCGGGGCTAAGCTGAGGAAATAAAACTCTCCCTGCAAAGTCCTTTCTAGCTCCAACACATGCAAGTGATAAGCCGAGGTCTTTAGGTTACACCTGGGATGAATCCAGTAAACACTATGCTCCATTGGACAGCACTCTTGCTCTGGGCACCGGGCTAGCGACCCTCCTTTTGCTTGGAAAAAAGTAATTTGTTGTTTATTAACACCCATGTGTGCTGCGCAGCCTCCATCTTGCCTTTCCCAGCAACGGCTACGATTCTCCCGAAGCAATAAAGCACTGAGGAGAGGTAGGGAACACTCTCCAAAGCCCCACCCCACGCTGACCTGTCCCAACAACTGGCTGAACGTGACTGACCCCCGGGTTCTAGATCACAAATGCTGAAGTCTTGCTCTATAAGACTAAGGGCCATATTTATACTTTTTGACGCAAAACTGCGCTAACGCAGTTTTGCGTCAAAAAAATTAGCGCCGGCTAACGCCATTCTGAAGTGCCATGCGGGCGCCGTATTTATTCAATGACGTTAGCCGGCGTTAGCCGCCGGCGCTGCCTGGTGTGCGTGAAAAAAAACGACGTACACCAGGCAGCGCCGGCGTAGAGGGATATGGAGCTTGGGCGCCAAAAAATGGGGCAAGTCAGGCTGAGGCAAATTTTTCGCCTGAACCCGATTTGCGCCATTTTTTTCGACTCCCAACCCCCATTGATATGACTCCTGTCTTAGCAAAGACAGGAGTCATGCCCCCTTGCCCAATGGCCATGCCCAGGGGACTTCTGTCCCCTGGGCATGGTCACTGGGCATAGTGGCATGTAGGGGGGCACAAATCAGGCCCCCCTATGCCACAAAAAAAAAAAAAAAAAACACTTACCTGAACTTACCTTAATGTCCCTGGGATTGGTCCCTCCATCCTTAGGAGTCCTCCTGGGGTGGGCAAGGGTGACAGGGGGGGTCCCTGGGGGCATGGGAGGGCACCTCTGGGCTCCTTCCGAGCCCACAGGTCCCTTAACGCCTGCCCTGACCAAGCGCTAAAAAACGGCGCAAAAGCAGCCGTACGTCATTTTTTTTGACCCGCCCACTCCCGGGCGTGAATTTTGCCCGGGAGTGTAAATACGGCGCACATGCCTCGGAGTCACTTTTTTAGACGGGAATGCCTACCTTGCATATCATTAACGCAAAGTAGGTGTCCACGCTAAAAAATGACGCAAACTCCATGGACTTTGGCGCTAGACGCGTCTAACGCCAAAGTATAAATATGGAGTTAGTTTTGCGTCGGAATTGCGTCAAAAAAAACGACGCAATTCCGGCGCAAACAGAGTATAAATATGCCCCTAAATATTTATTTCTGGTGATTTAGAGATTGAAGGCAGATACCGCACTACCCCCTCACCCTCCACCCGCACCCTCCACCTCATCTCGAGCTGAGAGCCTAGGTACAAACAATATATAAAATTGTGAGGCAGTAAAGATAAGAAAGAAGTGTGCGCTTCACTTAACAGCTCCTGTTGTTAATGTGTTTATAAAACACATTATCAAACACACAGCCTGAATAATACACTTTTATAGCATTGCGAGCTTCCATAATAGGTGCATGAACGTCGTTTGGATATACGTATATTTCCATTTCACAATGGTGTTTCTTCATTAACATATGTAACAGTCAGACATTCTGGAGACAACATACATTTTTTCCATCAGTCTTTTCTCTCACTGATATCGTGTCTCCTGTAAACTTTAAGTAAGGAATGTACTTTTTTAAAGAGCAAGGGAGGTGAAGATAAAGGGAGCAGTGACCAGAATAATCCAGATAATCTTGAGTTTGCAAGCGCACACCTTGTTGCAATAGTGTGTCTTTTGATTTCCGGACGTATTTAAAAGAATCATAACATTTTGGGGAAAATGGGTAATTTCTGAAATTCCTAATCTATTTTCATGGTAACAAAGTGTCACTCAAAGTGTCACTTGCAATACTTTGAAATGTCACGCCTAAACCCACTGAAACCCTGGAAAAGTCACTAACAAACAAACTTGAAATTTAGCAGCCATGCTAAAAAACAATAATTCTGAGGATTCTAGCTTACTTATTCATACATCAAAAGCAGGACTAAAGTATCAAAATGCATCAGTATGAGGACATTTCTTAAGTGTGCGGGATATGAATCGGAAATATTCACAGATCTGCTTGGATCGGGATTACACAATGAGTGAATAGCCCAAGGATTTGTACCGTTGTGGCTGGCATTTTCAGCATCACATCTATTCTCATTTCCTATTTTAATCCATTATCTGCTGGCTCGTAATAATGTATAATATATTGATATTATAGAACGTATCATTTGAAGAAGTATAAATGGCCCAATTTTCACATAATTTGGCTGCATTGTATTTCAAATGAGTCACAATTTCCTCCTGCCAGTCAGCCTATATGATTCTGCTCTCACTCTTTCAAATAATGTACTTAGTTAACACAAGATTGAGAGAGAAACTTGAAGCTCCTTGTATAATGTAATATTTCAATTCTTAGGTGTGGTAATACTGACGGATTTATGCCTGCACTTTCAAAAGAGGAGAGAAATCCCCTTGCAGGCGAGTGCAGTGAATGACTGCTCCCACCTGCAAGGGAATGTCTAAGGGCCATGGGACTCCCTTTCTCCCCTCCATAGGGCTACATTTAGTAGGCACACTGAAAGTGCACCACCTTTTTGAAGTGCATTTTCAGTGCATGTCCTGAAGGCATGTTTGCCTCAGCGCCCATGTCGGTAATAAGGTTCCGGAGCAGAGGCAATGAGAATCGCTCATTTGCAAGAGGCCACGGTTCACCCGCCATGAAAAGGCTGGTCAGAGAACAAGTACAGGGGGCCCCAGCACCATCGAAATGTGCACTGTCTGCTGTGCAGACAGTGCGCATTCCGAGGATGCTAGGGGGTCCTCCTGTGCGATGGCATTGGACACTACTCCATGTGTATCACAGTCCAATACCACCACACATTTTCCACTGGGTTGACCAGCGGAAACCTTAGTTTCAATTGGTCAGCCAGTGGAAGTCTTGTAGTGGGGGCCGGTGGGAAGACCGCCAGCTCCATGGTGGACTCGTCACCACATATCTGGCAGTCGGATTTTTCAAACTCCAGACTCTTAATCAGGCCCAGTATCTTTAATTAGTTTGCACACAAAATGGTGCTGTCTAAATCAATCCTGACCAAGACCAGTAACCTGAAAAATAGTATTGGCATTTGCCTGCAAATAAGGTCAACATAGTAGATAGCTTTCCTGTCACATGCCAAAGCATATAAAGGGGGTCATTCTGACCCTGGCGGTAAATACCGCCAGGGCGGAGGTTGGCGGTAGCACCGCCAACAGGCTGGCGGTGCTCCGCCGGGCATTCTGACTGCGGCGGTACAGCCGCGGCCAGAAGCGGAAAGCCGGCGGTGTACCGCCGACTTTCCGCTGCCCATGGGAATCCGCCATGGCGGCGCAGCTTGCTGCGCCGCCATGGGGATTCTGACACTCCATACCGCCATCCCGTTCCTGGCGGTTCGCCCGCCAGGAACAGGATGGCGGTATGGGGTGTCGAGGGGCCCCTAGGGGCCCCTGCAGTGCCCATGTCAATGGCAGGGGCCCCCGTAAGAGGGCCCCACAAAGATTTTCACTGTCTGCTGTGCAGACAGTGAAAATCGCGACTGGTGCCACTGCACCCTTCGCACCCCTTCAACTCCGCCGGCTCAATTCTGAGCCGGCTTCCTTGTTGACGGGGCTTTCCCGCTGGGCCGGCCGGCGGTCTTCTGGTGGTCGCCCGCCGGCCCCGTGGGAAAGCCAGAATGACCGCTGCGGTCTTTTGACCGCGGTGCGGTCTTTCGGCGGGAACTGCTTGGCGGGCGGCGACCGCCGACCGCCGCGGTCAGAATCACCCCCAAAATCTCTATAACCTGCATTAAGTCTTTACTGTAAGAGGCCTGAAATTGTAAGACTTCAGTGATATAAAACCACCTTCACTGTCTGCTGACTCAGCTTATTAACCATATGGTGCGCCTGGGTTTAAAAGGTCTGTGTAACTTAAAGGAGAGCTCTTTTCTCTGAGACCTCAGCCTGTAGTATCTGTGTACAATGAATGATAGGTTTGGTGTCCAAAGCGCAAACATCTTCATCAGTTTAACTTGAAGGACACATTTGCTGTTCGAGATTGGAAGAATCTGTCAGATCTCTCTACTGTGGGGGATTTCCTTGTTGTTTAGGATAGGACCGAGCACACTATTCAGTGTCAAAACATTGTGAAAACATATCCAAACCAACAAGGGATATGTCCAGGTGACAACCTAGACTAATGGAAAACAACAATGGCCCTGATTCAGAAAGGTTAATGTGCATGTTTATATTTACTCACATGTATACTTACTTCTGCACCAAGGTGTCACTCTTCACTTTTTTATTTTCACCTTTTCTGAGTGGAGACGTGAATCTAGGTGTAGACTTACATGCCGCCGTGATTTTCTCATTTTTTAAGAGTGTAACATATCTACTAATAACTTTTCATGTGTTGGTAGAAATCTCCGCTACAGGGATAAAGTGTAGGGACATTTAATAATGTTTATTATAAAAAATAAAAATAGTTGATGATATATACTGTAAATATTTTAATTCAACTAACATATTTATTATTAGCTGGAAATAAGTTAGCTTAACGTTTGACTTTGATGATATTTATATAAGGATTTTTTCAGTTCTTCATCCTTTAACAAATGAATTCTAAAATGATTGACAGACATAAGTGCATTGATGGTGAAAATGTAGTTATGGATAATGGAACTGAGAAGTAAGAAATCAGCATTATGAATTAAATGTTCATGCGATATCATGTTAGTTATGATCATTCTAAGATGGCTGCCAATTATCCTACCTTTACCTTAGTCAAGGTTTGAACCTTATCTATGTTATTGATTGATTTGTTTCTATGTCGAATGATTTCAGATTCAGATATTAGACATTGTGTTTAGGGGGAGCACAATGAACAAACACAGTCAACAAGGCTGTTTGCCAAACAGATCTGTTGAAAGACTAAATAACATTGTCAAGTACCCTGTCAGTGCCCGTCAAATTTCTGCATGGAGAAACATATATGTAAATAGGAATAAAGAAATATATTACCCAGTGGCGGTCACTATTAGGTAGTTATAAATAGGACCATGTTTCCATAGAAAAAGCTATTTTCGCCATAGCTACATATTTGGCACTATTTGACAAATCTTCACAAAATTTTGTGATTCATCAAACTGGGGCTGAGATAAAGCAGGGGATCAAAAAAGTTGTGTTTCACAGTTAATTCCCAAAGGACCTTTGAGCACGACTACAACCCGAACCACTGGACGGAACTACACCAAATTTGGCAGAAAGCTAGCTTTTGGTATGCAGATTGTGCAGTAGTTATTGAGGTATTAAAGGTAAAACAAAGTTGTATATCAAGGGGTGCGCATCCTTTGCAATGTATTCATGAATAATGATGAGCTCGTGCAGGGAAATGCACAGCTCTGATTGGCTGCCAACACTTCAAACCAGGAAGGGGTTGCAGCCATTTTGGGACTCAGCTGAATCCCACAAAAAAGTTTTAAAGAAAAGACAAGTGTCCAGGGTAGAGTCACCCTGACTCCTTATCTCTTAGTCTGGGCCCAAAAGGGACCCCCCTAGGGCTCAAAACACTTAAAAAAAATAAAAAAAAACTAATTGTTGTGATTTTGTGGCATCTCAAATTTGCAGAACAATATTGTAACATGTTTTTTGCAAGCTCCTTGGGTGGGCCTTGTACTGGGGGCATTCATATTTTGGAAGTGGGGGGCTGCCCCCCCTGCAGTCCAGGGTATCGCCACCTCCCTGGGACTTTAATCTAAAATGGATGCGGGCCGCCCCAACCTTCCCTGCAGCTCCAGGGACCACAATCTCCCCAGGGCACTTGTTAAAATTGATGCAGGAGCTGTCTGGCCTCCCTCAGCCCTTGGGACCACCGCCTCAAGGGGTCTCTTTACAAATTCAGTGTGGGGGTGCCACTCGCAGCTCCAGAGACTGCCCACTGGCCTGAGCAGTTTTCAAATTCAGTGCAGTGTGGGGGGGCCGCACAGACCCAGAGGCTCACCACTTCCCCCAGGGCAAACATTAAAGAAAGAAAAGAGGGTCCATTTAGGACCCCCGAAGCCCCGGGGGCCACCACTTCTCTGAGGCTAAATAGATTGTTGGGGGGGGTCTGTGCAGCCCCCCTCAAGGAGCCAATGATGCCTCCAGGGACATAGCTGTTTGCTGTGGCTTCGTAGCTGCTGTCAAGCTACAGCAAACACTCTACTGGAAGCAAGGGAGAGCTGTCAAACAGCTCTCTCTCACTGCGTGCAGAGATTTCCTCTGTTTCCCTGCCACAGAGATGCAGGCTGGGAGACAGAGGAAACATTGCTCTCACAGAAAGGGAGCTGCTTTAGCTGGGGCTACCGGGGCAACTCAAGGTCCCAATCATTGTCACAGGTCATGCAGCCCCCCTCAAAAGAAATAATTTAGGTCAGGCCTCGTGAGATAGTGTCTCCAGGACCAAGATTGGCCTGGGGAGGGCACTGTGCAGCCCCCCCCCCCAAAATGTCTGGGGAGGGAGGCTTTGTGGCCATCCCTCCCTCCAAAAAATTAAATTTCTAGGCCTGGCCTCAGTGGATGGGAATCCCAGGGCCGAGATCGGCCTGGGGGGCCATGCGACCCTCACCCCCCAAAAATGTAAATATTTACCCTGGTCCCCAGAGCTGGGAGAAAAGCCTAGAGAGGGGGCTATGTGGGGATGGGTTGTTATAGGGGTTGCCAGCAGTGCCTGGTCACAGGCCAAGTCCTGCAGCCAACCCCAGCTGTGCACGTCCAAAGACTGCGCACAGTAGGCAGGTTGGGTAGGGATAGGGGTTGGCTGCAGGGACTGGCCACATACCTGGCCCTGCGGCCGACACCTCAGCCATCCATGGCCATGCACTGTTAATTATACCAAAAAGTACTGCACTCAGGACATCTTTGAAAACATCACTGAAAACATCAATGTAATATGTGCAGTAAAATTTGTGACGAAAATACTGTGCCTGTTGGAGGCACGAGTTACAGTTACCTTAGGGCTCGAGTTGTAGTTTCTTCAGATAACCTTAACTATAATCTGTGAATTTCAATGTTTTTTTTAAGTTTAAAATGTGAGCTGAACTATAACTTCCCTGTAGCCCTTGTTTTTTTAAGTGAATTTTAATGTTTTTTTAAATTCTATTTCCTAACTATAACGTCCCTGGAACCTTTATATATATATATATATAACCCCTATAAGCATTTAACCCCACTCCTTTGGCAGTGTACTGCAGGGGTTAGCCGAAGCACCTGGCATGCAACCTATCCCCTATAACCACCCAACCCCTGCAGCCAGGCCCTGCAGCCTACACCCTATAACTATGAAGTGCTTCTTTGTATGATAGAGACCATATTCCTGTGCATCAAGTAAGCATCGCCAAAATCGGTGGGAAATACGCTTGGGGGTCTTTTAGTAAACTGTTCATCATACTGGGACTATAGCGGAAACACATTGTATACCACTAATGTATATAGGGCGGGGCCAAACGGGCAGGACTTCTAGACCATTGTACATACTTGTAGCTCTTAAAAGAGAGAACAGGATCTCTGTTCTCAGCAGCAGATGACAAGAAATAACCCACTCGTCAGAGTCACTACATGTGAAATTACACTGGAGATAGAGCAAGGATGCAAGCACCTCCATCAAGGATTACAGATAGCATTTCAAGGTGGAATTGCAGAGAAAACACAATTACTTTGCCTTGGCCATAGGCAATATGTTAGGATGATTAGTACTTTACAAAAGTGGAGCTTAAAATTTGGCACCTGTTCTGTTCAAATCTGTAAGTACTTCCAGTTGAGGATTAATTTCTGTGAAATGAGCATTGCTACAGAATGAATCGTGCCCAGCGTATTTATCCAAGAAGAGGCCACTGTTTTGTGCAATATGTCTACCCAACTGGAACACTTTCTACTGGCTTACTAGTAAGTGCAACCTTGTTGGGTAAATGTATAGTGCATTTCCTACACTACAACCACATAAAGGATGTTGAGATTATGTCTCCAGGGATCTTATATGTTTGTAACTTGACCAATGTGATTGTTCCTCAAGCGTGTTCATTAGATAACTTTTCAGTGTGGATCTTCGAATAAAAAACACTTGTTTTGCCTTTGCCATCAACAACACTTGGGGAAGATTTGTATTTTACAGAAGTAATTGCTTCTTTTTCTGGTGGAGATGAGATGATATCTCTGATGGGACCACTGGGGGATCCTCAAGGATTCAGCGGTCACCCCAGGCTCCACACCTCCTCTTAAATATGCAACTTCCTTCATGCAGGAGCAATATTTCATCTGTTTCCCTCCCCTCATGACAGCAGGCTGGGAAACAGATGAAAATTCAGTTCCCTGAAAGCATGGGACCCTAGGGTCATTAATTGCTCCAGGAGGGGGCTACTCAACCCCCCACCTTTAATTGGCTTGAGCCAACTCCAGGGAGGTTGTGGTCCCAGGGGTTGTAAATGGATGAGAAGGATGCCACATAACCTCCCTCTTTAAAAATTGTATCTGTCCCCAGGTGGGTGGTGGTCACTGCCATGTGGGGTTCTATCCGGCCCCTGCATTAATTTTTATGTAGCCCTGGAGAGGTGGTGATCCACAAGGTCTCAAACAGCCCCAGGAGGAGTTCTATGCAGCCCTACTCCATACAAAATATTATGCCCCGTGGAGGTGGTGGTCATGGGTGCTCATTTGAGCCCATGGAGGGGGTCCAAGTGGCCCCCCTCCTAAAATATTAATTAAGCCCTTGAGAGATGGTCCCCGGGGCTCCTACGAGCCCTAGGAAGGAGGCCCATGTCCCCCCATCCTACATAACATGCCGATGAGACCTGTCCACACTTGTTTTCTTTTTAAAAATTACTGCAGATTTGCAGATCCTCCACAACTTTGGGCAACATTTTTTGTAAAAAAATATTTTTGCCCTGGCAGGGTCTCAGTGGGGACCCAGCGCAAAGACTATGGGATTAGGGTGTTCCTACCTTTTATGTTTTCTTATAGGACTTAGCTGAAGCTGAGTCCCAAAACGGCTGCAAGCACTTCTTGGTTGAAGTGTTGGCAGTTAACCAGATCCCTATATATTTTTTTTAATAGCTCTAAATTACACTAAATCACAAATAGCACACTTTCCAGACCAAAGGGTTGCTTTCTGCAAAATTTGGTGTAATTCTGTCCAACTGTTCAGGCTGTAGCTGTGTTCAAAACACATAAGGGAAAATGCATCTGGAAAATGCATTTTGGAATCACCCATTTTTCTTGGCCCCACTTGAAGATCACCTCAAAACTTTCAAGACAGCAAGTTAAGTGACTGTTGTATTAGTTTTGAAATTTTCGATAGATTCGTCAAACGCACCAAAGTTATTTGCAAAACAAAAAATGCTTTTCCTATGGAAACTAGTGGCCTGATTAAGATCTTGACGGCTACGCCTTTAGATGTTCATGGTCCCTTAGACGAAAGACGGCCCGAGTCCCGTTGACTTATCCAAGAAACTTCACCTGCATCAATATTGCTACCGGAAATAGTGGCTGTCAGGGGGATCCCAGCTACAACTACCACCGAGCAGATTTGGATCTGCCTTACCGCCAAGGAAAAAGTGGCGGTTCGACCGCCATGTCCGAGTTGGCAGATTGGGGGAGAAGGGATGAAAACCTACCTTATTTCCCCTCTCTCCCTGTCTTTAACTGGATATGACTTGACAGAACCCCCTGTCACTACTGCCACTGAGTCACAAATAAAACACAACCCCCCCATTTATAGACTCAAAGGTAGGGACGCTGCATTGCCAGGGTACGTCAGGTGGGCACTGCACTGGAGGTGGGGAGCACTGCAGACATATACATGTCACATACATATGTGGAGTACAGGATGGTGTCACACATGGCAAGGGACACACTTGCACAACACACATATTGCACATATACATTGTCATTTTGCTGCCATTGCAAACTGAATGCTGGCACTACAATGGTGGTACACTCACACTGGACAATGGTGTCCATGTGTGTTCATTACAAGAGGATCTGCATGGAGAGATTTGTGCTACCTGTTGTGTATGTGATTTAGTGTGTGTGTGTGGATTGGCTGGTTGAGGTGAAGGCAGCTGGAGTAAGTTGTGCAGTTGTGTCTGAATGTGTGTCACTTTCATGTGAGATTGATTATAATATGTATGTTGTATTGCAGTGTGACACATTCAGGTGAATATGGATTTTGTGTGGCCTATGTTGTTGTGATGTGTGCAACTATGCTTGTATGTGTCTGTTTGTGTAACTGAGTGTGTAGTTGTGTTGGTTGCTGTGGTTGTATCATGTGTCGCTGCAGTGTCAATGCTGTGTGTAAGTTGTGGCATGGATGTATGTCAATGTGTGGTTTCAGAACGTATGAGTTATGTTGTTTTGGAATGGCAATGGGTTATTGTGTGAATGTGTTGTGTTGTATAGTGTGTGGTGCGGGGGTACACATATGGGTAGGGTAGAGTGTGTGCCATTTACCTGTCTTTTATAGCCCCTGTCATTTTGCCAAGTCCATTGGGTCCTGCCACTGCCCCCTTCCGTCAGCAATCTGTCAACATTCAATCCGCTTACAGAACTGTAACATATAAATACAGCAGGCGCAAGACCGCTGACATGATGGCCTTCTCAGGTCCAGCGTCTACACTTCTTGTCGGTGTAGTCACCAAAATCTAAATCATGACCTTGGGCCTAATTATAACTACCTACTTGCAACTGGCAGTAGATAATATATAACTAGAATTCACTGAAAAAACAAAGGTTACCAGGACCATAGATATTCAGCAGTTATGCTTATAGTTCTAAACTATCACTCGCTGCCTAAAGTTAATTTCTGGCATAAGTTATAGTTTCTTTAGATAAGCAAAACTATAACTGTTGAATTTCTATGGTTTTAGAGGTAAAACATCAACTTAACTATAACATCCCTGTAACCTTTTTTTTGCTTGAATTTCTGTGTTTTGTTTAATTCAGCAGATTAATATAACCAGCGCTGCATACTGTCTTTGGCCGTGCATACCAGGGGTTGTCAGCAAGGCCTGGCCTACAGCCATTCTCTGCGGCCATCCCTCCCTCATGCACCCAAACCCAAGCTACACGCGGCCTTCATCCATGCCCAGCATGGGGTTTCATGCAGTGGGTGTTTTATTTTAACATTTTTCTCTTCTCTGCTGATCCACCATGGATTTATGCAAGGGGCTGCACTGGCCCTGCAGAGGATCCATGGATCAGACAAGAGGAAAATTGGGCAATTGTCCTAAGGGACCACTCGATGTGTCTTATGGGAGAAGGGTACCTGTAGCCTGATTCCTGACCTCTTATGTGTATCTGGGGAGCTGGGGAGCATCCACATCCTTTTATATCTATATTATTTGATCTTACAAGACACATATTTACACCAAATCACAAAAAGCACAATCTGAGGCCCAAGAGCTAGCTTTCTGCCAAATTTGGTGAAATTCCGTTCAGAGACTCAGATTGTAGACATGTCTAAAGGATGCAAAATTCCTATAGACACAAAATGGGGGAGAAGTGTTATGGGACTGAGCCCCACTTTACTAATCATTCTGACTAAAGTGAGTGTTGTATTAGTTTTGAAAACTTCACAAAGATCTGTCAAACGGCACCAAAGTTAGCAAAACAAAAAACGCTCCATCTATGGAAAAAACGGTCTTAACTATAACTACGTAGCAGCTATTGCCAGTAGGAGATATGAAAACATTTACATATTTTAAACATACATAGTAAGGTATTGTACAAGTTAAATTAGTTCTCTTCTAGAGTTGATGATCAGTGAAAGAATTTGTAATGTATGTCATCTGAGTGGATATGTGTGTGTGTGTGTGTGTGCATTTGTATGTGAGTTGTTGTGTAAGTGGCTGTACAGCTGGATTACTAGGCGGTGTCAATAGCTGTTTTACTGAGTAAGTGGGCTCTATGTAGCTGTAGCTGTATGATTGGACATGTGAGTAGTTATATGTGTGAGTGAGTCATTTTCTCAGTAATTGTAGTGCTAAGTGAGTGACTGTTTCAGTGCTGCAATGGATGTGTTAGTGGCTGCTTGGCCGGCTCTTTCTGTGGGTTAGAGGCTGTGTCAGTATCTGAATGGGTGAGTTAGTGGGTGTGTCAGTGATTGTATGCATGAGTAAGTGAGTCAAGTGAATATAGGGTTGAGTGTGTGCATATATCAGTGGTTGCATAAGTGAATGAATATGTGTATTAGTATCTGTAAGACTAAGTGAGTGAGTGTGTGAGTAACCGTGTGGGTTAGTGACTGGATGTCTTATTTGTTATTTGGGTGAGTTTGAGAAAGCGCCTCTTGTTGACATGGTTAGTCCCCCAATTTTTGCCTGGAACATGATGTGGTTTCAAACTGTAAGTGCCCTAGGCCCCTCCTAAGCAGGTTCCCAGGGCCAGATCCCTTTCCCCAAAACTGTACCATGTTTGGCACCTTAGCCACCTTTGCGAGTCCCTAGTAAATGGTACCCCTGGAACCTAGGGCATGCGTACTGAAGAGGACCCTCCAGAGCTGCAGCACTAATTGTGCCACACTGAGAGGCCCCACACCGGCCTCATACAAATTGCCATCGCAAGTGCATGATAGGATATACCCAAAGTTACAAACTTAACCTCGTACACACCATGGGTGCCATGTCCACTAACACTGCATGCAATATAAGTAAGTCACCTCTCTGACAGGCCTTACAACCCTAAGGCAGAGTGCATTATAATGCATTTAAGGGCATATATGCATGAGCAGAAATGCCCCTATAGTGTCTTTTCCCGTTCATAGACATAGTAAGTGTACATGGAAGCCATAGCAAATGCATGTGCTAGACACTGGTCACGAGTTCCCCAGCTACATGATGGACTCTCTGAACTCTGGGTTATTTGGTATCAAATAACTCAGAATAATAAATCCACCCTGATGCCAGTGTGGGATTTATTACAAAATGTACCCAAAGGGCCCCTTAGTGGTGCCCCCTCCAAAGCCTAACAGCCCTGGCATGGTTGTTGAATAGTCTCAACCAGTCTGCCATCACCAGACATGATTCTGGACTACTGGAATGAGAGCCTTTGCACACAGGAACCCGAAGACAAAGGCCCTCATTACAACCCTGGCGGTCGGTGATCAAGCGGTGGTAATACCGCCAACAGGCTGGCGGTTAAAAAAATGGAATTATAAACACAGCTGAAACCGCTCACACAGACAGCCACAGCGGCAGCAATAAGCACTGCGGTGGTAACCGCCAACAGCCAGGCAGAAGACAAGGTTCCGGCCACTGTATTTCAAGACACCAATTCGCCAGCATTTCCGGGGTGGTACCAACACCATCAAAAGCACGGCGGAAACAGTACACAGAAGGGAAACGACTCACCTCTGGACACTCAATGCTAGTTTACCTCCTTCTACACCAGGAATACCAAAGCCGGCGAAGACAACAAGGGTGAGTACCGCACCTAGCACACAAGGGAGGGGTGGAGTAAAAAGAAAGTGACACATACACGCAACATGCAACACCCCACCCCTAACATCATACACACAAACAGATGCAATAACATGACATAACCACCCAGTACCCCTCAGGAATACCGCAAAGGCAAATGGAAGTGAGTAAAGTCAGTGTAATAATATAAAAGTCCAGAAATACGTCCTCAAAGCGCAAAACACTATCTACAATGCATACAAATGGCGGGACACTGCCCAGTCCATAATATCTGTGGGCCACAGGGCCATATCACATAGGCCAAGGCCCACTTGACTCCTTCCTCAATACGGAGAGAACACTGCTGGGGCATCAGGTCGAAAATACACAGGCACCTCAGGGGGAAGGAGAACGGGGGCAATTCAGCCGGAAGATGGTACAACGCCACTGCTCCTGGAGGGGGCCACATGCCCTTCACTCTGTCCTGGGAGTGCAAAGCCACAGTCTCTCTAGTGGGTGGTCTGCCCAGTGCTTGGTCCTGGGGAATGCAAAGCCACAGTCTCTCTAGTGGGTGGTTTGCCCACTGCTTGGTCCTGGGGAGTGCAAAGCCACAGCCTCTCTAGTGAGTGGTTTGCCCACTGCTTGATCCTGGTGAGTGCAAAGCCACAGTCTCCCTAGTGGGTGGTTTGCACACTGATTGGTCCTCGGGAGTGCAAAGCCACAGTCTCTCAGTCTATCAGTGACCCAAGGGTAGGTCGCTCCCCCTGCCGCTGCAGCTCCTCCAGGTTCCTGAGTTCCTGAGACCCACCCCACAGTAAGTACCCCCCACCTCCCAGCCCCTCGTTCTGCCCCGCGCTACTCACCCTCTCTCTTGCTCCTGCTTCTTTTCCTTTTTCCTTCTTCTCTGTTCTTCCTCCTCGCTCCTCGTCTGTATTCTTCTTCTGTACTCCTCTTCTCCCCGTCTTCTCTCCTCTTCTCTTCTTCCTCATCTTCTGCTGTGGTATTCTGCACTCTGTTTCTTTGTTTTTTTTATCTCCCTCCGTGTTCTTCTGTGTTCTTCTGTGTTCCTCTGTCTTCTTCTGTCTTCCTCAGTCTTCTTCTGTCTTCCTCTGTGTTTTTCTGTCTTCCTCGGTGTTCTTCTGTCTCCCTCTGTGTTCTTCTGTATTATTCTCTGTTCTTCTGTCTTCCTCTGTCTTCTTCTGTCTTCCTCTGTGTTCTTCTGTATTCTTCTCTGTTCTTCTGTACTCCTCTCTGTTCTTCTGTGTTCTTCTGTGTGTCTTCTGCTCTTCCGGTCTTCTGCTCTTCCGTTCTTCAGTCCTTCCGGTCTTCTGCTCTTCTGTTCTTCTTTTCTTCTGTTCTTCTTTTCTTCTTGTCTTCTTGTCTTCTGCCTTCGGCTCTTCTGCCTCCTCCGTCCTCTTCTCCCCGTGCCTGCCCTCCTGCTCCTGCCTCATCCCCCTCCCCCACGCGCATCCCCCCCTCTATCTCCCCTATCTAACCCGTTCACTTTCTACCTCCCTCACTCCTCCTATCTACCTATCTCTCCATCTCTCTATCCCACTATCCAACTCCCTCACTCTCCACCTCCTCCTATCTTCCTATCTCTCTATCTTTTTCCCTATCTATCGATTTCTCTATCTACCTTTTCTCTCTACCTATTTCTCTATCTCTCCCCCCCTCCCGCCACCCCCTCTATTACCTATCTTCCTATCCCCTCACTCTACCTCTCACCCTCACCCACCTCTACAACCCCCCCTCCCCTATCTTCACAACCCTACACCTATCTTTCTCCCTAATCTCCTAAACCTCCGAACACTCTCCCCCCTCCACCCTTAAACCCCCCTCCCCCAGCTCTTCTCACTCTACCTGTCCCCCCTCGCGCTTTCCCGCCGCGACCTCCTGCACGCCCCCGCTCCCATTCGCCCCCAGCTGACCCCTCCCCCCCCCTGGTCGCGCAGCAGGCGCGCCAGAGGCAAGCCCGTCTGCGCCCGTCCGCGCCTGGCCCGCGCCCAGCGCCATGACCCCTGGTCCCCAGCGCTCCCAAGCCCTGATGATCCGCTATGACCCCACCACCCTCCATGCCCTCAACCCAGGACGCTCCAACACCTGCTTCCAAGCTCACCCCAAACGCACCCATGGACCCTTCGCCTGCAACTCCTGCAAACGCATCTTCCACCACGCAACAACTACGACCACAAGCCCACGCGCCATCAACCACCTCAAGTGCATCCTAGTCAACGCTCGCTCCGTTCACAAACACGCCGTTGAACTCTGGGACCTCCTAGACTCCACAGCACCGGACGTCGCCTTCATCACGGAGACCTGGATGAACGCCTCCTCTGCTCCAGACATCGCCACCGCCATCCCCGAAGGCTACAAGATCTCCAGGAAAGACCGCACCAACCAAGTAGGAGGAGGTATCGCCATCGTCTTCAAAGACTCCATCAGTGTCACCACCTCCACTAAAGACTCCCCTCTTGCCGCTGAACACCTGCATTTTCAGATTCGCACCGACCCGAGGACCACCCTCAGAGGATCCCTCGTCTACCGTCCTCCCAGACCTCGCGCCCCTTTCAGCGACACCATCGCCGACTTCATCTCCCCGCACGCCCTCGCCTCACCGGACTACATCCTCCTAGGCGACCTCAACTTCCATCTGGAACAAAACAACGACCCCAACACCACCACCCTGCTCGACAACCTCGCCAACCTCGCCAACCTCGGCCTCAAACAACTGGTGAACACTGCCACCCACATCGCCGGACATACACTCGACCCTATCTTCTCCGCCAGCAAACACGTCTTCTTCAGCCACGCCTCCGCCCTTCATTGGACCGACTACAGCTGCGTCCACTTCACATTCCGACGCGAGACCCGCCACCTCCGCACTCAACCCATCCCTCGCCGACAGTGGAACAAGATCCCTGAAGAGCAACTCTTCGCCGCACTCGCCGCCAACCAACCCACCTTCACCACCGACCCCAACGTCGCAGCCCTCAACCTCACAAACTGGATCTCCAACTGCGCAGACAACCTTGCTCCCCTCAAACGCTCGCAGCGACAGAACAACACCAAGAAACCCCTCTGGTTCTCTGACACCCTCAAAGAATCAAAGAAAACTTGTCGCGCACTTGAGAAAGCCTGGCGCAAGGACCGCACCGCTGACAACATGACCGCCCTCAAGAACGCTACCCGCAAACACCACCACCTGATCCGCACTGCCAAAAGGAATTTTTTCACCGACAGACTGGACAAAAACAGCCACAACAGCAGAGAACTCTTCAGCATCGTCAAGGAGTTCTCCAACCCCAGCGCCAACGCCAACGCCGTCACGCCCTCACAGGATCTATGCGAATCCCTCGCCACTTTCTTCCATCGCAAGATCAGCGACCTCCACGACAGCTTCGGACACCAGACCCAACCTAACACCACCGAACCCACATCCCCGACCATCACCCTCAACAACTGGACCCACATCAGCACGGAAGAAACCAAATCCATCATGAACTCTATCCACTCCGGCGCCCCTTCGGACCCCTGCCCGCACTTCATCTTTAACAAAGCCGACAACATCATCGCCCGCACCTCCAGACCGTCATCAACTCTTCTTTTTCTTCTGCTACCTTCCCCGAATGCTGGAAACACGCCGAAGTCAACGCCCTACTAAAGAAACCTACGGCTGACCCGAGCGACCTGAAAAACTTCCGCCCCATCTCCCTTCTGCCTTTCCCAGCCAAAGTAATAGAGAAGACCGTAAACAAACAGCTGACCACCTTCCTGGAAGACAACAACCTGCTCGACCCCTCGCAGACCGGATTCCGAACCAACCACAGCACTGAAACCGCCCTCATCTCAATCACAGATGACATCAGAACCCTGATGGACAATGGTGAAACAGTCGCCCTCATTCTTCTCGACCTCTCGGCTGCCTTTGACACCGTCTGTCACCGCACCCTAATCACCCGCCTCCGCTCCACCGGGATCCAAGACCAGGCCCTGGACTGGATCGCCTCCTTCCTCGTAAACCGCTCCCAAAGAGTCTACCTCCCTCCGTTTCGCTCAGAACCCACTGAGATCATCTGCGGCGTACCTCAAGGCTCATCACTCAGCCCGACACTCTTCAATGTCTACATGAGCCCCCTCGCTAACATCGTACGCAAGCACAACATCATCATCACCTCCTACGCCGACGACACCCAACTTATACTCTCCCTCACCAAGGACCCCGCCAGCGCCAAGACCAACCTACAAGAGGGTATGAAGGACGTCGCAGATTGGATGAGGCTCAGCCGCCTAAAGCTGAACTCTGAAAAAACTGAAGTCCTCATCCTCGGCAACACCCCCTCCGCCTGGGACGACTCCTGGTGGCCCACGGCCCTCGGCACCGCACCGACCCCCCACAGACCACGCCCGCAACCTCGGCTTCATCTTGGACCCCCTTCTCACCATGACCAAGCAAGTCAACGCCATGTCCTCCACCTGCTTCCTCACCCTCCGCATGCTCCGCAAGATCTTCCGCTGGATCACCAGAAAAACCGTGACCCACGCCCTCGTCACGAGCCGCCTGAACTACGGCAACACCCTCTACGCTGGGACCACCGCCAAACTCCAAAATCGCCTGCAACGCATTCAAAACGCCTCAGCCCGCCTCATCCTCGACGTATCCCGCAACAGCCACATCTCCGCACACCTGAGACACCTGCATTGGCTCCCAGTCAGCAAAAGGATCACCTTCCGACTTCTCACCCACGCACACAAAGCCCTCCACGACAAGGGACCGGAATACCTCAACAGACGCCTCAACTTCTACGTCCCCACCCGTCCCCTCCGCTCCTCAGGCCTCGCACTCGCCGCCGTCCCTCGCATCCGACGCTCCACGGCGGGTGGGAGATCTTTCTTCTTCCTGGCAACCAAGACCTGGAACTCCCTCCCCACCAGCCTCAGGACCACCCAGGACCACTCCGCTTTCCGGAGACTCCTAAAGACCTGGCTGTTCGAGCAGCGATAACCACCCCCTTTGTCCCTAGCGCCTTGAGACCCGCACAGGTGAGTAGCGCGCTTTATAAATGCTAATGATTTGATTTGATTTGATCTCAAGTGGGTGGTCTGCCCACTGCTTGTTTCCGGGGAGTGTAAGGCTACAGTCTCTTAAGTGGATGGCTTCTCCACAGGTTCTGGAGGGGGGTTTGTGCCCAGTGTGCTTCATCCTGGTAAGGAGGGGCTGAGTGGATGCCTTCTTTCGTAGGTTCTGGAGGGGGCTTTGTGCCCAGTGTGCTTCAACCTGGCAAGGAGGGGATGAGTGGATGCCTTCCTCCAATGGATCTGGAGGGGGCTTTGTGCCCAGTGTGCTTCATCCTGGCAAGGAGGGGGTGAGTGGACGCCTTCTTCCACAGGTTCTGGAGGGGTTTTGTGCCCAGTGTGCTTCATCCTGGCAAGGAGGGAGTGAGTGGATGCCTTCTTCCACAGGTTCTGGAGGGGGCTTTGTGACAAGTGTGCTTCATCCTGGCAAGGGGAGGTGAGTGGATGCCTTCCTCCACTGGTTCTGGAGGGGCCTTTGTGCCCTGTGATGCAGATCTTGGGGAGTGGTTGTAGGAGGTGTCTGTCTGCTGTGTTTGGGTTCAGGTGCATGGGCTGGATGCTGTTGTGAGGTGGATGGCTGTTGGGTGTCTGAATGCTTGCGTTTGTGTACCTTGGGAGAAGGGGGCACAGACAAGAGTGGGAGAGGACACCGGGGACGTGTACATGGATGTGGGGGTGGTGACTGCCAGTGAGGGTCGTGTAGTGATAGGCGTGATAGGGGTAGTGGATGAGGATGTAGTGCATGCAGGTGTGAGTGGAGATGATACTGGGAGGGAGGTGGACGAGGGGTACACAGTGGAGGCAGTGGATGTTGCTGTTTCTGCATCTGGATGGAGCTTGTGTGAGTGCCTGTGGGATGAAGTGTGGTGCTTGTGTTTGCTTGAGCCACTTTTGTGTGTTGATTTGGGTGTAGGATGGTCTGATGGTGTGCTTGGGATAGGCTGGGGTTGAGGGAAATGGGGCTGGGTAGAGGAAGTTGGAGGGGGAAGGCTAGAGACAGGAACAATGGCTGCTATCAGGGAGGAGGTCAGAGCCTTGAATGATCTATGTTGGGCCTCCACGTCAGACTGAATGCCCTCCAGGAATGCATTTGTTTGTTGCAAATGCCCTGCCAGACCCTGGATGGCATTCACTATGGTTGACTGCCCAACAGACATGGATCGTAGGAGGTCAATAGACTCCTCACTCAGGGTAGCAGGGCTGACTGGGGCAGGCCCTGAGGTGCCTGGGAAGAAGGAGATGCCCACCCTCATGGGTGAGCGGGCACAGGAAACACGCTGAGGGGCTGCTGGGAGGGTGGTGCGGTCAGAACTGTCCCTCCTGTCTCTGCCATGGTGGTGCCCTCGCCCTCTGTCCCACTAGTGCCCGCACGGTCAGTGGATTCGGCCTCCAGGGCCAAGTGGGATGCACCACCCTCCCTCGCCAGCGCCTCTGCTCCTCCGTCAGATGATGCTAATGCACATAAGGACACGGTGACAAAACAAAAAGGGGGGGGGAGAGACAGAGGATACACTTGGTCAATGCTAGCAACAACACCACTGTTGGTGTTCACAACACACAGGGAACAGCCCCATGCACTAGGCCATGCCCTACCAGTTACAGTGCTAGTCACCAGGCCGAGAAGTACAATGCCTAACACCAATAGCAGCACACCTGAAACACACAGGACCCTGCACAGTAGTAGATGCCCACTAGCATATTTGGGGATGAAGTGAATCAGAGCCTGCCCCACATGGAACCTACCCTGCCATGTTTGTCCTGGCCCAGGGGCACCCACAGGCCCACATCCCCCACCCAGATAACACCCCACCATGCACAATTTTCTGATTCTGAAACTATAATCATCCTCTTGTGGCTGCTGTGATGCCTTCAAGCGCCCATACAGCTCAGGATAGGCCACTGCCATGATGCGGGGCATCAGGGGTGTCAGGGTTCGACTGGCACCCCTTCCTCATTGGGAGGCCATCCCCAGCTGGGCCTCCGCTATCTTCCTTGCCCAGCAACACAGGTCCTCCCACCGTTTGTGACACTGTGTGCTCCACCTGTCAAAGACCCCAGAGTCCGCACATCCTTGGCGATGGCACGCCAAATACCCTTTTTCTGATGGGTGCTGACCTGCAGACAATGGAACATAGGAATTGGGATCAGCCATACCATCCGGACTGTTATACCCAATGCCCACCATATCCCTCCCATCCCCTTTCGCACTGACATTGACCTCCATATAAATGCAGCACTCTGCCCAGGACCCCTCAGCCACCCCTCTTACACAAGGCTTACACACACAACACTCCATGCATTCATGCCCCCTGCATCGTACTCACAGTGTACTCACCTGTTTGGTCTGGAGGACCAAAAAGTAAACGGTAGTGGGATAGGACCCCATCCACTAGTCTCTCCAACTCCTCTGAAGTGAAGGCAGGTGCCCTTTCCCCAGACACTCGAGCCATGGTCGCTTACAGACACAGATCACAGCAGCACTTGCAGTGTAGGTCCTCTCCTGTTAAAGGTCAGGTAGCAAGTGAGTGAACAGATACAAAATGGCGGTCACGTCCGCGGCAGTTCGTACCATCACTGCCGGCGTACATCAACATTGGCTACTGGAACCCATAGGGCCCAGTGATAACCAATGAGGTATTGCACGGCAGTCCTTGACCGCCTCCCGCAACGGCGCTCCATGTCAGCGGAATTACCTCATTTCCACTTATCCCTCCACACAGGTCAGGCAGCCACCATTTCAGGGGGGAGCAGGCCATGGCACCTAACTGTGTCACAGCAGACATAGGCACATTTACGGGACTACACGTTAACATACTGTTTCTGTCACGACGTGCAAGGCATTTTACTCTGAGGATATGTTTGAGTATGACCATCTGCTCACTGTTTTTCACCCTAGAGTTCAACCGCTGAGGATGAATAGGAGATGGGGACATACCCCTGTGTACAGACCCCTGTTGGACCTGGCAACAATGGAGGACAGGCATATTATCCTCACCTACAGACTTGATAGGGCCACAATCCGAGAGCTGTGTGCCCAATTCTCAGCTATCTGTCACCCCACTGGGATCCCCCCTCGTGTGCAGGTCCTATCATTGCTCCATTTCTTGGCAAGTGGCTCCTTCCAAGTGACAGTGGCCATGGCAGGAGGGATGCCACAGCCTATGTTCTCAAACGTGCTGCATGTGCAGCTACATCTTTTTCCCCCAGGTGGAGGATTTGGCGACAGTGAAGGCTGATGCAATGGGACATATCCCCAACATCATTGGTGCTATTGATGGTACACATATTGCCTTTGTCCCCCCCAGGAAAAATGAACAGGTGTACAGAACTCGAAAGAGCTTTCACTCTATGAATGAGCAGATAGTGTACTTGGCAGACCAGTACATCTCCCATGTCAATGCAAAGTATCCTGGGTCTGTGCATGATGCCTATATCCTGAGGAATAGCAGCATCCCATATTTGATGGCTCAACTCCAGAGGCACTGGGTGTGGCTAATAGGTGAGCCAATGGTCCCCACCCAGTGTATGTTGGTATAAAGGTGTGTGGTTGGCCCTAAGGGTGAGTGTCTGGCTAACAGGTATCCCTCGATATTTGCAGGTGACTCTGGTTATCCCAAGCTCTCATGGCTACTGACCCCAATGAGGAATGCCAGTACAAGAGCAGTGGAACGTTACAATGAGGCACATGGGCGAACAAGGAGGATCATTGAGCTCACGTTTGGCCTCCTGAAGGCCAGGTTCAGGTGTCTCCATCTAACAGGTGGATCCCTGTGCTACTCACCCAAGAATGTCTGCCAGATCATCGTTGCATGTTGCATGTTGCATAACGTATCTTTGAGACACCAGGTGCCTTTTCTGCAGGAAGATGAGGCTGGAGATGCCCGTATGGCAGCGGTGGAGCCTGGGGACAGTGACCAAGACGAGGCAGAGGAAGGGGATGTGGACAACAGAACAACATAATACAACAGTACTTCCAGTGACACACAGGTAAGACACTCTAACGTCACATTCCATTGCTGTTTTTTTAAGTGAATTTGCTCCGGCTGGCTGCTGTTCCCACTACGAAGGCCACTTATTGTACCCTTTACCATTTCTATTTGCAGATATTTGTGCCCTCTTGTGGCTCCTGGTGTATTGACTGCAGCATATTACAGGTCATACCTATGTACACATCACTGTACAGTCTATTTGCAATGTCTACAGATTGTTAAACAACTACTTCCTTAAATCATTTGACATACTACATACTTTCCAAGGGTGTTTATTTCAGTGCTGAGAAGTAAATGGGGATGTGCAATGGGCTTGGGTGATGGTGGAGGAAAGTCCAGGATAGAGTCCAGTCTATTGGTATCATAGATGCATTGTCCAATGAGACATAGGAAGGGGAGCAATGTCAGTTCAAGGTGAACAGGGTGACTGAGTGGGACAGAAGGGTGACAATCAGGAGAGTCTTATTTCCTGGTCTTGGCAATGTTCTCTGGCTTCTGCCTGGATCGCAGGGACCATTTGCGGGGTGGAACTCCTTCTGCAGGGGGTGGGGTGCTGGTGGCCTGTTTTTCCTGTGGTGGGGCCTCCTGTCCACTAGCGGCAGCGGAGGTGGAATGCTGTTCATCAGTGTGACTAGTGTCAGGGGCCAGTTGGTGTGCCACTGCCTCCCTCATGGTGTTGGCCATGTCTGTCATCACCCCTGCACTGGTGACCAGGGTGGTGTGGATGTCCCTCAGGTCCTTCCTGATCCCCAGGTACTGTACCTCCTGCAGCCGCTGGGTCTCCTGCAACTTGGCCAGTATCTGGCCCATGGTCTCCTGGGAATGGTGGTAAGCTCCCAGGATGTTGGTGAGTGCCGCCTGGAGAGTCGGTTCCTTGGGCCTGTCCTCCCCCTATCGCACAGCAGTCCTCCCAGCTTCCCTGTTGTCCTGTGCCTCTGTCCCCTGAACCATGTGCCCACTGACCCCAGGTGCCTGATCGTCCTGTGTTTGTGGGGTTGTCTGGGGTCCCTGTAGTGGTGGACACACTGCTGATTGACGTGTCCTGGGGACAGTGGTATGGGACCCCTGGGTGGGTGCTGTGCTGGTGTTTCCTGTGTAGGGAGGCTCTGTGGTGGACTGGGACTGTGCCTGTGTAACCGACTGTCCAGAGGTCCCTAATGGGCCAGGTTGGTCATCCTGATCCAGGCGTGCAGAGCTGTTGTCATCACTGTGGGCCTCTTCTGTGGGGGAACTGGATGTTGCTTGCACCTCCTCTCCGGTGACTCTGTGTGAGAGTCCTGTGGGGATGTAAATGAAGTGTTATTGTTTCTGTGTGTGACATTTTGTGCATGGGTATGTTTCCCTCTATGGTTGTTATTACCAAGGCATCTTTGGCTTGTGTGAGTTGTTATTTGTTTGGCTAAGTGATTGTCTCTAGTGTGCATGCTGTGGTGATGGGTGTCCATGCAGGGCTGTGGGTGGTGTCCATCCATTGTTGTTGCATGCAGTGCTGGGTACTGGGATGGGTGGTTTGTGATGGTGGGGTATATGTGAGGTGTTGGGTTGAGGGTAGGGGTGGGGCTATATGATGGCATGCAAGTAGGGTGGTGAAAGTAGTTAAGATTTGACTTACCAGAGTCCAGTCCTCCTACTACTCCTGCCAGGCCCTCAGGATGCAGTATTGCCAAGACTTGCTCCTCTCATGTTGTTAGCTGTGGGGGAGGAGGTGGGGGTCCATCGCCAGTCCTCTGTACAGCTATTTGGTGTCTTGCAACCACGGTGCGCACCTTCCCCATAGGTCGTTCCACCTCTTCCTAATTTCATCCCTTGTTCTGGGGTACTGTCTGGTGTTGACCCTGTCCACGATCCTCTGCCATAGATCCATCTTCCTTGCAATGGATTTCTGCTGCACCTGTGAGCCGAATAGCTGTGGCTCTACCCGGATGATTTCCTCCACCATGACCCTTAGCTCCTCCTCTGAGAACCTGGGGTGTCTTTGTGGTGCCATGGGTGTAGTGTGTGTGGTGTGTGTGAGTGTGTGTGGGGTGATGTGTTGAGGTGTGTGCTGTGAGGTGCATGGATGGTGGATGGGTGATGGTGTTCTGTGGCTCTGTGGGTGCTCCTGGTGTGTCTCTCTCTTTTTTGTAAATTGTAGTGGTAAAGAGTTGTGTGTAATGTGTGTGTGTGTGTGTTTTATAGTGGTGTGTGGGTGTGGTGTATGTATGTTTGTCAGGTGTGTGTAGTTTGAATTGTCCAAGGTGGTGTTGTTTTGTTAGTGTGTGTGTAATTTGAGCGTGGTGGTGTGTACCGCCAATGGTTTAACGCCATTGAATGTCCGCTGCAGTGATTTGTGGGTCATAATGCTATGGGTGTAGCTCTATTGGCGTAACGGTGTGGGTTTTGGTACCATCAGTTTAACACTGACCTTTGTTCTGGCAGACTTGTGTGTGTGTCTGTATTGTGGCAGATTTTTATCTGTGGATCATAATACGGGTAGCAGTATATCGCTGCGGTCGCGGTATGTTGGCGGCAGTCAGCATGGCGGTAAGCTGCACTTACCGCCAATGTCATAATGAGGGCCAAAGCCTTTTCTGGGCAAAGGTGTCACACCTCCTCTCCCAGGCAGGAACCCTGCTGCAGCGGCCAGCTTCAAAGGACTCACCACTTTGAAATCTGACCCCGCCTCTACTGCTAGCAGCAGAAGTCAACCCAATGGTTCAACTCCTACATTAGCTGGTAAAACCGGTGAGAAACTTAGCAAGCATAGGGTGGAGTGGTCACCCTCAGCATGCACCACCCGTCAAGGGTAGCAGGCGAGGTGACTACTCCATTTCATTTTCCTCCATTTTGGATTGAAGAATTGTAGGAAAATAGCCAATCAAGATCAGGGATGTGTCCCCGTCCAATAGGAAGTGGTTACTTTGTCAGTGTAGCCACCCTAAGGTAGGTGGCCCATTGGGCAATAGCAGGTATTCCCCCTAATGCCCCTAAATACAGTATGTAGAGGGTATCCCCTGACCAAGATCTAAGATTCATTGAACACAAGTAGACCAGGACATAGAAGACTCAAGGCAGGAAAACCAAAGCGCAGCTACACAAAGAAAAAAGGGGCCAAACTCTGCCTGTTGCTCTAAGGCCTCAACAAGCGGTGCTGATGTGTAACACGGAAACCTGAAGGACTCTACAAAACCCCAGAGCACTGCCAGCCAAGAGTGAGGGTACCACTCTCTTGGGGCCTGCAGGCAAAGAACCTGTGAAGTCCGGTTTACTGACCTACTGCTGACCAATGACCCAGACCCAGCAGTCCAGACAAGAAGCATACAACAGCTCCAGAGAAACAGATGTGCCACTGTGCCAAGATTTCTGGCACTAGGACTCTCTAGGTCGGTAGCGTACCACTACCCTGGGTACAGCACTCCCTATGTCAGACATCCAGAAGCAGAATCCAATCCAGATTTCCAAAAGCACAGGAGCAAGGATCAGCTGAGGGACTTCGGAACACCAGAGATCCACCCCTGAAAGGCTCTGCTGACCTGCAATCCATACTCCAAGCTGCCTGCCTCTGAATGCGAGGACTCCAAGACACACAAAGCCTGATTGCCCTATCTGCACTGCATCTGGCCTCCCTGGCACCTGCCTTGACCAACCAACTGTACTCTCATGGTCCCCAAGTTCCTGCAACCTCTCCCCGGTCAAGGTGACCCACCAGACTTAACTTTCAGTTGCTCTGTGCAGTGTCTTTTCAAGCAACCCCTTCACCTCTGTGTGCCAGTTCCAAGACATCAGTTGCTGCTCCTGCTCGAACCAGGAACCGTCCAAACTTCTACTGCTGGACTGGACAGGAGGACCTGCCAATGACCTCGACCTAAAAACCAAAGGTGACACATGTGAGAGCATTGCCTGATTTTATCCGCATTTTTCTATTTTATTCCATTGATTCCTATGGTGTAATAACACACAAAAACAGTGCACTTTCTAAAACATTTACAATCATTACTAAAAAAGTACTTATTGTAGAACAATGTTCTTGGTGTTAATAAGTTTGTAAAAATCTACAATATTTTTATAAATCGGTCTAAAGTTATTCTTCTGAGTATGTGTCTTCATTTATTAATACTGTTACCACAACAAATGCTTAGCACATCAGCTGGATTAGTCTAACTGCTCACCCACAATATCATAAAAACAGAGCATTAAGTGGTCTGCTTTTTACCACTGGATAACAAAGTTAGGTTGCTTAAACTCTCTGCACAGTGCACATCATTTTCAAACACTATATAGAGAGCCAGCCTCCTACATTTAGTGGATCAGCTGTGGCATCTAAGAGTTTGCCTTTGTTGATACCACTTTGTCAATAAGTGATCACATGAATAACTCTAAAAAATTGTCTTTAGCTTAATAGATTTTTTTTTCAGTTAAACTATTTTAAATCAATAAATAAAATTGATCACTAGGGCCCTAGTTAGGTCCCTGGAATAATAATTTGAGATTTAAAAGACTTTACTCTAGTTAGGACTTATAAAAAGTGTTTTACAGTTGTTAAAAAGGTCCCAACTCTAGTCAAATAAAATGTCTGATGCAAAGATCTAGTTTCAGGAGCTCGACCTGACCCCTTCGGTGGAGTATAACTAAACCCAGCTAAGGGCTCACTGTAAAGCATACCAACTTCACACTGATTATCATACTACCACAGACAAACTGAGAAGGGTTGTGGCAGTATATGAGACTGACAATCCAATGGAACAAGGAGAATCATCAGAAAAGTAAGAAAATTCAAATGAGAGTAAGGGAGAGGAGGAGACAAGTTCCCCTATCTCAAAAACAAGAGCCCCCTCAGAGAAAGACCTGGCTCCAGAAAGCATGACCAAAAGGTTGGCTTTAGAAGCTCAACTTTCAGAAACAGAGATAAAAATATTGCCCCTTCACACGCAACAGTTTGCGTGGAAGGGGCCTGCAATGGTGTTGCTGCGGGCATGCCACAGTAACACCCATTGAATTTTGAAGATGCCACAGATTTTTTTTTTCATAAAGAAATTTTTATTGATTTTGCGTGAAAACAGTAATAAATACAAATCAACATGATGCCAACGGGCATTTAAACAATAATGGTCGAGTCCTAGGTCCCCCCCACACCTTGTTGATACATACAATATACAATCTTTAAACCTAAAAGCCTGCCGTGCCCTCCCACCTCCCCCATATCTTCTTATGCTTATTTAAGCAACCGCTGGCCTCATATATAAGTTTCTCACGCTGCGCACACCAATCCACCCCCCGTCTCCACTTAATCAGTGTTGGCGCATTCTTTGCCTTCCATTCTGTCATTATATCCCTCTTGGCCACCAGGCATGCCACCCCTAAAAAGGTCCAGTCTGATCTTCGCAGCCCAATGTCACCCATGACCCCCAGGAGGAGGGGCACTGGCAACCTCTCCACCTCCTCTTGTAAGACCCCAGAAATCTCCTGCACAACCGCACCCCAATAGGCCGCTATTATCGGGCAAGCCCATACCATGTGGAAGAAGTCAGCTGTGGGGCTCCCACAACGTGTGCATTCCGCCGAGGAGCGGAGGCCCGCTCTGTGTAGTTTGTCGGGCGTGAGATATGCGGCATGCAGAAAGTAGGTTTGTATTAATCGGAGGTGAGTGGCCATTGTAAGAGAGCGCCGGGCCATCAGTGCTTCTGTCCAATCCATGTCCTCCATGGGACCCACGCAATCCTCCCACCTCTTGCGAAGTCCTCCCAGGGGGCCCGCCGCGACGGTAGTTAGGGTGCGATATATCTGGGAAACCCCTCCTCTGCCCCGGTTTCCCATCAGAGCCTTGGCTTCCATGGGGCTATGCTCGGGGATGATGTCTCCAGTCTGTACGTGGACTAGTAGGGCATGGCGCAACTGAAGATATCGGTAGAACTGTGTCTTGTTCAAGGCGTATTGTTTCTGGAGGTCCTGAAAGGACCGCATATGTGACCCTTCCCAGATATCACCCAGAGTGGAGATACCTATGTTGTCCCAGGTCTGAAGGCCCTCCAGGCCTGCCACATGTTCCAGTTGCCTCCCGTGCCATAGCGGGGTCTGTTGGGTAAGGCGTCCCCACCACCCCGTCACTTTCTGAGCCGTCCGCCATCCCTGTAGTACCACTTTGGTTACATCTGGGGTATCTCGAGGGATCGGATTCCCATAAAGGGTGCCGAAGATCTGTGGGTAGCCCATTGTTTGTAGTTCTAGTTTATATGCGGGGTCTGACCAACCACCTACCACCCAGTCATTAATTACAAGTGTATGCATCGCTAGATAGTAGTATTGGATATTAGACATGCCTAAGCCCCCCTCGTATATGTCCCTCTGACATGTTTTAAGTGACAATCGTGCGCGAGTTCCGCCCCATATGAATTGGCGCGCTAAGGAATCCATCTCTCTGAACCATTTCGTGGGGACGGGAAGTGGGAAGTTCTGTAGGAGGTATAGGAGCCTGGGGAGGATCATCATCTTGTACAGCGCTATTCTGCCAAGTAGATTCAGGGGGAGCACCTTCCAGCGCAGGAGGTCGAGCTTGATTTTCTTTGTTAGTGGCGTGATATTAAGTTCCCACGCTAACTCGGGAAGAAGTGAGATATGTATTCCTAGGTATTTGAAGCTGTTTCTCCGAACTGGGATGTTTCGTTGCCAGTCTATACAGTCGCGAGAGCGGTGTAGGGGGACTAGCAGGGACTTGGCTGGGTTCAGGATCAGTCCTGAGGCTTCTGCGAAAAGTCTCAGGATTTCTAGGACGCGTGGGCCGCTTTTGGGTGGGTTGGAGATATACAGGAGAACATCGTCTGCGTACAATGCCACTCGGTCTTCCGAACCGATAGGCCAGTGCCAGCCCTCAATCAATGGGTCGCTTCTCAGTAGTATCGCCAAGGGTTCTATTACTAGCGCAAAAAGTAGAGGGGATAGCGGGCATCCCTGTCGCGTTCCACGGCCAATGGGGAACGGGTCGGAGACTACTCCGTTCACCCGGACTCGGGCAGTCGGATTATAGGAGTTTCACTAATCCTCTGAATTTCGGTCCGAGCCCATTTTTATGCAGGACCTGTTCGAGGTAAGACCAATCCACCGTATCAAAGGCTTTTTCAAAATCAAGTAGAAGTAGTGCCAAGTATTTGTGTGACAGAGTTTTGCGGTGCGCCAAAGCCAGATGTAACCGCCTGATGCAGTGCCTGGTACTACGGGTAGGCATGAAGCCACATTGGTCAGGGTGAACCAGAGTGGGCATTACCTCCTTTAGTCTGGAGGCAAGGATCGAGGAGAGTACCTTAATTTCGACATTTAGGAGCGAGATGGGCCGGTACGCTGAGCAGTGTGGCTGGGTTTTGGGGATCACCACAATTGTCGCTTGGTCAATCTCAGTGGGGAAGCGGCCTTGGTTTTCAGCTTCGTGGTACATGTTAAGTAGGTGGGGACCCAGGATGTCCCTGCATTTACTATATAGTTCTGCTGGGAAGCCGTCCGGGCCTGGGGTTTTGCCCGTTGCCAGGCTGGATATTGCACTGCCAATCTCTGCAAGGGTAATGGCCTCCTCCAATCTATTTCTCGCCTCTGGGGACACCCTCGGAAGGGTAATATCGTTTAGTAGTGGGGTCTCTCTCTCAATGGGGGGGCGTGGGTGCTTGGCATATAGACGCATATAGTAGGAGGCGAAACTATGTGCAATTTCTGCAGATGTTTTAACAAGGGAGCCCGAGTCCTCTAGGATCTCCGGTATAATTCTGTCAGCCATGGGGCGGGTGGCTAGCCAGTGCAGCAGTTTCCCGTTTTTATCCCCCCATCCATATATTCGGGCTGCTGAGGCTCTCCACATGTGTTTGGCCGACTCCAGCATCATATGTTTGATATCCTCTCTCACCCTAGTCAGTCGCCTCATGGTAGAGGCCGAAGCCGAGTTTACATGCTGGCGTTCCAGTCTTAGGGCCTCGGTTTCCATTACAGAGATCTGGGAGTTCTGGTCTCGCTCACGGGACCGAAGAATGTGTTTGGCGTGCCCTCTAAGAGTAGCCTTACAAGCGGCCCATATTATTCCCGGGGATTGAACCGAACCTACGTTAAGTTCAAAATATTGACTGAGGTGATTCCTGAGCTCCTGCGTGTAATCTTTATCCTGCAGGTGCCAAGCGTTCAGGCGCCACATAGGCCGCTTGGTGGGGTCTACTCCGCCTAGTCGGATACGTATTGGCGCATGGTCCGAGACCCCTCGAGGGAGAATCTCTGCCCCGGTGATGTTTAAGAAGTCCAGAGCGGGCATAAACACAAGGTCTATTCTGGATTGTGTCTGGTGGGCCACGGACGTGTGCGTATATTGGCGCTCTCTGGGGTGCCAGGTGAGCCACACCTCGCACAGGCCGAGGCTTTCCGCCCAATTGCTTAGGGCTGAAGCCCTCTGAGATCTATTGGTGGTGATTTCCCCAGATATGTCCAGAGTTGGGTCAAGGACCGCATTGAAGTCGCCTCCCAGTAGGGTGGTCCCTTGGGGAAGTCCTGAGGTCACTCGGTGGAGCGAAAGTAGGAAGGTGTCAAGCCCCGCTGGAGGGGCGTAGGCACATACAAGGTTTAACGGGTGCCCCTGAAGAGTCCCTGTGACTACTACGAATCTACCCTGTGGGTCGGACTGCGTGGCTGTGATCACCATGGGTAAAGATCGGTGTAGTAGGATAGCCACCCCTCTAGAGCCTCTGGAGAACCCTGCGTGGTATACTCTATCATATCCTCCTCGCGCGAGCATAGGGCATCTGGATCCTAGGAGGTGGGTCTCCTGGAGGAGGACCACGGAGGGGGAATATCTACGGAGAGTGTGGAATACTGCTGACCTCTTGATCTTGTCTAATAGGCCATTTACATTCCAGGAAAGGACTTGGGTCATCGAGGGCCAAGCGTGAGGTGTGTAGGTGTTACGCAAGATTTAGTGTGCGGGTGTAAACCCAGGGACGACCATTTCAAACAATTTGGCGAAATCTTAGAGTTACAAACCAGGCTGACTAACTCGTAGCCCTTTAAACCCAACTCAAACTCCCCCCCCCTGAAACTCCCCCCCTCCCCATACTCCCACCCCGGAAGCATCTGTCGCCCAAAAACCCAACCAAAACCAGACAGCCAGCATTGCTGTCGTTGGGGTGGAGTGGTGGACCCCTCCTTTCTTTCGGATCAATTGCAATTAGCGGTCGCAAAACGAGCATTCAACACCATACTTTAGAAGGTCTCCGGTGTCGTCAACGGCAGTCCCACCGGGGCCTGCCCGAGCACATCAGGCGCAGCCAGTCTCTTCCCGCGTCCAACGAGGGGGCCGCACAAGACTTGTCAGCCGAGCACCGGAGATTGACTCAGGCGACCATCTTCTGTCACTAGGGCCGGTGTCTGAGGCCCCGGAAGAGCGTCTGCTGTGATCTCAGTCTGTGAGCCTGAGTCTTGGGCCATCTCACCGTCCGCAGGAGTGTTCAGGTCTTTCCGCCTACCTCTTCGAGATCTGGTGCGTCGCCTGCTCCTCCGGGGCCCCTCTGAAGAGGGGGGTACGATACAAGGGGTTTTCCCGGCAGCCCCCGGGGGACCACTCCAGGCCCCGATGCCCTCCTCCGTCAGCCAGTCCCATGCCTCCTCAGGTGATTCGAAGAAGTATGCTTTCCCAGCCATGAGAACTTTGAGGCGAGCAGGGAAGAGGAGCATGTACGAAAGTTGCATTGCCCTGAGTTTTTGCTTAACCTGCTCATACGACCTGCGGCGGGTTTGGACCTCTCTGGTGTAGTCCGGAAAAATTAGGATTTTGTGATTTTCCCATTGAAGATCTTCCAACCTCCTCGCTTCTTTAAGGATGTTGTCTCTGTCTTTAAAATTAAGAAATCGCGCGATCATTGGGTGCTTCGGGCCGCCCGGAGGGGGGCGAGGTGCGAGTGCCCTGTAGGCTCGTTCAACTGCGAACAGGGGCGAGAGGGATTGGTCCGGCATCCACGTTTTGATCCATCTCTCTAGGAACTCGGAGGCCTTGTCATCTTCTATACCCTCGGGGAAGCCGATAAAGCGTAAGTTGTTGTGTCTTGCCCGGTTTTCAGCATCCTCTGCACGGCGGTGAAGCTCGTTGGTTCGGGTCTGCAGTTGGGCCACTTTGATTTTGAGGTCAGACAAATCAGTATCATTCTGGGAAACTCGGGATTCCACCTCAGTGATTCGGTTTACTGCATTTCTAAGGTCTTGTCTGATGAGGCCCATATCCACTCGTACTTCTCCGATCTTGGTTTCTACGGCTACCTGCGATGATTGAATAGCTTGGAGAATGGCGTTCACTCCAACCAGGGTCGGACCCCCGCTGGCTGTGTCTCCCCCTCCCCGCTGGCCCGTCGTCATCGTGAACTGATCGATTTTTTGTTGGGAGGGTGGAGGCTGTTTGTTCGCCTTGTCTTTTCCCATTGTGGTGCCCGGGCGGGGGCCGGGTGTGTCACACTCCCCGTATTTATGTTTTCAAGCCCAGGTTTTCAATTTGTTTTCTGGTGTCTTGGACCAGGGAAGGTATCGCTGTGCCGCTCCGCGCAGGGACGGTGGGGTGTCACTGTCTCAGGGGCGTCGTCTGGACTAATTTACTCTCTCTTGGGCCCTGTGGAAGCATCTTTTGCCGGTACCGTTGAAAGACCTGGTCGTTGGCTCCCATCCGGTAGCTCCCCTCCTCTCACCCTCTGCCTAGGCGAAAGGGACTCACTATAGATCCGGGCTCAAGTCTCACCACACCCAGGATCTGGTGTTTCCGTAAAGGGCCCCGTTTCGCCACACGCTGGCCTCTACTTCTCAGATCTGTCTCGACAAGGATCAATTGTCTATAGGTCGAGGCCTTAAAGTTCAGACTGTTTTGGGGTGTGTGTCTCCACTTCTCGGATCCTGGTCTGCTACCAGCTCTTGGTGTGGGCCTTGGCAAACCCCCTCTGAACGGAGATCTGAATGGGATCCGGAGGTGGGCCACTGCCTGTCCCCTTTACCGTAGCAATGACAGGGGAGAGGGGGGTTCCACGACTCGTCGACCCCCTCTCCTTCCTTCTCCTCCACTCCTGGGCCCCGGGTAGTGTCTTCGTCCTCCCGGGCGGACCCGCCCGACCTCCAGTCGAGTCCCGACCCCCCGCGCGGCCCCAGCCCCTATTACGTACCAGGAGGGGGCCGCGGGGGAACAAGCAGCGGCGGCGGTCTTCCCGTCCTCGCCCGGCCGCTTCACTTCCGTCTCGCGGGCCAGGCAGGATGGATGGGGGGTCCAGGCCTCCCGGCCTGCACCCGCAGGTCAGTGCACAGGGTGGGCCGCTCACCCGGTGTCTTCTTCCTCGGCCGCCCGGCCACAGGGATCCGCCGCCGGGGCCCGGTCCAGGCCCCCCCAGGGACTCTCTCCGTTCTTTCAGCCTGCCGCGCACGCCATCAGCTCAGCTATCGGCCTGGCCTCGGCCCAGCCAGGCGCGCCGCGGTCGCCATCTTGTTTTCCCTTCCCGGGATCGGCCCGATCTCCGCGCGGGCATAAAATGCAGGATCTCCGTTTTTTTCGCCATGCGCGACCCCCGCGAGACCCAGGGTCACAGGGGTGTCCGAAACGGCGTCTTTCAGCTCCCTTGGACCGCGCTAACTATGGGCGGATGACGGAGGGGTCCAGAGCACTCTCAGAGTGCGACCGCCATCTTGACGCCCGAAGCCACGCCCCCGAAGATGCCACAGATTTATACGTTTTGGTGAACCTGAGGCAGTGCCAAAATCTAATGCCACCCCAGGTGTGGCATTATCGTGGCACAATAAGGAGATATGCTTTAATTTCTCCTCATTTTTTGCTCTTTCTATGTGTGCTGCATTCAGCAGCACACATAGAGAGAGCAAATCACCATTTAAGATTGTTTTTATGTAGGAAGGTGTTCTTTCCTGCCCGAAAACTATCTCCCACTCAACACAGCCATCCTTCCACTATGGTGCACAGGTTGCTGAATTGGCACACTCCAGCAAATTAAGGGCCTGCGCAGGGGTGCACTGTATTCGAATAAATATGGCACATCCCTGTGTTTTGAAAATTATGGTGTGTGACACTGCCTAATTTGGCGCAGCAATGCGCAGTCATTTTCTGTTAAATCTGGCCCAAATCTGGCCCCCCAGAAGGGTGAGCCCTCACAGTCTAAGGGTAGATACAAAGGTAGGAACTTTGATCTCAACAAGAATTAGTGCCATGACTGCAAAAATAGGGGGCACCAAACTGGAGACCTTAGCTGTAAAAAAATTCATCTAGTCCAATCTCCAGATAGGATCAAAGCTGTGGCCCGGCCATGTCATTGAACTAACAGAGGCAACATTAGTCACTGATGGTGGGGTAGATCTATCCTGTGCTGCCTGGCCCACTAAAATGCATAAATAGAGGCAACACTCTTTGATTAATGGGACTACGGTGGAAACCTTGAGGGACAGTGGGGCTGAAGTCACCATGACGACCCAGCACCTGGTACATTCAGATCAGTACCTGATAGAGAAAACATATCCTGTCACAAAGGCTGACAATGTCACAAAGATCCATCCATGAATATGGTATCTTTTGACTGGGGGGAGTAGTTGGACAGAAGAAAGTAGATGCGTCCCCATCCATCCCTGTAGGCTGTCTGCTGGGAAATGATTTGGAACAATCTCCCTGGGCTGAATTAGCACTAAGGACTCTTGCAGCCATGGTTTGCACCCAGAATGGGGTTGTGCAAAACAAGGGAACAGAGCAAACTACAGAATGAAAAAGGGGTGTTGGATCCTGAACAAAAGGACTAACCCTCCAAAAGAAAAGGCATATATACTGGGGGACCAGCTTCTGAACATATCACAGGTCAAAACCCCTCTTCCCAGGAAGAGGACTTGATATCCCCAGAGGGAACTGAGCCTGCAGAGCTTGGGCCTCATCACGCAGAGCTCTTAGGACAAGGGGGGCCCTCAAGGGAGGATCTGTGCCGGGGACAATAAAACCTGTCACAGTCTTGAAGGCCTGAGACAGCAAGCTGCACAGGGAGAAACAGGTAGTGTCAGTGGTACCTGTAGAAAGCTGGCTCTCTATATAGTACACCAAAAACCTTGTGCACTGTGCAGAGAGTCCAAGCATCCCCACTTTGGTACCCAGAAGTAAAAGATGGACCACCTAATGCTCTGATTTTGTGGTAGTGTGAGTGAGTAGTTAGGCTTATCTTAGAGATGTGCTAGGCCTTTGTTGGACTCACAGTATCATCTAAATACTTTAGATTTTTATAAAATGTTTTAGACCTAGATCATCAAAACGGGGTACTGACTAAGCAGTGGGCAAACCTCCCACTTGAGAGACTGTGGCCTTGCACTCCCCAGGACCAAGCAGTGGGCAAACCACCCACTCGAGATACTGTGGCTTTGTACTCCCCAGGACCAAGCAGTGGGCAAACCATTCACTTGAGAGACTGTGGCCTTGCACTCCCCATGACCAAGCACAGGACATGTGGTCCCCTCCAGGAGCAGTGGTGTTGTACCATCATCCGGTTGAGGTGCCCCCATTCGTCTTCTCCCTGAGGGGCCTATGTATTTTCGACCTGATGCCCCAGCAGTGTTCTCTCCATATTGAGGCAGGAGTCAAGTGGGGCCTTGGCCTATGTGATATGGCCCTGTGGCCCACACACATTATGGACTGGGCAGTGTCCCTTCATTTGTATATCTGTAAATACTGTTTTGATTTTTTAGGACCTATTTCTAGTTATTTATCTTATTACTCACTTTCTTCAAATCATTTTGTACTTGCATTATTCCTGAGGTATAGGGGGTGAATATGTGGTGTTGTTGCATCTGGTTGTGTGTATGGTGTTGGGGGTGGGCCTGGGGGTGATGCGTGTTACTTGTGTGTGTCACTCTCCTTTTCCTCCCCCTCCCCTGTGTGCTAGGCGGCAGTACTCACCGTGGTCGTCGTCGCCGGCGTTGGTATTCCTGGTGTAGGAGGAGGTAGACCAGCATGGGGAACACCTGCAGTTCAGGCTCCATGGTGTTGTGGTTCTTCCTTGAGGCTCCAGAGGTGAGTCGTTTCCCTTACGTGTACTGTTTCTGTCGTGCTTTCGATTGCGTTGGTCCCGCCCAAAAAGGTGGCGGATAGGCTGGTCAAAATGCAGTGGGTGGTACATTGTCTTCTGCCTGGCTGTTGGTGTTTACCGCCATGGTGCTTGTTGCTACCGCCATGGTGGTCGGTGTGTTAAAGTGGCTGTATGTGTTGGCGGTTTCCGCCGTGGTCATTATTCTATTTTTGTTGCCGCTGGCCTGTTGGCGGAATTACCGCCGCTTTATCACCTACCGGCAGGGTTGTAAGGAGGGCCTAATTGTCATGCATAACTTTTTTACAGAAACATTTCATAATAGTTTTTTTGCGCGAACACAACATGGCAAGTTTGCACTTTGAATGGCTGTTTTTTGTATCATTTTGAGGTTACTTTAATTACAATGTATCCATCCAGTGTCACTCTTTAATTACACGGTATTGTGTCTGTATGTTCACTGAAGATAAAAGCATTATTTAATTTTATTGATCTGGTTAAAGATATCGCCCCTGGTATGCCGCATGATGTCCAAAGCACTGATGATGCATGCAGAAGAAAATTGAACAATATTTTTTTCCAGATATACTTCTTAAAAGTTTGGTTGGAGAAACAAAAA
This sequence comes from Pleurodeles waltl, assembly GCF_031143425.1. Classification (NCBI taxonomy): domain Eukaryota; kingdom Metazoa; phylum Chordata; class Amphibia; order Caudata; family Salamandridae; genus Pleurodeles; species Pleurodeles waltl. The sequence goes on along the minus strand of NC_090443.1, from coordinate 646,737,254 downwards.
GTAAGAATTTTGCAGTTTTAAAGGCAGTTTTGCTGTGACTATAAGGCTGCTATAATAGCATTCCATCCCTCCAATTTCACTCTTTAAATAGACAGTGTAGTGTCCAGTTGTTATGTAAACTCCTTTGTGAAAAATAATAGATGTAGTAGTACATGATTTTCCAGGAATTGAAATTTGACCAGGTGTGAAGGTTGTAATTTAGGTTTCCAGTTTAGATCCATGCGCTTTGCATCGTTGTAACATTACTATAAAATGATTTCCACTTCTTTGTAGTCACAATCTAGACACAACATCTGACCTATATTTTGGGCATGTCATATTTTGGCTATCATTTTTAATTAGTCTGTCAAGAGGCACAGTTTTGGAATCCAGTAGTGTTAAGTACAGAAATCACTCAGAAATTGAAGGGTTTGAGTACCAGATGTATTTTCACAGTCATGGTTCCGCTTATAAATCAGTCTAAATAAATAATCTGAAATAATCAATATTTATTTCTTCTCTTTCTAATACTCCAAGGATGACCATTAGAAATTCTTGTGCATCTTGTTTTATTGTTGAGAGTAAACACTACAGACCCACTACATGTATCTACAAGGTCATGAAATACTGGAAGCAGAATGGATTTCAATCATATCACTCAGTAAACGTTGGCGCAAATTAGATAGTGCAGAACACAATCTATTACATTTTTTGTGTTTGATTCGATGTACAAGATGTGGTAAATAAAACAGTACAATGAGAGCAACATAGCATAGCAGTTGACACCTGAACCGTTTTTCAACTGGTAGCCTGCAAAATAATTTTCCACGTTTTTCTACTTAACCCTTTTGCTACCAGGTCTTTAACCCCTCAGGTGCCAGGCCTTTTTTGGCTATTTGGGGCAGGGCACGCTTAGGCCCTCATAACTTTTGTCCACATAAGCTACCCAAGCCAAATTTGCATCTTTTTTTCCAACATCCTAGGGATTCTAGAGGTACCCAGATTTTGTGGGTTTCCCTGAAGGAAGCCAAGAAATTAGACAAAATACAGTAAACATTTCATTTTTTTCAAAAAAATGGGGAAAAAGGGATGCAGAGGAAGGCTTGTGGTTTTTTCTCTGAAAATGGCATCAACAAAGGGTTTGTGGTGCTAAAATCACCATCTTCCCAGCTATTTGGAACAGACAGACTTAAATCAGAAAACCCAATTTTTCAACACAATTATGGCATTTTACTGGGAAATACCACATTTTATGGTTTTTGGCCTTTTAGCCTCCTTCCAGTCAGTGACAGAAATGGTGTGAAACCAATGCTGGATTCCAGAAACCTATACATTTCTGAAAAGTAGAAAAAATTCTGAATGCAGCAGTGGATACATTGTGTAGATCCTACAAGGGGTTCTACAGAAAAAAACAACTGAAATAAAAAAAAAATTGAAAATCAGGTGAAAAAAACGGTTATTTTTCTTTATGTTTTACTCTGGAACTTTTTCCTGTGATGTCAGATTTTTTAAAGCAATATACCATTACATCTACTGGACTCTTCTGGTTGCGGGGATATATAGGGCTTGTAGGTTCATCAAGAACCCTAGGTACCAGAGCCAGTAATGAGCTGCACCTTGCAGTGGGTTTTCATTCTATACTGGGTATACAGCAATTAATTTGCTGAAATGTAAAGAGTGAAAAATAGGTATCAATAAAACCTTTGTATTTCCAAAATGGGCACAAGATAAGGTGTTGAGGAGCAGTGGTTATTTGCACATCTCTGAATTCCGGGGTGCCCATACTAGCATGTGAATTGCAGGGCATTTCTCAGATAGATGTCTTTTGCACACACTCTCTTATATTTGGAAGGAAAAAAATTAGAGAAAGACAAGTGGCAATAACACTTGTTTTGCTGTTCTATGTTCCCCCAAGTCTCCCAATAAAAATGGTACCTCACTTGTGTGGGTAGGCCTAGTGCCTGCGACAGGAAATGCCCCAAAAACACAACGTGGACACATCACATTTTCCCAAAGAAAACAGCTGTTTTTTGCAAAGTGCCAAGATGTGGATTTTGGCCTCTAGCTCAGCCTGCACCTAGGGAAACCTACCAAACCTGTGCATTTTTTTAAACTAGAGACCTAGGGGGAATCCAACATGGGGTGACATGTGGAGCGCTTACCAGGTTCTGTTACCCAGAATCCTTGGCAAACCTCTAAATTTGGCTAATAAAACACTTTTTTCCTCACATTTCAGTGACAGAAAGTTCTGGAATCTGAGAGGAACCACAAATTTCCTTCCACCCACCATTTCCCTAAGTCTCCCGATAAAAATGATACCTTACTTGTGTGGGTAGGCCTAGTGCCCGTGACGGAGAGGTGCCCCAAAACACAACGTGGACACATCACATTTTTCCACAGAAAACAGAGGTGTTTTTTTTGCAAAGTGCCTACCTTTGGATTTTGGCCTCTAGCTCAGCCGGCACCTAGGGTAGCCTACTAAACCTATGCATTTTTGAAAAGTATAGACCTGTGGGAATCTAAGATGGGGTGACTTGTGGGGCTCTCACCAGGTTCTGTTACCCAGAATCCTTTGCACAGCTCAAATTTGGCTACAAAAACACTTTTTCCTCACATTTCGGTGACAGAAAGTTCTGGAATCTGAGAGGAGCCTCAAATTTCATTCCACCCAGTGTTCCCTCAAGTCTCCTGATAAAAATGATACCTCACTTGTGTGGGTAGGCCTAGTGCCCGCGAAAAGAAATGCCCCAAAACACAAAGTGGACATATCACATTTTTCCACAGAAAACAGAGGTGTTTTTTGCAAATTGCCTACCTGTGGATTTTGGCTTGTTGCTCAGCCGGCACCTGGGGAAACCTACCTAACCTGTGCATTTTTGCAAACTAGAGAACTAGGGGAATCAAGATGGGGTGACTTGTGGGGCTCTCACCAGGTTATGTTACCCAGAATCCTTTGCAAACCTGTAAATTTGGCTGAAAAAAACACTTTTTCCTCACATTTCGGTGACAGAAAGTTCTGGAATCTGAGAGGAGCAACAAATTTCCTTCCACTCAGCGTTCCCCCAAGTCTGCCGATAAAAATGATACCTCACTTGTGTAGGTGGGCCAGGTGCCTGCAACAGAAAAAGGCCAAAAACTTGTAGAGATTGAAGGGATAGCACAGCGAGTTGATAAGCACATATTCTTCTTTTATACATCTTTAGGCTGACTCTGCTTTGGAGACCCACACAAGTGAGGTGTCATTTTACTTGGGAGACTGAGGGGAATGCTGGGGAGTAGGAATTCTGTGCTGGAGCAGTGATCCTACTAAGAAAAGTCAGGAAAATATACATTTTTAAGCAAATTTGAGGTTTAGAGAGGAGTCTGGGTGAGAAACTTTGGGGGATCAACGCAACCTACACCTCCCTGGACTCCTTGGGGTGTCTAGTTTTAAGAAATGTCTGGGTTTGGTAGGTTTCCCTAGATGAAGGCCGCACACAAGACCAAAAACATAGGTGCCCACTCCCCCCCAAACACAGGTAATTTTGTAATATATCCTTTTAATGTGTCCACGTACATCTGTGATGTGCCAAACACTAAAATTGTGAAAAGAAACGCACTTAGGTTATGTGAAAAAGACCCCTCACCCACCAACCAAGCTGGTGGTATGCTTCATCATCGTGGTCCCACCTGAGACACCTAGCGTGTCACAAGTGTGCTGTGACGCTTGATTACAGCGGAGCAGGTTTTGTCATTTTTACCACACATACTGGTTGGATTTGGCACGAAGGTGAGTGATGGTTCAGTAGACCAAATTTTATTAACAAGAGAGTTCGCAAAAGTAAAATGCACTGTTAGTAACTGAAAGGCCAAAAAAATTTAACCAATGACTCACAGCTCGTGAGCTGTAAAGCCACATCAAGGCACCAACTGTTTTACAGTCCATTCACACACCTTTCATACATGACATGCAAGACCATTCATGTCGTCAGCCACGGGCCCAGCACATTACAACACTTGCATCGACAGACAGCGCCACTCAAGGGTCCATCAATTACATACTCCCACATGCCTGATACAGCAGAAACACTATCTGATGGGAGTGTGTGGACTGACGTTTGGCTGGCACTGCCAGCCAATTACCACCCCACGCACACCGCCAGCCAAAAGCGACACCCCACGCACACCGGCAGCCAAGTGCCACCCCATGCACATCACCAGCCAAGGGCCACCCCACGCACACCGCCAGCCAAGCACCACCCCACACACACCACCACCCAAGCGCCACCCCACGCACACCACCATCACTTTTTTTTCATAAACAACAAAGAAACCACTAACTAATTATAAAATAAGTACAAAACTACAAACACAAAAGCTCTAACTAAATACATGACAGTAATGCCAACTGTAAAACTGAACATATGAAAATATAAAATAGGCAGCTTACGCTCACGGTATTTCCTAATAATTCTTTTTTTGAGTGGTAACTTCGAAAACAGTCGGCCACACACAGCCCAGGCTTTGAAGGGCAAAAAGGGCAGTGCATCTGGCTCTCTCCCTAGATACCTCTTCGGGCACATACTCTACATTTCTTAGTGGGCAAGTCTTTTTTGGGAGTGGGAGGGATGTGATCTGGAAAGTGGCGGTCTCTCAATCTAGCCACATCCTCCTCCACCACTGCTACTCTAGGAACTCTTGCCTGTTCCACCACAATAAGGCTCTCATCTTGACTCAGGTGAACAATCCTTGAAAACAATAAACGCATTAAAAGTTGCCAAATGAAATAAATGTAGGGCAGACTTTTTATACCACACGTAAGACTTACGAAGAGCAGTGTAAGGTTCCGACCTCAAATCTACTCTATCAATTCCACCCATGTGCCTATTGAAGTCCAAAATGCACACAGTTTTGCGCACTTCAGCAACCTGACCCCAAACAGTCACAGGGAAGTACTCTCATCATGGATGGTAGATAGCATGTACACATCCCTCCTGTCTGAAAATGTCAGAGCTAGCAGCTCATTATTCTGCAAGGCACTGCACTGTCCCCTCTCAAGTTTTTTACAGACAAGCTCCCTTGGATAGCCCTTCTAGTTAGAACGGATTGTGCCACAAGCAACAGTGTCCTCTCTAAACAACTCCTTGAACTACTGCACTCACTGACAAAGAAAAAAACGAATTTAGCAGGATATCCAGGACAAGGTAAACTCCCTGGGGGTCAGCCACCGGAGTGTGGAAGAACTAAAGAAGAGGTGGTACGACCTCCACTCCCGGACCAAGGAGAGGGTGGCAGAACGGCTCCGGGAGATGAGAGGCACAGGAGGGGGACCATCTACCATACCACCACCCACACCCCTGGAGGAAAGGGTTGAGGAGACCCTTGAGCCGGAGGCTGTCACTGGATTTGGAGAACTGGACACCTCTGAGCCCAGACTATCAACCGGTGAGTACCATGTGATATGCTTGTACCCCCATCAATGCCATACCCCCACCCACCATGTACACAGGGGCATGCACAACCAAGATAGCTCCATTTCCGAGTAGCAAACACCAGAATGATGCATTATGTCCAATGTAGTCAAGAAGGCATTTCATAGGCAATTGTTTATTAGGAAGTTTTTAATTGATAGTAGACACTGACAGTGTGTTCCCCATGTCCCACAGGTCTCCCACAAGACACCCCCACCAGCCCAAGCAGCCAGGTGCCAATGGTCAGCCAGCACAGAGAGGAGACAACAGGACCAGCCACCACTCCCACCTGCACCACCAACACCATCCCCTCCCTGGAAACACCTGTTGCAACAGTGGTGTTGGAGCCTCCACCAGGTACAAGCCAGAGTGCCACATCAGACATTACAGGGCCTCCACCGCTGCGCAGGCGACGCAGGATGACAACAGCAGAGCAGCAGGCAGAGTCAGGGCTTCCCTCCACTACACCAACGGAGGCCCAACTGCTACGGGGTCAGCGCCTGCAAAACCAACAGTTAAGGAGGATTAGTGGGGTATTGCAGCGCTTTGAGAAAAACCATGCCAACAGCATGCAGCAGGTGCATTCAGAACTGCAGGTCATTGGGAACAACACAGGTGACCTTGCACTGTCTATGCGCGAACTGGTGGCTGGACTGCTAACGCAGAGTGACAGTGCACAGCGCAGGGACCGCCAGCTGCTGCAACGCCTGGACAGGATGGCCTCCTCTACCGTTAGGCTGGCAGTTAACACAACTGGGCTGTCTAGGAGAACAGTCAGCCTCCAGGTTGACATGGGCCACTTTGCGGGTGATGTGGCACGGGGACTGGGCAGCATCACCCATGCAATAGACCTAATGGAGGCACGGCAGGTGTCCAGGGGCACAGGTGACACCCCACAAGACAGTGAGGAGGGGTCCACTGTCAGCAGTGTCTCTGCCGGTGACACCAGGGTGCTAAGTAGTGGGAGCACAAGGCAGAGCACTGCTGACCCACCTAGTACCAGCCAGGCTGGCCGAGCCTGCCATAGGGTGTGAGCTAAACACTGTCCCTGGGGTTGGGGCACATGATGGCAATGAGTCCCATGCCAGGTGGACTATTGAAGGCCCTGAACTAGTTTGGTTATTTCCACTTAATAAATCATTTGTTCTTTCCACTTAACACATGGACTGTTTGTTCTATTGGTGAGTATGGTAGAAGTTGGCACGTACCTTCCAAAGTATTGGTTTGCAATGTGTTCCCGTCTCAGTCTGCCTTGATTGGCGTTGCTCCTATCCCCATGATGGCGATGTGGTTGCTCTTGCTCTTCATCCTCCGAATCTGGGTCTTCAGGGGTGAGAGGTAGCCCACGTCGGGTGGCAATGTTGTGCAGGATAGCGCATGCAACAACTATTTTGAATGCTGTTATTGGGGTATACTGGAGGGCACCTCCACTTCGGTGGAGGCAGCTGAACCTTGCTTTCAGCAGTCCGAAGGTTCTTTTGATGATGTTCCTGGCCCTCTTATGTGCACTGTTGTATCACCTCTCGCATTCATTGCTGGGTGTTAAGTACGGAGTCAGTATCCATGGACGTAGTGCATATGCACTGTCACCTGTTGGGCACAAAACGTACACTGTTAGCAAGGCATGGGTGGTTTGCACATTGATCTGTGTGCATGTCTTCAAGGTGTATTCAGCTCTACCTAGGAGGTATCCGTCTCCAAACTCCACACGTTCTAGGCATTGGTGTATCCCACTGTGCCTAAAAATGTAGGAGTCATGAGTACTGCCTGGAAACTTGGCAACCATGTCAGTGATGACATAATGGGCGTCACATACCACCTGAATATTGAGTGAGTGGGTACACTTCCTATTGCGGAACAGATATTCCAGGTTAGCAGGAGGGCATATTTGAATATGTGTCCCGTCTACACACCCTATGACATGGGGGAAGTTGGCAATCCAGTAAAAGTCCAACTTGGTGCTGTTAATTTCTGCCTCATTCCTGGGTAGGTATATGTATTGGGACATGTGTGTGAGTATGGCATCTAGGAATGCCCTGAAGAACCTTGATAGTGCACTTTGGGATACCCCACCTGCCACAGCAATGACCCCCTGATAGCTACCCGAAGCCAAGAGGTGCAGTGAGCATAGCACTTGCACATGCGTAGGGATGGCGCAACCGCGCACAGTCTGGCGTTCTAGCTGTGGTTTGAGTAAATCTATTAAATCTAGTATAGCTGCGCTGCTAAGTCTATATTTGTCATATGTTTCCTCCTCAGTTTGCTGGAAGAGTGTCTGCCTTGTTCTGTAAATCTTCTCCTGTCTCTGGCTCCTGCTCCTCCTCTGCTGGGCTGCGTGGGCTCTCCTCCTCACTGCTATCAGGTATATCTCCGCCATCTTGAGTAACCCAGATGCCTTCTGGGTCTCCTTTTGTACTTTGGTAATGGTTACCACCTGCTCTGAGTTAGTGGTAAATTGGAAGTGCAAAATGGGCTTTTTGCGACTAGTCGCAATTTGCAAGTTGCTATTGCATATGGTTTGCGACTCGCAAATTGCAACTTCCTCTTTGTGGGTCGCAAAATGGGGTCGCAAATTTTGTGAGTCGGTATCGGCTCGCATCGCATTTTGTGAGTCGGAAATGGGATTTTTGCATCCCATTTCCGATTTTGCGGGGTCGCAAATAGCGAATCGGGCCATTTGCGACTCGCAAAAGTTTGCTACATCTGGCCCTAAGGGCCAGACGTAGGAAGTTCTGATTTTGCGATTCTCTATGGGGTCGCAAAGACCCACCTCATTATTATTAATGAGGTGGGTTGCATTTTGCGATCCCATAGTGAGCCCCTGAACTCACAAGGATGGTGGCCTGCTGAAGACAGCAGACCTCCATGTCTGTGACTGCTTTTTAAATAAAGCAGTTTTTTCCTTAAAGGAAAATGAGTTGCAAAATAAAAAAAATAACAAAACCATTTGGTTTAGTTTTTTCAGAGTAGGCAGTGGTCCATTGGACCACTGCCTGCTCTGAAAAAAAAAATTTGGGCAACATTCACAAAGGGGAAGAGGTCCCATGGGGACCCCTTCCCTTTTGCGAATGGGTTACCACCAGTGTGACACTGGTGGTAACTGCAAATTGCTTTGCGACCGCATTCGTGGTCACAAAGCAATTTAGCATAGCGATGCGTGTCGCAAATAGGAAGGGGACACCCCTTCCTATTTGCGAGTCGCATTCACAATTTGCGAGTCGGTACCGACTCGCAAATTGTGAATGAGCATCGCGATGGGCATTTTGCATGGCGCAAACTGCGATTTTCGCAGTGTGCACCATGCAAAATGCTTCCTACATCTGGCCCTACATGAATAATTTGCTGGTAAATAGGTACCTGAGTTCTAGTTTGGGTTGGAGACTGCACATATAACTGGGCACAGGGATCTGCCAGTGCACAACTGAGTCAGTGAAATTCTCAAAGACATGTTTTACCTTTTAATCACAAAGGTCCCGGTTCTATGGTCTAACTGCAATGTAGCTGATGTGTGACAGTTTAAGAATTATCAAGCAGGTTTTCCAGTTTCAAGTCGAGCTGGCATTTAGAACTATACACTCAGGCTAGTAGTATGCTAGAGCCATGTTTCAATGACTACTTCTCTGAGTGGGAGACTAGGGGCCAGATGCAGCAAACGTTTTGCGACTCGCAAACGGCAAAATTTGCCGTTTGCGAGTCGCAAAACGCGTATCCGAATGCAGAAATGCATTTTGCGAGTCGTTACCGACTCGCAAAATGCATTTCAGACTCGCAAATAGGAAGGGGTGTTCCCTTCCTATTTGCGAGTCGCATTGGGATGCAATACCATTTGCGACCGCATATGCGGTCGCAAATGGCATTGCAGATACCATCCACTTCAAGTGGATGGTAACCCAATCGCAAATTGGAAGGGGTCCCCATGGGACCCCTTCCAGTTTGTGACTGGAGCCCAAAATATTTTTTCAGGGCAGGGAGTGGTCCAAGGGACCACTCCCTGCCCTGAAAAAAAAAAAAAACTAAAGGTTTCGTTTTTTTTTTAAGTGCAGCTCGTTTTCCCTTAGGGAAAACGGGCTACACTTAAAAAAAAAAAAAAACTGCTTTATTTAAAAGCAGGTCGCTAACATGGAGGTCTGCTGACGTCAGCAGGCCTCCATGTTAGCGAGTGCCTATACTCGCAATGGGGCCGCAATTTGCGACCCACCTCATGAATATTCATGAGGTGGGTCATTGCGACCCCATTGCGAGTTGCAGTCGGTGTCTGAGACACCGTACTGCATAGCAATTTGCGACTTGCAAATTGCGAGTCGCAGGGACTCGCAATTTGCAAGTCGCAAATTGCTTTTTTCCTACATCTGGCCCTAGGTTCTGTCAGTACTTGACAACATATCTGAGTGACTGTATCATCTGCCAACTGGTTCTGATACTGCACTATACACACTTGTTGTTTGGATGCGAGCATGAATGTATAAGTGGCTCTTTAAGTGTCTGACAGCATGTCTCAGTGCTTCTATAGTTTATAAATAGGTATTAGAGTTGCAGTGCGGGTGTGACACTGCATATATACCTGGCAATAAGAGGTCTACAAGTGCACATCCAACTCAGTAAAACTGACAAGCACATGTCTCTCCTTTTAAATCACAAAGGACTATGGCCCATATTTATACTTTTTGATGCAAACCTGCGCCGGCTTCCGCCATTCCAATGCACCAGCCGGGCATCATATTTGAGGAATGACGGTAGCCGGCACTGTGGCCTGGTTAGCGTCAAGATAAATTACACTAACCGGGCAGCGGAGGCGCAGGGAAGACTGGGGGTTGTGCGTCAAAGAATGGTGCAAGTCAGGTTAGAGTCAAAAATATTGACACTAACCTGACTAGCGTCATTATTTGATGCACAACCCCCATGGAAATGACACCTGTCTTAGGGCATGGCCATTGGGCACAGTGGCATGTAGGGGGGGCCCAAGTTAGGCCCCCCATGCCACTTTCAAATAAAAACAAAAAATACTTACCAAAACATACCTGGATTAACCGTAGATGGGTCCCCCCACCCATAGGTGTCCTCCAGGGGTTAGCGAGGGTGGTAGGGGGTGTCCCTGAGTGCAGGGAAGGGCACCTGTGGACTGCTTCCATGGTCAGAGACCATGGAAATGAGCCCACAGGTCTCCTGACGCCTGCCCTGACCCAGGCGTTAAAAAATGACTTAGATCCATTTTTTAAGGCCCTCCTCCTCTCATGCGTCATTTTTGCATGGGAGTATAAATAAGGCACAAAGGCCTTAAAGTCATTTTTGCCCGGGAACGCCTATCTTGCATCTCATTAACGCAAGGTAGGATTCCACAGTAAAAAAATGACTTTAACTCCATCATTTTGACGCTAGACGGGTCTAAATCTGGCGCAAACAGAGTATAAATATGCCCCTATGTTTTATGCCCTACCTATAGTCTAGCTAGGGGGTGAGATTTATTTAGTAAAAAGACAGTTCTGATTGTTGTCAAGCAGGTATTCTAATGTCAAGTCGAGCTGATGTTTAAAACTACACACTCAGGGTCAGCAGTAGTAGGCCCAAGCCATGTTTAAAAGACTACATCTCTGGATGGGAGACTAGGTTGTGTCAGTACTTGACTACATATCTGAGTGACTGTATCAGTTGCCAACTGGCTCTGATACTGCAGTATACACACCTGCTGTTAGGATGTGTGCATGAATGTATAAGTGGGTCTTTCAGTGTCTGACTGTTTTTCTCAGTGCTTATATTCTTTTACAAATAGGTATCTGATTTCTAGTATGGGTGGATTACTGCATATATAACTGGACATTTTGGTCTAAAAGTGCAGATCTAACTCAGTAAGACTAGCACGCACATGTCTCACCTCTTAATCAGCAAGGACCATGCTGTGTGGCCTACATACAACCTAGCTGAGGCTGTGAATGTTCTTCAGTAAAAAGAAAAATTAAGGATCTGATTTAAGGAAAGTGGCACTGCACTGGCTGCAGCGCCACATTCCTTGTTTCCCTTAGTGTCCCCCTAATGCCACCATGTGTGCGCCGTATCTGAGATACAGCGCCCCAAGGTGGTAGTTAGGGAATCTAGCGTCAAAAGACACTAGTTTGGAGCTATGCAGGCTAGCGTCACACATTTTGACACTCATCCTGCAAGGCCTATTGATGCCCATTGCAAACAATGGCATGCCTCCTTTTAACGCCTTCTTTGAGCAGGCGTTAAAAGTGCAAAAATAATTATGGAAATAAATCTCTTAGATTTCTTTGTACCATTTTTTTAGCCCCCCTTCTGGGGAAATGCCCCATTTGCATACATTATGCCTGGCACATGCATAATGTAGCGCAAAAGGATACAAAGTGGCGTAATGCATGCATTGCGTCACCTTGTAAATTTGGTGCGACGATTTTGGCCTCGTGAACCCAATTAGAGTAAAAAATAATTACACAAATGTGGCACAAGGAGGCGATAGTGGCTCTTAAATCAGCCTATAGATCTTTTCAAGCAGGTTTACTAATACCGTGTTGAGCATACATTAACACTACACACTCAGGCACTGCAGTAGCAGTCCTGACTCATATTTAAAGGTCTACCTGTCTGTATGGGTGGCTAGGTTGTGTGAGTACTTGGCTGCATATCTGACTGACTCTATAGGAGTGCGATCAGATGTTTTAGCAAGTATGCCAGTATATGACTATCTAGTAACTCTATGTGTCTCTACATTTCTATGTGAGGGCTGAATAAATAGCTTTGTGCCTCTGCCATTGTCTGACTGGGTGACAGACAGGCTCTTTGCTTTTGAAAACATGTATGTGAGTTCCATTATTGATGGTATACTCTATAAAGTACTGGCTATGGGGGTCTGCAAGTGCATGAATAACTTAGTGAAACTAAAAAGGAAATCTTGTACCTTTGAAGCTCAAAGCACCATACCTTTTAGCATACCTACTACCTACCTTAATAAAGTGAGTTATGTTAACTAAAACATGGGTATAAGGCTCGGCAAAGGTCCTTTTCATGCCAAAAAAAGATGGTAGTAAAACTGCACAAACAACAGCTGCAGTAGCAGGCCTGACCCATTTTTAAAGGCGTACTTCTCTGAATAAGAGACTAGGGGGTTAATTTTGACCTCGGCGGTCTTTTGCCAAGACCGCTGAGGGACCGCTGTGCCGAAGACCGCCAGTGGTGGCGGTTTTCGGCTCGGCGTATTATGACTGCTGGCAGCTCTCTGTCCTTTTTCGGATGGAGAGCCGCCAGCAGCCATACTGGCGGTCGGTGGGGAAGTGGAGGTTGCTCCACCTCCACCGCCACGTCAACAGAACACCGCCCACCGAATCACGTCCTGTGATTCGGCGTGGTGGTGTTCTGTGGACGGTGTGGTGGAGGCGGAGCAGCCCCCATGGATCCCGTCCCCTCCCGGAGGATCAACGGACAGGGTAAGTTGATCATCTGTTAAGGGTAGGGGGGTTGGGGGTGTTGTGTGTTGTGTGGGTGCATGGGGGTGTGCATGTGTGTATGTAGAGGGGTGTGTGAGTGCGTGTATGCTTGCGGGGTGTTGTGTGTATGGGAATGAGTGCGTGTATGTCTGTAGGTATGTCTGTATGGATGTGTGCGTGTATGTCTGAATGTGGGTGTGCGTGTATAACTGTGTGTGTGGCTGTTGGCATGTATGTTGGTGTGTGTGCGTGTATGTGTGTTGGTGGTGCCTGCGTGCATTTCGGGTGAGTATGTGTGATGTTGGGGGTAGGGGTGGGGAGGGGGGTCCTACCACCTTTGGGGGGTGGCAGGGTTGGTGGGGGGTGTAAGGGAAGGAATCAGGTGGGGTGGGGGGTGGGGAAGACCCCTATCAGTGCCAGGGTAGGAATTCTGATAGTGCTTATCTCCATGGACTTCATGGCGGTTCCAAACCGCATGAAATCCATGGCGGTCAGCCGGGTCAAAATACCGCCGGCGGAATTGTGACGACCGCCGGGCTGGAGACCCAGGTCTCCAGCCCAGCGGTCGTCTCCGCCCTAGTGGGCGGAACGGAGAACTGGCAGATGATCATGGCGGTAACCGCCATGGTCATAATTGCAAACATTTTCCGCCATCCTGTTGGCGGTCTTAACGCCGCTTCTCCGCCGTCCGCTAGGGTCGTAATGACCCCCTAGGTTCTGAATTGACTTCATATCACACTGACTGTATCAGTAGCCAACTAGCTCTGATACCGCAGTATATATACCTGCAGTTTGAATGTGTGCATGAATGTATATGTGGTTTTTTCAGTGTCTGACTGGATGTGTCAGTACCTCTACCCATTTGTAAATAAGTATCTGAGTTCTAGTATGGGTGGCTGACTGCATATATAATTGTGCATAGAGGTCGGCCAGTGCAGTGGAACTCTCAAGGACGTTTCATCTTTTAATTACAAAAACCCTACCTCTATGTCCTATCTACAGGCTAGCTAATGGGTCAGTTTTGTATAATAAAAGGGGAGTCTAAGTCAGGCTCACAGTAAAACTAAACACTCACACTTTGCAGTAAAAGGCCTGACCCTTCTTTAAAGGACTGCTTGTCAGTATGGGTGACTAAGTTGTGCCTGCACTTGGTATATATCTGAGTGAGTGTAAGAGTCCCTCTACAGAAGTGTCATCAGATGTTGAAGTAAGTATGCCAGCGTTAGACCTGGCATCCTTGGCATCATTTCCCCTATCTTTTTGCCTCTACTTCCTGCTTTTTTGACTGTGCTGGACTTTGTTTTTATTGGTTTTGGTACTCCGGGCACTTTGCCATTACTGACCAGTGCTAAGGTGCAAGTGGTCTCTGAGTAAACTGTATTGGTGATTGGCTTTTCCATAATTGGCATATCTGGTTTACTTGTAAGACCCTAGTAAAGTGCATTAGAGGTTCCCAGGGCCTGGAAATCAAATGCTACGAGTGGGCCTGCAGCACTAATTGTGCCACCCACATGAGAAACCCTTTAATCATAGCTCAGACCTGTCACTGCAGAGTCTGTGTGTGCAGTTTTAAACTGCCAATTCGACCTGGCTACTTTACCCACTTGCCTGGCCCTAACCTTCCCTTTTTGTACATTTAAGGCACCCCTAAGGTAGGCCCCATGTAGCCTCATGGGCAGGGTGCAGAGGTAGTACTTGTACTGGTGTGTTTTAAACGTCCTGATAGTGAAACACTGCCAAATGTGTTTTTCTCCATTGCAAGGTCTATATCTCCCAAAGGTTAACATGGGGACTGCCTTTAAATATCTTTTCAATGCAGTTTTCCATTGGGAATGGACAGAGGTATGGAGTTGTGGGTCTCTGAACTCACAATTTAAAAAAAGACATTACGCAAAGTTGTTTTTTAGATTGTATGTGTGAAAATGCCACTTTTAGAAAGTGGGCATTTTCTTGCTTAACCATTCTGTGCCTCTGCCTTCCTGTGGAATCCACGTCTGGATTAGACTGAAAGCTGGGCTGTTGTAAATTACCTTTAAACAGTGACACAAAGGGACCTGGGGAGTTCCCTGCATATCCTACCTGGATATCCTAATGAGTCTCCTGGGCTAAAGTGGGGAGGGAGGAACTGATACCTGCACTGAAAGGGCTGTACCTGTCCTCATACAATGCAGTCTCAAACCCCCTGGTGTGTGTCTGTGGCCAGGCATGGGCATGGCAGAATCTTGTCAACAAAAAGACTTTCCTTTGAAGCACTCCTCCTCCAGCTCTTCAGTTCTTCTCCTTGGCAGAGGTGTCCCTTGATCCAGAAGTATTCTAGAAGTCTGAGGTTTTGGCTCCACTACTAATACCTATTTCTGCACTCACCAAGAGTGCCATGTCACTGGCACTGCACACAATATAGGTAGGTCACCCCTCTGGCAGGCCTTGCAGCGCTAAGGCAGGGTACACTATAACACATGTGAGGGCATAAGTGTACCTGAGCAAATATGCCCCTACTGTATCTTTGCAAAACCTTAAGACATAGTAATTGTACAGGGAACCCATAGCAAATGCATGTGATGGATGCTGGTCAAAATGATTACCCTAGCTACATGATGGCCTCTCTGAATCCTGAGTTGTTTAGTATCAAACAACTCAGAACAATAAACCCACACTGATGCCAGTGTTTGATTTATTATACAATGATCCCAGAGGACACCTTAGAGGTGTCCTCTGCAAAGTCTAACAGCCCTAGCATGGTTGCTGACTGGTCCTAACTAGGGTGCCACCACCAAACACAATTTTGGAGTCCTGGGGTGAGAGCCTGTGCTTTAGGAACTAGAACACAAAGCCTTTTCTGGGCAGAGTGTCCCCATGCAGGCACCCTGCTCCACCGGTCAGCTTAAAAACATTTGTAACCTTTGAAACCTGCCATCCACCTCTGCTGCTAGCAGCAGAAGGCTGCCCAATGGATTTGCCCCCACTTTATGTGAGAAAATCGGCGGGAAAGCTAGCAAGGATAGGAGGAATTGCCATCCCCAGCCTGCACCACCCCTCAGGTGTGGCAGGCAAGATGTCCACCCCATTTCATTTTCCTCTAACCTGGATGGTAGGACAATAGGCAATCAGGGTTAGGGATGAAACCCCCTCCCAAAGGAAGTGGTCACTTAGTGGGTGTAGCCACCCTAAGGTAGGTGGCCCATTAGCCACTACCAGATACTCCCCCTTAAATGCAGTATTTAGTGGGCATCGCTGGACCAAGACCTCAGATATGATGGACACAAAGAAGACCAGGACAAAGAAGACCCAAGGCTTGAGAACTGAGGCCCTGGTTCAGAAAGAAGAAGGTGCCAAACCCTGCCTGCTGCTCCAAGGACTTGACCATCACCACTGAGGTGTCGCCTGGAAACCTGAAGGGCTCTACAAAACCCCAGAGCACATCTATCCTTCTGAAAATTGCAGAGAACCTCTCTAAGAGTAAAGGTACCACTCTCCTGTACCCTGCAGACAAAGAACCTATGAAGTCTTGCAAAGTGGCCAGCTGCTGACCAATTACCCAAATCCAACAGCCCAGCCAAAATCTGTACATCAGCGTTTAAGGCCATGACCTAGAACTTTACCACGTTTGGTGGCACTATGACTCTCCAGGGCTGTGGCATGCCACTACCAAGGGTACCGGACGCCCAGCGTTGGACACTGAGAATCAAAGTCCACTCCGGACTCCCAAAAGCCCAGGAGCAAGCACCTTTTGAAGGACTTCAGTACTCCCAGGAATCACACCTCAGAGTGGCTTTGCTGACCTCCAATCCACCCTCAAAATCACCTGTTCCTGACTCCAATGACTCGAAGATGCTGCACCTAGACTCCCTGGCCCTGGCATTTACCAACCAGCTGTACCCTTGGGGTCTCTAACCCCTTGTGACCTCCGCCTTCCAAGGGGATGCAGTGAGCTTACCTTTAGGTCCAACTTTGCAGTGTGTTTCCAAGTGCTCCCTATCTCCTTTGAGCATTAGCTCCATGACCTTGATCCGCTGCTCCTGCTTGAACAGGGAACTATCCAATGGTCTCCAACTGGCCCATTGGACATTCCAATGACCTTGGCCTTAAAATAGAAGGCGACGTTTGTGAGAGCAATGTCTTATTTTATAAGCATTTTTAAAGTTTCCCATTGATTCCTATGGTGCATAATTAATCACAAAAACAGAACATTTTCTAAACTTTGAAAGACCATAAGAAAAGATGTACTTACTGTATATTGTCCCAGAGATGAAGGATGTTTGGTAGTCCTGTGTCTCCTGTCAAGCCAGTGTTAAGTCAGGAGGCCACCTGAAGGCCTGCCTAATCCCACTACCTCTGGTTGGGGTGACTTTCAAAATGGTAGATGTGGATATTGTTGGCCCCGTAACCCTCCAACAGCCTTGGGAAATAGATATCCTAGTGGTAGTGGATCATGCCACTAGAGATCCTGAAGCTATGCCTCTTAGGACCATCACTGCCCCTGCAGCAGCCAAGGGCATCCTGGATATTTTACTAGGGTTGGCTTTCCTAAAGAGATAGTATTGGACAGAGGTTCAAACTTCATGTCTGCATACTTAATACACGTGTGACAGGAATGTGGTGTGACTTATAAGTTCACCATTCATAGACCAATAGATTAGTTGAAAGATTTAACCACACATTGAAACTCGTGATTCGGGGGACCCTGAGAAACTCAGAAGGAGATGGGATGTCTTACTTCCATGACTGCATTTAGCCTCCAGGGAAGTGCTGCAAAAGGGTGTAGGGATTTTCCTGTTAGGGGTGCTTTGAGTCTTGTAAGGGAAGCCTGGGAGAGGTCTCTCAAAGATCCCAAACAGGACATTGTGGATTATGTACTTGGTATTCATTCCAAGATGGCTGAGTATGTTAAAAGTGCAAACAAAAACCTTCAGGCCAGCCAGAGGCTCTAGAAGCACAGGTATGACCTAAAAGCTGCTATGGTGGAATTCCAACCAGGGCTGAAAGTTTGGGTGTTGGAGCCTGTGGCTTGAGGGCTCTCCAAGATTAGTGGTCACGGTCCTACCCATACTTGAAAGGAAAGGGGAGAACACCTACCTGATTGACCTTGGTAGTTGCAAGAATCCCAAAAGGATTATCCATGTCAACTGACTGAAGCCCAATTTTGACGGAGCTGATGTGATCAGACTCCTGGTTACAGATGAGGGATGGGAGGAAGGGAGTAAACCTCTTCCTGAGCCCCTCTCTAGCAACTCATAAGATGGTTCTATTGATGGAGTGGTCTTGGTAGTGGCAGTGGATCATGCCACTATGTATCCTGAAGCCATTCCACTTAGGACATCATTGGCCATGCAGTGGCCAAGGCCCTCTTGGATACTTTTGTTGAAGTTGTACTCTTGCTCCTATGTCAGACTGCTGGTTTAGGGATGACAGCACTTTTGTTTGTAGGCGACTAGGCCATTTCTATATCAAGTCGTAACTGTTGGCCCAACCCTCGTGGCTCACAAGCAGTACCTCACCAAAAAACAAAACAGTAAATGGTGATTTCTGGCATCCTTACGCATGGACTCTAGAGTGCGCAATTTCAGGTGAGTCATGGTGGAACAGTAGTTACTCTTTTCTCGCTTTAGCAATAAGTCTCAGTCAGACACAGGCAATAAAGGAGATGCAGGAGAGGTTTAATATATTTATTGAAAAGGCTGAAAACTACGATAAAATGCATGAGTTGCAATGATTAGGATGATGCATAATAAAAGAAGCATGATTGTAGAAATGAGAGTCATGAACACAAATAACCCCACCATACTGCAATAAACATAAAATGCAAAATCCCTGGCATAGGGAACCTAATTGCTAACCTAACAAGAGCTAGGTGTGGTAAACCTAATCTGCTAGCACTATGTCCATGAGAAGTGCACAGAATCCTCAAGGGCAGGATCATCCCAAAGGCAGCACCATCCAAACTGTCTAATGGAGCCAAAAAGTTCACATGAGGTGGCTAATAGGTGGCCTTGCGTATCAGCCTCAGTCTCATGGAGCATGAACATGAACATGAATTCATCCTCATCAGGAACATCAGTAGTTCTTGGTCCACAGGAGGTACTGGCGGAACAGTCAGATACACTGATGGTAGACACTCGAAGGGGCACTAGCTGCAATGAAAGACAGGTTGCATGCACCACAGGACTGGTTGAAATAACAATGACCAATCATGATCCAATTGCTACAGCAACAAGCGCCAATTAAAAGGGCACAGCTTGGCTGGTGGTAGTAGCTCCATCACTCCACTTAGCTGAGAAGGAACAACCATGGCATATTAGGAACAACAGCATCAGTATCCCACCAATCTGTGCCAAAGTCACTGGAAAGCCACCAAACACACTTAAGAAGAGTGAATGGGTGGCTAATGGAATGACGCCGAAAACAGTCTGGAAGACGGAAATTAATCCAGACCCCATTGACTTAAAGAAATGTACAATCCCAGTAGTGTTCGAAGTGCTGAATATTCTGGAAACCAGCTCTCCAAAGTGTTTGGGGAAGTTGGTATTGGTATTTAATAGGGATTATATCTTGAATGATAAGCTTACTATTTTGAGAGCATATGTCTCTCTGGCCGCTTTTTTTTGGAACAGTACCGCCTTTAGTCTGCTCAACTTGTCATAATTTATACTGATGAAGAAGGAGTTGTGGATGTGTAGAGATAGTGCGCACTTCCAAAGGTTAGGCTGGCATGGGTAAGCAAAAAACATAGATGATCAAGTCTCTAATATTGCGAGGAGTGCACTAGTGGTGTAACACCCAGCCACAGGGTGCATGGACTATGACCTTGAGGAGGCCACAGTCGGTTTGTAGACAAAGGAAAAACCACGGCACATAGTAGATTCGTTGATAAGTCTGTTTATTCTTTGGAGCAAAGCAGAAAAGACATTCCACAGCCCAGTAAGACAAGTGGGCGTGATGTCACTAGGCCAACATATTTCTCAAAATCAGGAAAGAACAACAGCTGACACGTGTTTCGTCACAAGTGACTTTTTCAAGGCTGTGAACATAATAGCATACAGATGGAGAGCATCAATTATACGTACTGCGACTACAGCATGTAAAATCAACTAATGTGATGTCTGTTATGGAAAATGGTGAGAAAAATAGGTAAGAAACAGGTGCCCGATTCTACAGGTTGGTGAAATGCCAAAATTGTGACATGTATACAAGATGACAAATCATGTGACTTATTCATGAATGTGAGCAACATTCCGTAGTTTAGTGCAAAACTGTTGTGAGCACCGATGTGCCAGTGCCCGTATGCAAGGAATGTTGTGATGGAAAGAGACCCGTGCTTAACCTGTGCTGATACATGACGCATGTTAGGTACCCAAAGTGACCAGTTCAAATTTAAATGAAGATATAAAAATATATAAAAAGGTTGTTGAAATCAGACACGGGATGCAAGTGCCTGTTGCCGGAAAGAGTAACACATACCTCCAATCTTTTTGGAAGTGTAGATATTTATCATGAATTTCCGTAGAATACTATATATATTCAGGTAGAGTGAAGTATGGTGCGTCCATAGACCAACAGGTAACAAGAAAGAGGGACTAAAAATGAAATTTATAAGGCTGGAACGGTTAAAGAAACAAGAACTGTCTAGGTGGTGGGATTTCACCATCCTATACAGATTAAACAAATTCCCAGGGGGCTTCGAGTAATACTTTTCCCATCCTTTGGTGGTCTCAACCCCACTCTGTTAGAGGAATGGGAGCAACTACTGGTAACTTCACCTTTTGGCATTATGGATATACTCATCAGAGATGCCAGAGAAAAAAGAGAACGATTACTGTCAGACATTGAGGCTTTGGAGAGAGAGATTCAGGGTACTAATCTCAAGGAAGCAATAGAGAACAACTATAACATTCTAAAAGACGTACTCCAGAAACACCAAGAATACATTAAGGAGAAGAAAATGCGCAAACTAAGACGAGATGCAAATGATTACGCCACGGGCAGGGTTTTCACATTCGCCCATAAGTTTGATAACATGAATATAGACAGACAAGACTACAGAGCAACATTACCAACAGGGTCCACTCAGTCCAACCTCACAGCTAGTGACACAGATGTTTCCAGTTGTTCTAGCATCACTAGCGAAGAAGCTAGCAGCTCCTCCTGAGACCATAGAACCATTATTAACACAAAGGGGGTCATTTTGACCCTGGCGGTACGGGACGGCCAGGGCTAAAACGACGGAAGCACCGCCAACAGGCTGGCGGTGCTTCCAGGCGTATTACGACCGCGGTGGAAGCACTGCAGTCGCACCGCCGGGGCCGGCGGTATTCCGCCACTTTTGCCCCGGCGGTGTTAATCCACCTGGGCAGCGCTGCTTGCAGGGGGTTTGCACCGCCAGGAAAAGGCTGGCGGAACGGGGAGTCGTGGGGCCCCTGGGGGCCCCTGCACTGCCCATGCCATGCAGCCCCCGTCGCACAGCCGCAACACCGCCGGTTCCATTTGGAGCCGGCTCCTATGTTGCGGCCGTGATCCCCTCTGGGACGGCGGGCGAAAACCAGGTTTCTGCACGCCGGCCCAGCGGGGATCTCCAAATGGCCGCGGCGGGGGTGCTGCTGCATTGGCAGCCGCATGGCGGTCAGATCTTGGCGGGGGGCTGATGCCGCCCGCCAAGGTCATAATGAGCCCCAAAATCTACTTTTTTGTTGGAAATGGAAAGATTCCGCAGAGGGCAATAACACAACAAAATGGCACAGGCCATATATCCAAGAGAACCAGAAGGGGGAAGAGAAAAGGGGGCAGAAATGGCCGTAAACAAGACTGGGGTGACCACGAGATCAGGCGCACGCAACATGAAAAACTAGATAGCCCCATAACCAACAGGGATGACCTATACATCATGAATCTTTCCGACAAAAGACTTGATGATGAACAACTAAGTGTTCTTAGCAAAGGTTTGGGGTTTGTACCCATGGCATTTCTGGACTTTACAGGGATGCATATTGATCTCTTCAAATGTACACGCAAATGCAAATTACTGAAATATTTCAACCGTGAACAACAGACAGGCCCACCTAGTGGGGAGGACTTGGTTCCATGGGAACTTTCTATTGGCGATGTAAAAAATATACAAACCCTACTCTCACTGGAGGACATTGATGACAGCTACCACTCACCGACCTGTGACGACATCCTAGCAGACTTAGGCATCACAGCTTCAGCAACGTGCGACAGTGGCCTAAAACCACGTTCCAGGTACACACCAATTTTATCATCAGACAACTCCTTTGACGTATTTTACAAACTAGTAACCAGAGATCTCTACCAACTTGAAAACCAATATGTGACTAAACGAAAGACATGGACACATAAACATGAGCAAACAAGAACACAAGGCTCTGCGTTCCCTTGACCTTCTCAAAGACATAGTAATAAAAGAGGCGGACAAAGGGGGAAATATCGTCATCATGAACCGAGCAGATTATATCGGGGAAATTGATGGGCAATTGCAAGACCAGGAGGCATATTGCAAACTCAACAGTAACCCCATGAGCAGAATCACCAGAGATATTGAAACCAAACTGGTGCTGTGGAGAGACAGGGGTCTCCTAAAAGATCTTGAATACAATTACCTCTTCAACCCGACGCCCAGCTTCCCTTGCATCTACACTCTCCCAAAGATACACAAATCGGCAGCCTTCCCACCAGGCAGACCCATAATTTCTGGCATTAATTCCCCCACTGAAATACTCTCTGAATTTATCGACCTCTACCTACAACCATTTGTTTGTAACCTACCATCATACATCAAAGATACCACACATCTTCTTAGTCTCACTGCTGATTATAAATGGACTGAAGGTCACACATTAGCAACACTTGATGTCACCTCTTTGTACACCTGCATACCCAAACAAAAGGGTATGGCAGCCATTCAGTACTTTCTGGATGAAAGAGAAGCAAAACTTTTGCAACATTCAAACATGTTACTAGACCTGATTGACCTTGTCATGGACAATAATGTTTTTGTGCATGAAGGTGACTGGTACAGAGAGAAACAAGGGGTTGCCATGGGGGCCAAATTCTCACCCTCTTTTGCCAATCTGTACATGGGCTACTTTGAACATCATCACATCTGGACAGAATGCCCTACAGCACTCACACAACATATCATGTACTGGGGTCGATACATTGACGATGTTCTCCTCTTTTGGTCAGGAAATTCTACCACACTGGATCAGTTCATCAATCATTTAAACACTAATTGTTACAACATACAGTTCACCAGCCACTCTAGCACAACCAGTGTTAACTTTTTAGATTTAACACTCTACATTATAGAAAATCATGTTTGCTGTAAGCTCTACAGAAAGCCAACTGCCTCTAACTCAATCTTACACGCAAGTAGTGCGCATCCATATTCACAAATTAAAGCCATCCCATTTGGGGAAGCTGTCAGAATTAGACGTAATTGTGAAGAAGCCATAGAATTCTCCAAAAAGCTGAAATCACTGGAACATCGCTTCCTAAATCGGGGCTATTCAAAGAAACTGCTTAGCAGCACACACAACAGGATAACTAAAGTCAACAGAGCATCCTTACTTGTCAAAAAAACACAAAAAGGGTAATAACAATAAAACATTGTCTTTCATAACCACTTACAGCTGTGCGAGCTCAGACGTTTTCAAGATTCTTAAGAGCAACTGGCACATACTACTATCCGACAAGATGCTTTAGAAAGGTCTCAAGGACAAATCAGATATGATCCATCGGAGGGGATGCACGCTTAGGGACCGACTGTGCCACAGTTTCCTACCAACTCCTACAAACAACAGCTGGTTTCCCTCTCCGCCTTTGGGCTTCCATAAATGTGGCCATTGTAACATATGTGAGTTTGTCTTGGATAAAACAAAGGAGTTTTGTTATAACACAGGCATGACACATTCTATCAAACAATTTATGAATTGTAACACCAAGTTCATTGTATACTGCATTATCTGCACCTGTAAAAAAAAGACTGCAGGAACACATAAGGGCAATTAACAGCTCTAGGAGACTTCAACATAATACCTTACAGGTAAGATGCTCCTTTTTATGCCAGGAGACATGCTGCCCTTGTGCAGATTGCAGTTGACTTTTAGATACGGCCCACGACTCCACGAGCGGGGCCGCTGTTGTACTCATCAGACCCCGTATTTCCACGAGACAGCCGGAGGTTTCAGGTCCGATAACTCTCTTGTTTACTCTGAGAGCACCCCGCTTTCCCTAGTCGTGGGTGCACTAACTATAACATGCTTAGAATACCGCACATGGGTTATGTCTTTATTTTTGTTGGACGGCACACACGCGTTCCAGCGGGCCGTCCTTCATCTTGTTTTTGGAAACGAGCTAAAATTTACTAGCTCGTTCGCTTGACATTTTACTTAGTTTTTTCAATACTAGAGGATTTCTCTCTTAATAATGCTCAATCCATGCTTCCAAAACATGATTTACCTTTTGTCCTTGTTAACAATGCGCGTTACGATACCTCATTGTAGAAACTCCATAATTTTTTAACTTGTCTGCATTTCATTTAATAGCTCATGCACATAGGAGCGGAACGTCTTTTTGTTTTTTATTCGTAGACACCACGTGCAGTTTGTCTCTCTTTTCTTAGACAGCTTAATCACTATTCATTATTCGTTTCTCACTACGATTTCAGATAAAGATTTCCTCATATTCCCACACCCACTTACTTGTCTACAACCAGTAGTTTACTGTCCCTGTTTCCATTAGTGTAACCTTGTGAGCCCACTTTTTAATTTATACCTCTCTAGTGTCTTGTTGGCCCACTTTTCCCTTTTTCATTTGTAGACCTATCATGGTCTATGGACGCACCATACTTCACTCTACCTGAATATATATAGTATTCTACGGAAATTCATGATAAATATCTACACTTCCAAAAAGATTGGAGGTATGTGTTACTCTTTCCAGCAACAGGCACTTGCATCCCGTGTCTGATTTCACAACCTTTTATATATTTTTATATCTTCATTTAAAGTCGAACTGGTCACTTTGGGTACCTAACATGCGGCATGTATAAGCACAGGTTAAGCATGGGTCTCTTTCCATCACCACATTCCTTGCATACGGGCACTGGCACATCTGGGCTCACAACAGTTTTGCATTAAACTACGGAATGTAGTTCACGAATAAGTTACATGATTTGTCATCTTGTATACATGTCACAATTTTGGCAATGCACCAACCTGTAGCATCGGGCCTCTGTTTCTTACCTACTTTTCTCACCATTTTGCATAACAGACATCGCATTAGTTGATTTTACATGCTATATTCGCAGTACGTAAAATTGATGCTTTCCATCTGTATGCTATTATGTTCACAGCCTTGAAAAAGTCACTTGTGACGAAACACGTGTCAGCTGTTGTTCTTTCCTGATTTTGAGAAATATGTTGGCCTAGTGACATCACGCCCACTTGTCTTACTGGGCTGTGGAATGTCTTTTCTGTTATTGCTCCAAAGAATAAACGGACTTATCAACGAATCTACGATGTGCCGTGGTTTTTCCTTTGTCATAATTTATATTAGTAGTAACAATGTGAGACCACATTTCTGCTACTCTTATCTGTTGTGTGGGGGGGAATAGATCATGCCCATAACAATTTACAATTTGAGACACCAAAATTGCATAGACAATTCATGGTCTCATTCTGCAACAGCTCTGGTCGCCCAGGACCACATGCCTTCCCTTTGAACGTATATGAGCTGGCTGAATCAAAGGTAGTAAGTACCCTTCAGTAAGCATGCCAAGTTCGCAACCCCTGCTTTGTAGAATCTGTGAAGTGACACCTGTTTCCAGATCATTTAATGACTAACAGTAGTCTTGCATTTGCTTCTTCTCAAAAAGACCTCTGTTTCACCGTTCAGACATTTGTATTAAGAAGGAAACTCCCACTCTTCTTTAATAAAGCTATCTCCTAGCCACTCATATCTACCTACAGCAAAATGTTTCAAACATTTCGTGAATCGAAAGGTGGAAATTAGCAGATTTATAATGCCGGGTATAAGCCATACTTTTGAAAGACTTTCTGTTACTGTGAAAGGCAGCCTTTCTAACTTTTCTATGTTAAGCATGGTGTAACTCGCTTCTTTCTAAGTCATTGTCTGTTGCACCCTGAACAGATTAAAAGCAGAGAACAAGTCACTACTGTTAATGTATTTCCATGAGACGCGGCCATTTTTCTGAATCTGTAATGTCCAACCAAACTGCATGATGGAGCGCAGCTGACTTTGTCTATGGTGCAAAAGGGACACATCATTCTGAATGATGTCTATTGCAGAAGACAATATGTCCCTCATTATTACCCTGGCGGTCTTCTTACCACCAGGGCCACGGTGGCAGTTTCACTGCCAACAGACTGGCAGTGAAGACCGCCACATTATGAGTGTGGTGGGTTGGCCTCTGCCAATCCACCACATCCCCACTCATACCACCAGGTCAGTTGGCCCCGCCGGTCCAGACATGAGCATCTCCAACCAGGCGGTCCAATGAAAATTGCCGGTGGTATTTTGAGCCGGCTTTCCACCAGGGTTCCTTTACCTGTAGCACCACCATGAATACCCTGGCGGAAAGGCTACCACTGACAGGGAATTTTTTCCCTGTCACTGGCAGATGATCCCCACCCACCAAGTACAATACCCCCTCCATACCAGAACCCCCCCATCCCCCTTCAGGTATAGGGCCCCCTCCCTCTTCAGGTACAAAACCCCCTTACCCCTCCCCACAGACATGCACACACACACAGACACCCACACACCCCACATACACTCATTCACCAACACTGACATACATGTATTCACTTCCATGCATCCAAACACGCATTCACATAAACATTCATACATGTGAGAGAGCGCAGCCTATATACTCAAAATTAACATGAAATGTTTATGAACTAATGTGTAATAATGCCGCATAGAAAATTTATTAATGTATTTTGCTAAACGTGTACTTGAAATGTGCCCACAGGGAGTGGCCGACAATATATACAATGAGTAATGAACTGATTAATAATGATGAAATGTTATGTTAGAGTATGATTTTGCACTAATAATAAAAGGTTATATGTTAAAGTTCTGCTAATAAATCATTAGGCCTTAGTTAGCATGAGAGGCCTAGCTGCCCGGTTTCATATTAAATGTGTTTTTCTAACATGCAGTGTGCTGACTTGCTGAAGGACATGAACTCGTCTTTTTCCAAAGCTAGAAGATGAATGTAACTGTAGTAGATCCGTTCTCATGAAATTCGACTTGCTTAGTGAAACATTCTTGCTGAATGCAACAGTGTAGACTACTCGCAGGTACAAGGTCGCCTTAACAGGTACAGACAATGGAACTACTGACCGAAGATGCAAAGAGGACCACAAGAGTATGAAATCATACCGGACATTCTACCCGCTGAAGACGTCAATCATAAGGAACAATAAACTACGTGAGAACTGTTATGGGGTGACAATTTTAATGAAGTCATTGAAACCCTATTGGAGGGAGATAGTGGGGTGCTGACCCCAACCAATTAAAACTCAGGGGATTGCACAACAGAAAAGGGATAAAAACCCTTGACACAAGGAAGTAAATCAGAATAGGAGACTAGGAGATAGAGGAGGGGGAGATGCTATTGCGATTTGCTATGACCCAGACACTTTGTTACTCTGCATAGAGACTTTGCGGTTTGGCTCTTCAAACCATCCTTGTCCTTATATTGCCCATTTTAACTTTACCTCCTTATGCGGGAAGTGCCCTTTACCCGACTGCTGAATTCCTAGCTAATGGCGAATCAACTGATGTCCTGAGGATGAAGACCATATCTGTATGCTGACCCAATAAGGAGGGTAACTATATGACAATGAAATTGTAATTGCCTGTTTGCTTTTCCTTTCTAGGTACCAACTGCTTCTTTTGCCAGAGACCCTAGTCAGATGTTTTTCTAAATTGGTGTTCCTAAATTGTTTTGCATGAAGCCCAACATGCCAATGCTAATTCGAGGATAGATGGGGTGTGCACTAAACAGACGCAAATAGACAAATGTCTGAATCTATGCTTTGTTGAATAATGTGATAATGATTCTCTGCCAAGGAAAATCTATGTTGAAGTCGTTCTATATTCTAATATTCGTGATTCTTGCCTTGATGAAATCTTATCAGAGTTGCCATATTATGACTATGCTAATGTGTTTCTTGGTTTTGAGACTAATAAACTTACTCGTAGAATTGTAATCAATAGGGAATAAACTTCATATAATAGTACTAGACTGGTGTGGTTATTCATGACTGCAAGGTCATGGTGGTTTCTGAGTTTTATTAATGTCTTTGACTAATTTAAATTGCCTTATTATGGTAAATATTGATGACGTTATTGACACATTGATTGACATGTTGATTAGTTATCTCGTCCTAAGGTGTCTTCAATCAGGGTCAAAAGATTCATTGGCCTAAAACGAGTCCCAGATTGAGTAAATTAGTCATAAAGGGACGCGTTAACACATGCATTCACTTCACCATTAATAAACACATTCAACCATGCATACAGAGACACATACACACTTACATTCACACACGCATGCAACACCCACTCACACATACAACACCCCCCACCCTCCCACACTCCTCCCTGTCGGACGCCCGACTTACCTTGTCCGGCGAGAAGTCTGTCCAGCAGGGAATGGGAACAGGCGCAGCTCGGAATCCGCCACAATAAAGACAAACACACAAGTCTGCCACACCAAAGGTCAGTGATAAACTGGCGATACCAAAACCTCCACCGTCACACCGACAAGAATACGCCCACACTACCACGACCCATGAATCAACGTGGCGGTCTTTCAACCACGGTAATCCATTGGCGGTACACACCGCCGTGCTCAAAATACACACACACTTACAAAACACAACTACATTGGACAATTTGGAATGCACACACCTGATACACATACACACACCACACCCACACACCCAATCCAATATAAAGCACACACACCACATCACCCACAAACCCTTACAACCAAAATTTTGAAAGAAGGTCAGAGAGAGAGATTAGCTAACACAACACCAGCATCCGCAGACACACAACACCATCACTTATACAACATCCACGCACCTCAAACAACACACACCAACACATCCCCTCACACATCACAACTGACAGCACCTCACACATCACCCACACCACATCATGGCAACTCAAAGACACCCCAGGTTTTCAGAGGAGAAGCTCAGGGTCATGCTGGAGGAAATCATCCAGGTAGAGCCACAGCTATTCCGACCACAGGTGCAGCAGACATCCATCGCAAGGAAGATGGAGCTATGGGGGAGAATCGTCAACAGGGTCAACGCAGTGAGACAGCATCCAAAAACACTCGATGACATCAGAAAGAGGTGGAACAACCTACGGGGGAAGGTAAGTTCCGTGGTATCCAGACACCAGATTGCTGTACAGAGGACTGGCGGTGGACCCCCACCTCCTCCTCCGCAACTAACAACATGGGAGGAGCAAGTGTTGGCAATACTGCATCCTGAGGGCCTCGCAGGAGTAACAGGAGGACTGGACGCTGGTAAGGCAAAGCTTTACTACTATATCCCCCACCCCACCTGCATGCCATCACATACTCCCACCCTCACCCTCACACCCATCACCCCAACACCCCACAGATACCTCACTGCCACAACCCACACATCCCAAAACCAAGCCCTGCATGTAACACCAGTGCATGGACACCTATCACCAAAGCATGTCTAGTAGAGAGACTCACTCATGCCCCAAAATCACCAATCACACAAAGGCCATGGCAATAATGCAAGCACAGGAGTAGAGGTTAACTCACCCATTGCACAAGATGGCACACACAGATACTAAGATTATGCATTCACACCCCAACAGGACCCCTACCCACCGTCAACGGACAGGAGGTGTCAGACATATCCAGTCCCCCCACAGAAGAGGCCCACAGTGATGACAGCAGTTCTGCACGCCTGGATCAAGATGACCAGCCCGGCCCATCTGTGACCTCGGGACAGTCAGTTCCCCTGACACAATCACAAACCACCACTGAACCTCCTCCCTCAGGAAAAACCACCACAGCACCCACATAGCGGGCCCATCACTCTGTCCCCAAGACACGTCAATCAGCAGTGTGTCCACCACTACAGGGAACCCAGGCAAACCCACTAACAGAGGACGATCAGGGACCTGGGGGCAGTGGGCACACTGTCCAGGGGACCGAGGCACAGGATAACAGGGAAGCTGGGAGGACTGATGTGCGACAGAGGGAGGACAGGCCCAGGGAACCCACTCTCCACAAGGCACTCTCCAACAGCATGGGAGCTTACCACCATTCCCAGGAGACCATGGGCACGGTACTAGCCAAGTTTCAGGAGACCCAGCTGCTGCAGGAGGAACACTACCTCGGGATCCTGGGTGGACTTGAAGGCCATCAACACCACCCTGGTCACTATTGCAGGGGTGCTGTCAGACCTTGACAACACCAGGAGGGACACAGTGGCACACCAACGGGCCCCTGACACTAGCCTGGATGATGAACAGCCCTCCACCTCCGCTGGCGCTAGTGGACAGGAGGCACCACCACAGGAACACCAGGCCACCAGCACCCCATCCCCTGCAGAAGGAGAATCACCCCGCAAATGGTCCCTGAGTTCCAGGAACAAGACAGAGAACATTGCCAAGACCCCTGCCAGGAAATAAGACCCCCCTGAATGTCACTCTTCTGTCCCACTTTGACACCCTGTCCAGCTGAAACTGCCATTGTTCCACTTCCTATGCCCCTTTGGACAATGCACCTGTGAAACAAATAGACTGGACTCTGCTATGGACATTCCTCCACCATCACCCCAGCCCATTTCACAAACCCCTCCACTTATTTGCACAGAAATAAACACCCTTGAATCACAAAACAATCTGAAGTCAGTCTGTGGTTTCACAAAAGTGTAATTGCAAAACCTCTGGAACATAGCAGTGTCAATGTACTTGTTCACATACTAACGTAACACAGCTGTAGGCCAGCATGAAACATAGCAGAGGGCACAGAGTGGGACACAGATCTGTGAAATGGAAAGGCAAAGTAACAAGTCATGGTCCATACACTGAGTGACAATGGCAGACTTATGCTAGCTCCAACAATAGTATGAGATGTGGGAAGCAGTTACATCTTTATACCTGTGTCTCACTGGAAGTATTGCATGATGATGTTGTTTCAGTTGTCTACATCTTCATCTTCTGCCTCCTCTTCTTCACGGTCCACAGGCTCCACAGCTGCCACACGAGCACCATCTGGCCCATCGTCCTGCAGAAAATTCACCTGGCGTTGCAAAGCCAGGTTGTGCAACATACAGCATGCCACGATTATCTGGCACACCTTCTTCGGTGAGTAGTATAGGGAGCCACCTGTCAGATGGAGGCACCGGAATCTGGCCTTCAGGATGCCAAAGGTGCGTTCTATAATCCTCCTAGTTCTCCATGTGCCTCATTGTAGCGTTCCTCTGCCTTTGTCCTTGGATTCCTCACTGGGGTCAGCAGCCATGACAGGTTGGGGTAACCAGAGTCACCTGCAAATGTTGAGGGCCAACTGTTAGACACACACTAACCCTTAGGGACAACCCCATACCCAGACACCTATGTCAACTGTGTTGGGACCTTGGGCTCATCTATAAGCCACACACAGTGCCTCTGGAGTTGTCCCATCACATATTGGATGCTGCTACTCCGCAAAATGTAAGCGCCATGCACAGAGCCAGGATACCTGGCATTCACATGGGAAAGATACTGGTCTGCCAAACACACCATCTGCACATTCATTGAATGGTAGCTTTTCCGGTTTCTGTACACCTTTTGGGGGGGTCAAATGCCACATGTGTACCATCAATGGC
Source organism: Pleurodeles waltl (assembly GCF_031143425.1). Classification (NCBI taxonomy): domain Eukaryota; kingdom Metazoa; phylum Chordata; class Amphibia; order Caudata; family Salamandridae; genus Pleurodeles; species Pleurodeles waltl. Next base: position 646,705,478 of record NC_090443.1, on the reverse strand, counting down.
ACCAATGATGTTGGGGATATGTCCCAGGGCATAGAAGTCACCTTTCACTGTGGGCAAATCCTTCACCTGAGGGAAAACGATGTAGCTGCGCATGTGTTTCAGCAGGGCAGACAACACTCTGGACAACACGTTAGAGAACATTGGCTGGGACATCCCTGATGCCATGGCCATTGTTGTTTTGAAAAGACCCATTGGCCAGAAAATGGAGTACAGTCAGAACGTGCACAAGAGAGGGGAATTCCTGTGGGTTGGCTGATAGCTGACATCAGGTCTGACTCCAACTGGGCACACAGTTCCAGGATTGTTGCACAATCACGTCTGTAAGGGATAATGATGTGTCTCTCTTCCATTGTCAATAGGTGCACCAGGGGTCTGTACACCGGAGGATGCCGCCATCTCATCACCTGCCACAGCAGACGTGCCCTATGGAGGAGAACAGTGAGCAGAGGGTCATTCAACACATAGGTATCACAATGTGTTATTTGCTAAAACATTAGAAATTCGCAATGTGCCTTTATCTGTCCATATTCCAGGTCTAAATAGGTGTGACACAGTTTTTTTCTCTGCCATGTGACCCCCTGAATGGCGGACTCCTGACATGTAAAGTGGGACAAGGGGAAATGAGGTAACTGCGTTGGCGTAGTACACCGTCGCGGTAGGCGGTGGAAGAACGCAGCGCAATTCAGCATTGGTTAACATTGGGCCCTATGGGTCCCATGACGATGTACGCCGTGGGTGACGGTATGCACCGCCGTGGACGTGCCCACCATTTTCTGTTTCCTCACTTGATACCTGACCTTCAACAGGGGAGGACCTACACTGCAAGTGCTGCTATGACCTCTGTCTGAAAGCGACAATGGCTACATGGTCTGGTGAAAGGGCCCCTGACTTCACTTTAGAGGAGTTGGAGAAACTGTTGGATGGGGTCCTCCCCCAGTACACGCAACTCTACGGTCCTCCAGATAAACAGGAGATTAAACTGTGAGCATGATGGTTGGCACATGATTGTATGAAGTGTCGTGGATGGAAGAGGGTGGGGAGGGAGACAGGCCAGCATGTCAGGATTGTGTGTGTATGTATGTGTGGGCCAGGGTGGGAGGTGTTTGGCAATGCGTGAGATGAAATGTAAGGGATAGAAACATCCATTCTAACTTCCCTTTTCCTCTAGGTCAGCACCCACCAGAAGAATGGTATTTGGCGTTCATTCGCCAAGGACGTGCGGACCCTGGGTGTCTACCATAGATGGAGCACTAACTGCCATAAAACATGGGAGGACCTACGCCGCTGGAGCAAGAAGACAGTGGAGGCCCAGCTGGGGATGGCCTCCTAACGTGGAAGGGGTGCGCGTCACACCATGACCCCCTTGATGTACCGGATCCTGGTGGTGGCCTATCCGGAGTTGGATGGGCACTTGAGGGTATCATAGCAGCCACAAGGGGGGTGAGTACACTCTAATTAAGCTGACTCAGCGTGCTTTACGAGGTGTCTGGGTGGGGGAAGTGGGCTGTGGGCTCCCCTCGTCCAGGGCGAACTTAGTAGGCTAGGTCCCTTGTTAGGCAGGCTCTGTGGCACCCCAAACCCACTACTGGTAATGGCCATCTACACCTAGTCAGGCTCCTGTGGCTTCCAGGTGTGCAGGAATTGGGCTTAGGCCTCGTCCCCCATGGGCATGTGAATTTGCTAAGAACTGTTAGTGCATGACTTACTGCATAGGGCTGCTCCCTGTATGTTGTGTCCTCCAATGGTAGTGGTGTTGCATGCACTGAACATGTGTTTCTTCTGTCTTCCTCCCCTTTTTGTTTTGTCACCCTGTTCCTGCGTGCATTAGCATCATCTGGTGGAGGAGCAGTGGCACCGGAGCTGCATCCCACATGGCCCTGGAGGGTGAAGCAAGGGAGTCTGAAGCCAGCAGTGGGATGGAGAGTGAGGGGACCTCCATGACGGGGACAGGAGCATACACCAGTGATAGCGACTCGTCCTCTGGTGGGAGCTCCCTTGCGGTGGTGGGCACCTCTGTGCCCACCGCATCAACAGGTACAGCCTCCACTCCCCCCCACCAGCACTGCCCTCCCAGCAGCCCCTCAGCGTGTGTTCTGTGCCTGCTCACCCAGGAGGGTGGGCATCTCCTTCGCCCCAGGCCCCCAGCCCTTGCCCTAGTCAGCCCTGCTGCCCTCAGTGAGGAGGCTATTAACCTCCTGAGATCCCTCACAGTTGGGCAATCTACCATTTTGAATGCCATCCAGGGTGTTGAGAGGCATTTGCAACAAACAAATGCATTCCTGGAGGGCGTTCATTCAGGGCAGGTGGCCCAAAAGAGTGCATTTCAGGCTCCGGCCTCAGCACTGATGTCCAGCCTCCCCCCTCCAACTTCCTCCACCCAGACCCAATCCCCTGTACCTCAGCCTATCCCAAACACAGAATCAGACCAGCATGCACACTCATCAACACACAAGAGTGGACATGGCAAACATAAGCACCACACATCACACAAGCACCATCCCCATGCAGACACAGCAACATCCACTGCCTCCACTGTGTCCCCCTCCTCCACGTCCTCCTCCTCCCTCCCTGTCTCATCTCCACTCACACCTGCATGCACTTCATCCTCAACTACTTCCTCCATCACCAGCACGCACATCACCACACATCGCTTACGTGCAATCACCACCCTCACTGCCATTCAAACATCCCCAGTGTCCTCTCCCAGTGTGTCTGTGATCCCTCCTCCCAAAGTACACAATCACAGGCACACACCCACCCAACAGCCATCCACCTCACAGCAGCCTCCGGCCCATGCACCTTCACCCAAATTCAGCAAAGTACACCTCCTACAACATTACCTCTTCCTCCACTCCCAAACCCCCTCCATCTTCCCATCCCAGTGTGTCTAAAAAACCTTTCCTGGCTAACAGTGACCTCTACACCCCCGTCCTTCCCCTAGGGCCAGGCTTTCCTGGTCCCAGCCCAGCACCTCAGCCACCAAATCCCCAGGCACAGTGGTGCCAGCAACTGGGGTGTCATCAAGTGCACCACCCATCAGGGCTGCCAGTGTGCCACCTAGCGAGGCCAAGGACTTTCCGCCACCTGCCAAGGTGAAGAAGGTGCCCACATCCCAGAGGGGGAAGCCACTCCTACCAGCCACCAAGGGTTCCTCCAAACCAAAAGGGGACAGTGGCAAGACACCAACGACAACATCAAAGGTGGGAAAGGGACACAAGCCGAAGAGCAGGTCAGGACAGGACACGGTGGCTTCGACTGAGGGACTAGAGTCACCCCTTCTGTCAACCACTACATCAACCTGTACGGCAGTGGACACCGCCACCTGCACTGCCACCAGTACCACCACCTGCTCTGCCACCAGAACCGCCACCTGCACTGCCACCTGCACCACCACCTGCATGTCTGCAGCCTCACCAACAGTCCCCAGCATCTTCCCCAGTGGGCAGCCTTACGAGGCTGCAGGAGACGACCTGTTGTGTCCCTCAACAGGTGCTGACACATGCACCACCACCAGCACCTCCGCCACAGACACTGCCGCAAGCATCGCCACCAGCCCTGCGACGTGCTCACACAGTGCCAACACATCTGACATGGCTACCATCCCCAGTGGGCATCCGTCCAACGCTGTAGGAGACTTCCTGGACCATGGCCAGCTTCCATGAGGCATGACTCTCATCACTGTTTGCACCTACAGGTGGCAGGCGAAGCCGCAGCAGGGTGGGGAATGTCTTTGCCTCCATGGCGTATCATGCTACCTGTTCCTAGGCAATCTCATGGCACACACACCCATGTGAGGTAATGGGACCAGCCACACTGCATGTGAAGCACTCTGGGAACCAAGCCCCCTCCAGAACCAGTGGAGAGATACATCCACTTCCTCAGTCCTTGGCAGGATAAAGTACTCTGGGCACCAAGCCCCCTCCAGAACCAGTGGAGAGATACATCCACTACCTCAGTCCTTGGCAGGATGAAGCACTCTGGACACAAAGCCCCCTCTAGAACCAGTGGAGAGAAACATCCACTACCTCAGTCCTTGGCAGGATGAAGCACTCTGGGCACCAAGCCCCCTCCAGAACCAGTAGAGAGATACATCCACTACCTCAGTCCTTGGCAGGATGAAGCACTCTGGGCACCAAGCTCCCTCCAGAACCAGTGGAGCGATACATCCACTTCCTCAGTCCTTGGCAGGATGAAGCACTCTGGGCACCAAGCCCCCTCCAGAACCAGTGGAGAGATATATCCACTACCTCAGTCCTTGGCAGGATGAAGCACTCTGGGCACAAAGCTCTCTCCAGAACCAGTGGAGACTGTTATCCACTTGAGAGACTGTGGCTTTGCACTCCACAGGATAGAGCAGTGGGCAAATCACCCACTGGAAAGACTTGAGAGACTGTGGCTTTGCACTCCCCAGGATAGAGCAGTGGGAAAACCACCCACTGGAAAATCTTGAGAGACTGTGGCTTTGCACTCTCCAGGATAAAGCAGTTGGCAAACCACCCACTGTAAAAACTTGAGAGACGGTGGCTTTGCACTCCCCAGGATACAGCAATGGGCATTGAGCCCCCTCATGCAGCAGTGGCGTTGTGCGTTCATCCGGCTGAGGTGCCCCATCCCCTCCCCCCTGAGGTGCCTGTTTAGTTTCCATCTGATGCCCCTGCAGTGTTCTCTCCGTTTCGAGTCAGGTATCTTGTGTGGGCTTCGCTCATGCCTTTTGGGACCACTGGTCCACAGACAATGATTGGAACACTATCTGGACTTGTGTAGTTGGTGTACATATTGGTATATACTGATTTTAGAAGTTGCACTATCTGATTTTTCTTGATTACACTCGTTACAATCATTTCCTTTTGTCCCTGCGTTCTTCCAGGGGGTGAGGGGGTGTATATGTAATGTTGCTGCATGTATTTGTGTGTATGGTGCTGTGGGTGAGGGTGGGGGTATTGCATGTTGCGTGTGTGTGTGTCACTCTCTTTTCCCTCCCCCCTCCCCTGTGTTGTAGGTGCATTACTCACTGTGGTCGTCGTTTGTCCTGATCGTGATACAGAAGGAGGAAGACCAGCATGGGCAGGACCTGTAACTCGGGCTCCATGGCGTCCTGGTTCCTCGTTGGGTGTTGAGAGGTGAGTGGTTTCCCTTCTGTGTACTGTTTCCGCCGTGCTTTTGATAGCGTTGGTTCCGCCCTGGAAAAGGTGGCGGATAAGCGTGTTGTAATACAGTGAGTGGTACTTTGTCCACTGCCTGTCTGTTGGTGGTTACCGCCTTGGTGTTTTTTTCTACTGCCATGGCGGTCGGAGTGTTAAAGTGGCTGTCTATGTTGGCGGACTCGGCCATGGTCGTGATTCAATTTTTTTTCCGCCGGCCTGTTGGCGGTATTACCGCTGCTTTAACACCGACCGCCAGGGTTGTAATGAGGGCCTATGTCATCTGAAAGGATATAAAAGTGCTATTTAACTGCTGCTAAGGTGTTAATCAATAACCATTGTTGGCACAGTTTACCCACACTGCATGTGGTAACTATACCCGAGTGTTGTCCCGAGAAAAGCAATGGTCCGGCTGGCTAATCTTGAAACCTCCTGATGAATTAACAAAACACACCTGAACCTCATGTGTGTCTATTGGCCACAATAACCACTCGCCGGGACTTAAAAGTGTGAAATTGTAGGTGTCATCCTGAACCCAAGTATTTAGTTCTTCCTCTGTTACATTTAAGAGTGATTGCCAATTGGTGAATGTGGCTGGAGCGGGGAAACTAGTCCCATTCATTTTCTTTATTTTTGCCAACCCTAAGAAGGATGTCTGTTGAACTGTGCCATTTAAAAAGATAATTTGGACAGGAATAAGGCATGCTCTAAACAAAGCTTATCTACCCTGCATTTGCCAATCTTGTGTTCCCCATACACCTTTCACATTAATAATGTTCTTCCAGTATTCATAACCTTCTACAGCAAGTCAGGAAACAAAGAAATCGGAATAGATTAATTTAGTATTGGTTACCAAAACATTTCGCATTTTGGAAGGTGGCAATTTCAAATATTACAACTCTGCATTTGCAGTGTCATGCCCAGAAAAGTATGCAAATTTTTCTACATATGTTTTGGGGCTTCTCACAGGTGGAGTTAAACAGTGTTCCCACTGTGTGTAATTAAATACTATTCTATGTTTAGTTGCTCAGTGCAGACAGTAATGTCCCCAAAGATTATAATAGAACATTTCCCTATAATACGCTGTGCTTATGTACACATCATCACTTTCAAATACAGTGTAATCCTGCAGCTCAGCAAGCATTGAATCAACTGTTTGAACATCCCAGTCATCAGAAAACGCACCAGGTGTAATGACATCAATTATTGAAATTTTGAAGACATAGGGAATTTGTGTAACCTCACTAGGCCTGTATATATCATAGGGAACTTTATCCCAAACAATCCCATCTGGAATTGGCACTGCTGAAATGTTCCCAAGGGCAAGTCTCTTTGGACCTTATGTGAGGAAAGATAGGGTGTTAAGACTTCATCCACTGGCTCGATAGAAGAGTGTTTAGGAAAATAATAACAATTTATTAGAAGAAAGAAAACAGTCACAAAACCAATCCATAATAGAAAGGCAAGCGATGTCAGAATTATCCACAGATAATACCATGGATAAACCAAATAGTTATTTTTAAGCCATATGTATAGCTTACATGCCTTTGAAACAGTTTCAGTTGCTGGTGCAGATGAAGCTGAAAAAAAGTCGTCTAAATCGATGAAGAAATCAGAAGTAGTCTCTGCAAATACAGGAGTCGGTGCATTACCGATGGATGGATCCACTTCGCCTGGAGGATCATAGTAGATGGTATCATCTGATTGTGTTGAGTTGGAATGGAAGACAGCTATATCTTGGACAGGTCTTGTCAGTGAAGTGGTAACAGGAATCAGCAGAAGCTCATGTCCCTCCTTCCCCATGCTTGGCGAGGCATTGATTGCATTGTTGTACATGCTGGTAAATTCAGAAGTGTTGTCGTTTTCTTCTTTGAAGAGATGTGTCCCGTTGGGTAGTGAGAGAGGACTGGGAACTACCTAAGGGACCTCTGGGTCTACTGTGAAATATCGGCCAAATAGTGCAATTTAATGTTGTAGATGGGGACAAATCTGTTCCCTTCGTAACCTGGCAGTGGTGGTAGGATGATAGTTCTGATGCCTTGTATTCTCAGGCTTGGAACCAGTGCTCTGTAGAATAAGCCGATTTACTGACTCCCAGCAATTGTTTCATGAAGCAGATCCCCTACTTTAGGAATCCAGCCGGAAGTTGTTGGCAAATCCCTTATTCCGAAGGTGGCAGCACTGGCGGATTAATTATCATCACAAATTTACTGACGCTCCTGTGAGACAATGAGACTATCATTTATGTCAAAAGGCTTGTCTGCTGCCACCATACCAAGACAATGTAGATCTGGGACATACATAGCAATCCCAAAGATGACCTTGTAAGGAGTGCATCCTCCCAAGGACCGTCTTTGCAGAATATTCAGTGTTCTCTGGATCCCATATAGGTGATGGAGCCAACTAAGGCCTGAACCTAATGCTCTAGCTGGTAAGAACTGCTTTAGATCTTGGTTCATCCTCTCTATGACCAAATTACCCTTGGGATGGTAGGGTGTGGAGTAATGGAGTTCAATACCCATTGTCCTCATGGTGTCGCTAAATAACTTTAAGGCAAAGGCAGGGCCCTAGTTCGAATGGAATGCTGCAACCGCATATGTACAGATAAAGATCAGTAAGTCTTATATAACAGTTAAAGTGTCAGCCAACTGCTGTGGCCATACCCACAGGAATCTAGAACAGAATCAACAGTGACTAAGATGTATTTAAATGCACCATCAGATTGTAAGGGACCACAATGCTCCAGGTACACATTGTATCGGCCTGTTGGACACTAAGAGAGATGTATGCAGCAACTGTTTGATGTTTGAGTCCTTCAGTTGCTGGCAAAAGCAACAGCAAAGAACATATTGCTTGGTTTGTTTGTATGGAAGTGTTTCTGTAAGTGTGTTATTGTGGCCACTGCACCAACATGAACAGATGCAACACCCTCTTGCGCTGCTGCGATGAGGTCTAATCTCTGGTCTAGGTTGGAGATAACTCCATCTCCAACTCCAGGAATTGTCCCAAAGGCAACATTCTGTGCACTGATGTGGTAGGAATACTTTATAGTGAGTACTTTTGGGAGAGGCTTGCCTTCAGCCGAAGCTTCCACGGCAGCCAGAATTTAATTATCCAATCTTATGTGAGAACGAGTCACTGTAGCAACACAAGCTATAACTAATGCATATTTGGCTGCTTCATCAGCCAAGGTGTTCCAATAACGTGTGCTCCTACACCTTGGTGGCACAATTTATGGACTACATAAGCTTCCGTTCGCTTATCCTTAAGATCACCCACCCTCCCCCACACAGTTCTGTGCTTTATGGTGTTCCCCTTTCAATCTCTGAACCCATTCGACTGCCAGTGATTATGATAATCATTGTAGGACTGGACACAATAGTACAAAACACAAACAATCAATGTGAGCTGTCCTGGATCCGTATGTTCTAGCGCTAGGATAATATCTTTAAGTTCAGCCAATTGTGTTGTACAGTCCTCAGGGTTTGCGTGTAGGAATTGTGAGGGTGGAATACACCTTCTTTATTACTCCACTCACTGCTGCACTAGCGGCTGAGTACTGATGTTTTGTACCTACAGATGGTTGTGCTGAACCATCAGTGTAACTGACAGTATGATATCTGTCAATTGGCAAGATGTTAGGAGGTGCCGGGTACTCCTGCTCGTATTGGAGAAATTCTTATGTTTGAAGTTTTGGGTCAAAGATGCAGTCAGAATCAGTGGCAGTCAGGGAGGTTTCCCATTGAATCCAGTGTGGATTTAATGTTTTAGCATCAGGAATGCTGGCTTTGGTGATGTCCTCTAAAGCCAGCATGGGAGTAACAACAATAATGCATTTCCCTTGAGCAAGTGTCCTCTCCTTCAGCCTGACAGCCATCTATACACCATTTAGAATGTTTTCTGTGGTGCAAAGTGTTGTTCTGCATTGGAGTATAAATGTGATTTATATGCTATGGGCACTGTGTCGCCCTCATTAAAGGTGACATAGGTGAACCCAATGGCACCAGCAATTATTCTGATAACCAAATGTGTTTTGTTGTTGTGTGTGTTTGCGTCTAGAATGTCTTGATGTAATTCTCTAAGGATGCATGTGTGTTCAATTGTCCAGTGTCTGCTTGAGAACTCTGGGTGAATTCAGTCATAGAGTGGCTTGATGCATTGTGCATAATCAGGAATGTAAGTTCTGCCATGTGAAAGAAACCAAGTAACAACTGCAGTTTCTTGATAGTGTTCAGTGGTTAGAGTTGAGCAAATTTTTCCAAAAAGTGCAGGTCTGGCTCTTGCCCTCGTTTGATAGCTCGTATCCCAGGAACAGTACAGTGAGAAAGGCTATTTTAGTTTTCTTGAAATTTGTAGACAACTGCTGTGAATCCTAGAAGGATCCAATTGACCCTAGCATGATGAATGCTGAGGTCACCCTTTGTGAGCTAGATGTCATTTATATAGGACAATACCTCGGGATCAATTACATGCATTATTGATGTTACATGGGCTGACAACAGCCCTGGGCTGATCTTATAAGTGTTTTTGTGAGCCAATTCCCTACTTTCATGTGCTAAGTCTTGCAAGAAAAAGTAACTGGAATTATCCAAAGTTGTTTTGTATTTTTTATGCACTATGTTGTTAAATAGTGCAGTGCTATGTGAATTTTGTATTGTATATGGTCATGTGTGACTGTTGAAGTGTCTGTGTCTAAAACTATTCTATATGAATGGTCAGGTTTTACTACAAAGAATAACAGGTTATTCATAGCAGAGACACAGGGCTCTATTATTCCTTGGTACTCGAGCTGAGTGAGAATCTCTCTCACTGGAGCTTTCGCCTCTTATTTAACAGGGTATTGTGGCTGAGGATGGGGTGAAACCCTAATCGGTATTACCTGGTAGGGAGAATATATATTCCATCTTTCGTGGTTGCGGTATAGTGTGGGTGCTTGCTCCAGAACCCAGTCAACAGCATAGGCTTCTTTTACCGCTTCCAGAAAAGATCTGAGAAAAAAGGAAAAATGACATCTTTCCCATGTGGGAGCTTGTGGACTTCTTCAAGTGGCCAGTCTCCTTCTGTCAAGAGTATATCACAATTAAGGTAATCCCAGAAAATTAACCTAATGGTGTGCTCTTCGTCTCCCTCAATCTGGATATTTAAATAATGAACCCTTTTGGGTTGGAGAATGTGCCCTCTGTAGTCTCAACTGCAAGAAAATCGTTAGTTGCTGTCACATCCGGATGATCTTTTAGACTCTGGTGACATGTTGTGACTTGTGCCACGCTGTATAGCAGGGTCATTGCCCACGTCTTGTTCTTCAGCAATGTTGTCAATTCTTCTGGCATGTTTAATTGAAATTGCTGCCACCTCTTTTTAAATTGTGGCTTTTGTTGTGGGGACTTGTCTTCTTTTTTGTCTGAAGACCGCTGTAAGTCTTTCTTCTGTTTCTCGTACTCAGGACGATGTTCTGACCAGCCCACTGTCTCACTGCATCCATTTGGTGTGTTCTGAAAGGAACAAGAGGGACGTAGATCAGTATATCTCTCAGAAGCCTTTATATTTTCTCTATTTCAGAGATTACATCTCCTTTCAAAGTTCTCCGGATGTGGAGGATCTGCTCTCTGAATTTGTATTTTTTTTGTTTTTGTTGATCCCAGTGCTTTTTAGAATCCTCTTATGCTTGTTTAGTACCATCCTTAGGGGTGGTACTCTGAATGTCAGGCTTTTTTGGCTTGGGACCCACATTATTCCACCCTATACTTGTTTAGGTATTGGAAATCATTTTGGGTAGTTGACGCTCCTGTTCCAACTGTGGAATCTACTGGAGCCGCTGGCATATAGCCAACACTACTTCTTCCCCTTTGATATATTATTGAGGAGACTGCAAACATTTTTTCAGAGCAGGCAGTGGTCCTATGGACCACTGCCTGCTCTGAAAAAATGAAACAAAAACGTTTTGTTTTTCGTTTTTGTAATGCATCTCATTTTCCTTTAAGCAAAACGGGCTGCATTAAAAAAAAAAACTGCTTTATTAAAAAGCAGTCACAGACATGGTGGTCTACTGTCCGCAGCAGGCCACCATCCCTGTGAATGCCTCCACAAGCAAGGGGGTCGCAAATTGCGACCCACCTCATTAATATTAATGAGGTGGGCCTTTGCGACCCCCTTGCGAGTCGCAGATGGTGTCAGGGACACCATCCTACATTCCAATTTGCGACTCGCAAGACTTAGGTGTGATAAACCTGATCTACCAGTACCATGTCCATGAGAAGCTCCCCAACCCTCGTTACCTTGGAATGAGGTCTAGGTCAGACTCCATGGGGACACAAAAGCTAGCCCTGCATCAAGGCGAGGTGCAGCATAAATGGCATCAATAGGATCTGTTAAGAATCCCTCTGATAACTTTGTCTGTGTGAGATGTATTTATACAGATCTTGCAGACCCCAGATGCAGGTATGTTCCCAAACAATAGATAAGGGGGCAGGCTTGTGGTGGCAATTATGTAAACAATTCCCACCAAGAGTACATTATGTTCCTGTCACACATCTTAAAATAAATTATGAAATAAATAGGCTAAGACAGAGCAGTCTAAGTAGGTCAAATGTCACTAAGTGATGGGGGTACAGGCTTTCAAGCCAGAAGGCTAGGCTAAACTCCTGAGGCCCAGTTAAATCTAAACAGGATCCACTACACCTTTGCCAGGGTTGGCTTTCCTACAGAGGTAGTATCAGACAGGGGTTCAAAGTTCATGTCTGCATTATTAAAACACACGTGGCAGGACTATGGAGTGCCCTATAAGCTCACTACCCCACAACATCCACAGACCATTGGACTGGTCGAAAGATTTAGCCAGACATTGAAAGGCATGATTGGAGGACTCCCTAAAAAACTCTGAAGGAGATGGGATGTCTTACTTCCATGTCTGCTTTTTGCCTACATGGAAGTGCCACAAAAGGGAGTAGGGTTTTACCCCTTTGATCTTTTGTTTGGACATCCTGTTAGGGGTCCTTTAAGTATTGTGGGGGAAGTCTGGGATAGGCCTCTCAAAGAGTCTAAGCAGGAGATTGTGGACTATGTACCACGCCTTTGTTCCAGGATGGCTGAGTACATGCAGAAAATAATTGAAAATCTTCAGGTCAGCCACGAGCTCCAGAAGCACTGGTATGACCAGAAAGCTGAGTTCCACCCCGGGCAGAAAGTTTGAGTACTGGAGCCTGTGGCTCAGAGGGCTATCCAAGAAAAATGGTCTTAGTCCTACTCCATAATAGAAAGAAAAGGGGTGGTCACCTACCTGGTTAACCTTGGCAGTTCCGAGAATCCCAAACCGATTATACATGTCAACCGCCTGAAGCCCTATTTTGACCGAGCTGATGTGACAATGCTCCTGATTACAGATGAGGGACAGGAAGAAGAGAGTGAACTTCTCCTGCAACCCACAAGGTAGTTCTGTGGTTGGAGTGGTCTTGTCAGACACCCTCACTGGCAAACACCAGGCTGTTTGCAGGAAAGTCCTCAACCAGTATGCTGATTTAATCACTCTGACCCCTGGTAGGACTAACTGGTGTACCCATGATGTGGACTGGTGACAGCTTGCCTGTCAAAAACAAAATCTATAGGCAGTCAGACCATGTCAGAGAGAGCATCCAAGTGGAAGTCAAAATGATGCTTGAATTGGGTGTCATTGAACTCTCTGAACGTCCATGTGCTAGCCCAGTAGTTTTAGTCACCAAATCTCACTCCAAGGGAGAGAAAAAGGAATGAGGTTTTGTGTGGACTACAGGGGCCTCTACTCAGTCACAAATAAAGGTGCACATCCATTCCAAGAGCTGATGAGCTCATAAACAGATTAGGGGCAACCAAATACCTAAGTACTTTGATCTTACATCCCGGTACCGGCAAACTGGACTGACCCTTGGAGCAAAAGAGAGATCAGCATTCTTCACCCCAGGTGGGCACTATCAGTTTAATATCATGCCCTTTGGATTAACGTATGTCCCTTCCACCTTCCAGAGGTTGGTGAACCAAGTCCTGACTTGGCTGGAATCCTTTATTGTAGCAAATCTAGATGATATTGTTGTCTAAAGCTCCACCTTGCAAGAGCACCTGATCCACCTTGGAAAGGTCCTTGAGGCCCTACAAAAGGCAGGCCTCACTATCAAGGTCAGTAAGTGCCAGATAGGACAGGAAAAGGTTGTGTACTTGGGTCACCTGGTAGGTGGAGGCCAAGTCCGACCAGTGGAGCCCAAGATCCAGACAGCTCTGGCTTGGGAAGCTCCAACTACCTGACCCAAGTCAGGGTATTTCTTGTCTTGACTGGATACTATAGGAGGTTTGTGAAAGATTATGGCACCATAGTGACCCCCTCACAGAACTTAGATTCCCCTTAGTGCCCCCCTGATGCCACCATGCGTGAGCCACATTTAAAATACCGCGCACCATGGCGGAAGTCACAGTAACTAGCATCATCATTTTTTACGCTAGACCGGCACAAAAAAATTATTACGCTAATCTTGTAAAGCACCCAAAGGACTACTGAACACAATGGGAGCCTGTTTTTAGTGCCTGCTCTTAACAGGCATTAATAAATACTGATTAAAATGACCCAAAAACATCTCATTGATTTGTTTGCGCCATTTGTTCACACACACCCAGTGCTGGAATGCCCCCGTTGCATATAATTTGCCTAGCGCAGTGTTCTTGGCCTTCCAATGCCACATTAGCATCAACAAATTATGCTAATGTGGCGTTGGAATGGAGCTAGGCCCAAATAAATCTGGGCCTTAGTTCTAAGAAAATGCCCAAAAAGATAAACTGGACAGTGAGTTGTCAAAAGGCTTGCGACAGTCTGTAGGAGTCAATGTGCTCTGCCCCAGTCCTGAAAGCTCCAGATTATTCCAGGTCATTTACTGTCCAAACAGACCACTCAGAACTTAGGATCGGAGCAGTCCTAGCCCAGAACAATGATGAGGGACATGACCAGCCACTTGCTTTTATAAGCAGAAAACTACTCTCTAGGGACCAAAAATAGATTGTCATAGCGAGACAAGCCATTGCTGTGGTGTGGCCTTGAAGAAGCTGAGGCCATACTTGTTTGGCTCTCACTTCATAATTCAAACTGCTTAGATGGTCCATATTTCCACAGGGAATGGACTTCAAGGTGGAACACAGACCTGGGACTGCCCATGCCATGCTAATGGCCTTTTCAGGTTCTTCCACTTAGAGGGTTAAGACTCCCCAGGAGAAGAGTAGTTCATCCCCTTTCATTTGTGGGAGGGGTGAGAAAGTGACTCTTTTAACATTGTAGCAAACCACATTTTGTCTGGAAAATGATGTGATTTCAAACTGTAAGTGTCCTGGGCCCCTGCTGAACAGGTTCCTGGGCCCAAATCCCGTTCCACAAATCTATTCTATGGATTGGCACTTCTGCCACCCTTGTAAGTACCTAGTAAATGTTACTTCTGGTACCTAGAGCATGGGTACTGAAGAGGGCCCCAATAACCGCAGCACAAATTGTGCCACTCTAAGAGGTCCAAAACCTTGCCTGATGCAGACTACCCTTGCAAGTGCATGACACGGTGAATTTAAAAGTTGCAAACTCGAAGTGGCACTCACCAAGAGTGCCCTGTCCACTAACACTGCATGCACTATAGGCAAGTCACCTCTCTGGCAGGCCTTATAGCCCTAAGGTAGGGTGCACTGTAATGCATGTGAGGGCATATTTTTGCATGAGCAAATATGCCCCTACTGTATCGTTAAAAAACCCTAAGACATAGTAAGTGTGCAGGGAAGCAATAGCCAAATACATGTGCTGGACACTGGTCATTACAAGTTCCCCAGCTACATGATGGCCTCTCTGAATACTGGGTCGTCTGGTATTACAAAGACTCAGAATAACAAGCCCACACTGACACCAGGGTTGGATGTATTATAACAAGTACCCAGAGGACACAATAAATGCGCCCTCTGCAAATCCTAACAGTTGTGGCATGGTTGCTGACTGTTGTTTAGCAGCCTCCCACCAACAGACACAAATTTTGAGTCTTGAGGGGAGAGCCTCTGCTCTCAGGAGCCAGAACATAAAATCTTTCCTGATAGGAGGTGTTACACCTCCTCCCCCAGGCAGGCACCCAGAAACAGCAGTCAGCTTCAAATGATTTACTGCCTATGAAGTCTGACCTCTGACTCTGGTTCCCACCTGTTAGAAATGGGGTCTTTGGTTGGCAGTCAGAATACCCCCTGTCTAAGCAAGGACCTCTAGTCAGGGTAAGTCACACACAATCCAAATTATCCTGTGCCCACCCTCTGGTAGCTTGGCACTGAACAGTCAGACTTAACTTAGAAGGCAATGTGTAAAGTATTTGTGCAATTAATCATGCAATAACACAGCAGAACACCACAACAATACACCACACAGTGTTTTAGAAAAATATATAATATTTATATGGATAAATGCACGTCAAAACAACCAAGATGCAATAAATATATGTTGAAATATCACTATAACAATTATGTAAAGTGTCTTTAGTCTCTTAAAAGCAACAAATGTCTCTTGCAAGCACAAAGTACCTGGTTTGTGTTCAAAATCTCTGCAAGGAACCGCAGAGGAGGAGATGCATGGAAAACAGGAAGGTGTGTCGATTTCTCAGGCTGCACATCCCAATGCGTCGTTTATTTTTCACACAGGGAAGGCTATCTGTCGATTTCCGGTACTCAGACTTGGATCCTCTTTGGGTTGTGGGATTTTCGGACGCCCTGGGGACCATGCGTTGAAATCCAGCGCAGGCAGGACGAAGTCACAGGGGCTGCGTTGATCCGGTCGTCATTGCGTGGAAATTTTTACCCCACGTCAGGCACTGAGTTGATTCCTCTCAGGAAGTCGGGCTGCGTTGTTCCAGCTCAGCTTTGCGTCGATCCAGTGGGCCATGCATCCAATTTCTGGTCGCTATGCTGGTGCTGCATTGATCTTCTCCTTGTGAAGTCGGCGTGCAGTGATTTTCTCACCATGATGCAGGCTGTGCATCATTTTCACGCACAGGGAGTACTTCTTGCATGAATGAAGTCTTTTTGGCCCTTAGTCTTCAGGAAACAGGAGGCAAGCTCAATCCAGCTTGGAGACCACTTCTCAGCCCAATGAGATAGCAGCAAGGCAGCAGGGCAACAGCAAGGCAGCAGTCCTTCTCAGAAAGCAGTCTGGTGAGTCCTTTGGGCAGCCAGGCAGTTCTTCTTGGCAGGTTGCAGGTTCTGGTTCAGGTTCTCTTCTCCAAGAAGTGCCTTAGTTGGCAGGGGCAGAGGCCCTGTTTAAATAGCCAAATGTGCCATTGAAGTGGGGAGACTTCAAAGAGTGGCTTAGAAATGCACAAGGTCCCCTTTCAGTTCAATACTGTCTGCCAGGGCCCCAGTAGGGGGTGTGCCAGTGCTTTGTGTGAGGGCAGGCTACTGTCCTTTGACATGTAAGTGCCAGGCTCCCCACCCTCCCAGCCCAGGAAGACCCATTCAATATGCAGATGTATGCAAGTGAGGCTGAGCATCCTGTGTTTGGGATTTGTCTGAGGGAATGCACAAGGGAGCTGTCAACTGAACCTAGCCAGACGTGGATTGCAAGGCACAGAAGGATTTAAGTGCAGAGAAATGCTCGCTTTCTAAAAGTGGCATTTCTAAAAGGGTAATATTAAATTCAACTTCACCAGTCAGAAGGATTTTTTATTACCATGCTGGCCACTACTCAAACAGGTTATGAGGGCAGCGCTAATGTTAGCCCATGAAAGGGGCAGGCTTCACAGTGGTGCAAAACAAAGTTAGGTGTTTTACACCACCAGGACATGTAAAATACACAGGTACATGTCCTGCCGTTTGTCTACACAGCACCCTGCCCTAGGGGTTACCTAGGGCCTACCTTAGTGGTGACTTATATGTAGAAGAAGGGGAGTTTTAGGCTTGGCAAGCACTTTGAAATGGCAAGTCCACATGGCAGTGAAACAGCACACACAGGCCTTGCAATAGCAGGCCTGAGACATGGTTAAGGGGCTACTTAAGTGGGTGACACAATCAGGGCTGCAGGCCCACTAGTAGGATTTAATCTACAGGCCCTGGGCACATATAGTGCACTTTATTAGGGACTTACGAGTAGATTAAATAATCAAATTGGGTATAATCCAATGTCATCATGTTTAAAGGGAGAGGGCATATGCACTTTAGCACTGGTTAGCAGTGGTAAAGTGCGCAGAGTCCAAAAACCAGCAAAAACAGTGCCCAAAAAGTGGAGGGAGGCAGGCATAAAGTTAGGGGTGACAACCCCCAGGCTGTCAGGTCTAACATGTCTCCCCCCCCAGCTATAAGTGGGGAGAGCTACCCAACCTCCTCGGAGCTCTCATCGCTAAGGCGGAAGTATCTAGAGAGACCATCAGTGTTGGCTTGGTCAATCCCATGGAGATGTGCCACCGTAAAGTCCATCCACTGTAGGGAAATGGACTACCTCAAGAGTTTAGGATTCTTGCCCCTCATCTGCATGAGCCACCTGAGGGGCCTGTGGTCTGTCTGAGCTCAGAAGTGAGTCCCAAACAGGTATGGTCTCTGCTTCTTCAGTGCCCTGACCACAGCAAATGCTTCTCTCTCAATAGCACTCCACCTCTGTTCCCGTGGTAATAGTCTTCTGCTAATAAAGAATACTGGTTGGTCTAGGCCCTTCTAGTTTAGCTGTGCTACAGCAGCCCCCATGCCATGCTCTGAAGTGTCCATCTGCAGAATAAATTCCTGGAAGTAGTCTGGGGCCTTGAGCACAGGGGCCGTGCAAGTGGCTTACTTCAGGGAGTCAAAGGCTTTATGACAAGCCTCTGTCCAATTCACCAACATGGGTTGCTTTTTGGAAGTAGGTTCTGTCAAGGGTGACACAATGGATCCATAGCCCTTGACAAATCTACGGTAGTATCCGGTGAAGCCTAATAAGGCTCTCACCTCTGTCTGTGTTCTAGGCGTTTGCCAGGCCTTGATAGTTTCAATCTTGGCCTGGAGTGGCTGCACCTTGCCATTACCCACAAGATGTCCCAAGTACACCACAAAACCCTGCACAATATGGCACTTACTGGCCTTGATGGTCAAGCCTGCCTGTTGCAGAGCCTGAAGCACCTCTTTGAGGTGGAGCAGGCGTTCCTCCCAGCTGGAACTATAGGCGGCTATGTCATCTAAGTGGGCTGCGCAGAAGGCATCTTTGCCACCTAGGACCACCTAGGACCCCGTTAACCAACCGTTGGAAGGTAGCGGGTCATTTTTTTAACCCAAAGGTCATCACCCTGAATTGGTAATGGCCCTCAGGTGTGGAAAATGCAGATCTCTCTTTAACCCCCTCAGTCAAGGTGATCTGCCAGTACCCTGATGTGAGATCAAAAGTACTGAGGAATTTGGCAGCACCTAGTCTGTCTACAAGCTCATCAGCTCAGGGGAAGGGGTGAGCATCAGTCTGTGTGATTGAATTGAGACACTGGTAGTCCATGCAGAACTGTAGTTCTGGCATGGCACCATGTGCAGCAGCCTTGGGTATCAGCACCACAAGGCAGGCCCAGGGACTACTTGACTTCTCAATAACCCCTAGGGCCAGCATCTTAGTGACTTCCTCCTTGATACTGGCCTTCACCTTGTTTGACAACCTGTAAATTTTGTTCTTTACAGTGGCACTGTCTCCCAGGTCAATATCATTGATACATAAGTGTATGAGTCCAGGAGTGAGGGAAAAGAGGGAAGGAAACTGCTCCAAAAATTCATAGCAGTCTCCTCTCTGTTCTGGAGTCAGGGAGTCAGAGAGATCAACCCCCTCCACTGACCCATCACTTTATTTGGCAGAGAGGAGGTTGGGGAGAGGCTCACTCTCCTCTTCCATGCCCTCATCTATCACAAGGAGCATACTGACCTCAGACCTCTCAAAATGAGGCTTCAGCCTGTTATGGTGGAGAACCCTCAGGGGCTGCTTAGGGGTCTTGCGGTCCACCAGGTAGGTGGCCTCCCCTTTCGCTTCTTAATTTCAAATGGGCCAGTCTAGCGGCCCTGGAGAGCTCTAGGCTCTACTTGCTCCATTACCCAGACTTTTTCGACAGGTGAGAATTCAACCAGTGTGGCCTTCCAGTCACACTGCCCCTTCATCACCTCTTGACTGGCCTTGAGGTTACTCTTGGCCTGCTTCCAGAAGCGTTGTGTCTGGTTGCAGAGGGACAGCATGTAACTGACCACATCCTGGGGAGGTGTCTCTGGAGCTTTCTCCCAGCCCTCTTTTACTATGCTTAATGGTCCCCTGACAGGGTGACCATAGAGAACTTCAAAGGGGCTGAACCCCACCCCTTTCTGGGGCACCTCCCTATAAGCAAAGAGAAGGCATGGAAGAGGACGTTCCTCTTACGCCTCATGGCCTCAGGTAGGCCAGTGATCATACCTTTTAGGGTCTTGTTGAATCTCTCAACAAGCCAATTGGATTGAGGATGGTAAGGGGTGGTAAACCGGTAGGCTGACATGAAGTTGGTGCCTCTGTCAGACACAACATCCTTTGGGAACCCCACACAGGTAAATATCCCCATCAGGGCTCTGGTCACCACCTGTGCAGTCACTGTATTCATAGGGGTTGCCTTTGGGTGGCGGATGGCATGGTCCACAAAAACCAGGATAAACCTATTGCCTAAGGCAAGTGGGATCAGGGGGACCTTAAGGCTTTTCCCTATCTTCCCACTGGACTGGCAGGTGGGACAGGTCCTGCAGAAATTATCTGAGGCTACCCACATTCTAGGCCAATGGAAGTGGGTGACAAGCCTGGCAAAGGTCTTGTCTTGGCCTAAATGCTCTGCCAGTAGGATGTCGTGAGTCAGGCCCAGTAGGAAGGCTCGGTAACACTGGGGGACCACTAGCACACGTGCTGCACCCAATGGCCAGAGCCTTAGGCTCACTGTAGAGGAGTTCATTCTCTCTGTGTATTTAATGATCACCAGAGGCTTCTCTTGGTGCTTGGGCTGCGGCTCGTTGCCTCAGACCCTCAAGGGTGGGGCACTCCTTTTGCGCTTTGCAGAATTCTTCCCTGGTTGGCCCACCCTCTACTTGCCAGCCAGCAAGTTCAGACAGGTTGCCCAGGTCAGCAATATACTCTCCAGTTGGGTCAGGGACCTCCTCCTCTGGGACCCAATCCACCACCGTGGGAATATCTGAGGCGGGTTTCCCATGCCTTTTGCCCTTCCTCTGTGCAACTGTCTGAACCATTGTTCCAGGCTCCAGACACCCTTGACTCCCTTCCCAGGCAGCCATTGACCTTCTCGTCATCCACTCAGCAAACCTAACATCTTCAGGTGGGATCTGAGCTCTATCTCCTTCCAGGCAGTATGCTCAAGATCTTTGCCTAACAGACAATCTACAGGCATGGAAGGACTCACAGCTAACTTTAGAGTACCAGAGACCCCCCCCCACTGAAAGGGAACCAGAGCCGTCAGTTGATGACTCTCGTGATTGTGAGTGACTATGACCTGTTGGAATGTAATAGGGATTATCTGCTCTCCTGACACCAACTCTTGACAGTAGTCATACTGGCTCCTGTGTCACGCAGAGCCTCCACCCTTTGCCCATCAATGGTGAGCCACTGCCTATACTAGGAGGTTTTGGCAGGCAGATGGGCTTATGGCACCATTTCCTTATCTCCCAGGGATACTAGGGACACCTCTATCTGCTTCCCACAACTAACTAGGACCGTCTCATCCCCGAGCACCACACTAACCAACCCAGGTGTCTGTCCCTCCAGTGGTGGGGTGTGCCCTTTTGGGGCACTGGGAGTCACCCTTAGAGTGTCCATGCTGGTAGCACTCTAAGCATTTGGAGATAAACTTCCCTAACTTTTTATCAAAGTGCCCATGTTGGAGAGGACTGGTTATCCCCCTTGGGAATTGTTTTGGGGGCCTTTTGAGAGTTCCTTATCTTTAGGTTTTTCTCCCCCTCTCTCTTCTGTTGGGAACCCTGACCACCTTTGTGGCTGCCTTCCCAGGTACCTTTCTGGACACTATGGTGCTAACCCAGAGGTCTGCCTCCTCACAAGCTTCCTGGGATCAGTCAGCTTACTATCTACTAAGTGCTGGTGCAACTCTGTGAAACAAATACAGAGCATATGCTTTCTCAGAATCAAATCATATCCATTCAGTGCCTTATTGGAGAAATCAAAACAGTCTACCCAAGTTTGTGTGGAAAGTTTGATGCTGTACCTGAACATCTGATGGTATTTCTGAGGAGTCAGCAGCAAACATGGCAAGTAAAGCGGCTTTCATGGGTGCATGTACATTTTGATCTTTTGGATCTAGCGTGAGAAGTGGGTCCCTCCCCACTACTGGTACATAAAACCACAAGGCCACCCCCCATTGATCCTCAGAGATCCCATGAGTCCATACTGCAACTTCATGGACAGCCAACCACTTATCAATGTCATCTCCCACCACATAACATGGCACCACACTTTTGGGTATACAAACATTTTTCTCCCCAACAGGTCCTGAATGTATGCTGCCACCATCACTGCTGGACTCAGACTGTCTTGCCTTGATATCCAGCTCCTTGAGACTCAGTTCATGAGCCAACAAAAGTTTATTTTCAGCCAAGGCTCTCTCACCTGCAGCTTCAGCTCTCTCAGCCTCTTTGGCTTCTCTCTCTGCCCTCCTCTCCTCCTGTTGAGCTTCAATTGTTAACCTTCCCATTTGTAATTGGAATTCTCTCTCCTCTCTCCTTTCCTCTGTGGTCAGGCCATGATCAAAGACACTGGTCACTGGTTTGGCAAGGGGCACAATCACAGTGGTAACATCCCCCACTAATGGCAAATAATCCTCTGAGGGGCCATCCTCTGGACCCTCCTCTCCAACATTCTCATCAGAAAGGGCTTCTCCCCAGGCCCTCAGTGCCATTTTGAATTCCTCCTTTCTGGAGGCCTTTTGGGTAGGCACTCACATATCCCAGGCAGAAACCTTTCAGCTGATGGACAGTAGATGTTTCCAGCATGGCTAGGTCAAAATCTTCATCTCCTGCTTGAGACCCAGCCAGAGACATGTTGAATAAGGATTTTAGCTAAAAAATGTCAGGTAGAAAACAAAATTGCAGAAAAAGATAAAAAATCAAGTTGACCTTCAACAGTGCGAAGGTAGTGAACACTTAGCTACTGTATGTCACTGCACAAATACAAGTCCTAATCCTCACAGCTGATCACCAATGTTAGAAATGGGGTCTTTGGTTGGCAGTCAGGTCACCCTCTGTCCAAGCAAGGACCCTCACTCTAGTGAGGGTAAGTCACACACAATCCAAACTATCCTGTGCCAAACATCTGGTGGCTTGGCACTGAGCAGTCAGGCTTAACTTAGAAGGCAATGTGTAAAGTATTTGTACAATAAATCATGCAATAACACAGTAGAACACCACAAAAATACCCCACACAGTGTTTTAAAAAAATATATAATATTTATCTGGACAAATGTGGGTCAAAACAATTAAGATACAATTAGTATATGTTGAAATATCACTGTAAAAATGATATAAAGTGTCTTTAGTCTCTTAAAAGCAACAAATGTCTCTTGCAAGCACAAAGTACCTGGTTTGCGTTCCAAAGCTCCATAAGGAACCGCAGAGGAGGAGATGCCTGGAAAACAGGGAGGTGTGCGTCGATTTCTCGGGTGGTGCACGGTGATGCATCGTTTATTTTTCACACAGGGAAGGCTGTGCGTCGATTTCCGGTGCTCAGACTTGAATCCTCTTTGGGTTGCGGGGTTTTGGGATGACCAGGGATGATGCGTTGAAATCCGGCGCTGTCAGGATGAAGTCACAGGGGCTGCATCGATCTGGTGGGCGTTGCGTGAAAGTTTTTGCCGCACTGCAACCGCTGCATCGATTCCTCTCAGGAAGTCGGGCTGTGTCGTTCTGGCTTGGCTCTGCGTTGATCCAGTGGCCTGTGCGTCCAATTTCCGGTCGCTACGCTGGCGCTGTGTCGATCTTCTACTTCCAAAGTCGGGCTGTGTCTTTCTGGTTCGGCGTGTGGTGATTTCCTCACTGCGACGCAGGCTGTGCGCCATTTCTGGCAGGCTGTGCACCGTTTCTGGCAGGCTGTGCATCGAATTTGGCCACACAGGGAGTTCTTCTTGCAGGAATGAAGCCTTTTTTGGTCTTGAGACTTCAGGGAACAGGAGGCAGGCTTGATCCAAGCCCTTGGAGAGTACATCTCAGCACAGCCAGAGTGCAGCAAGGCAGCAGGGCAACAGCAAGGCAGCAGACCTTCTCAGAAAGCAGTCAGGTGAGTCCTTTGGGCAGCCAGGCAGTTCTTCTTGGCAGGTTGCAGGTTCTGGTTCAGGTTCTCTTCTCCAGGAAGTGTCTAAGTTGGGGGACAGAGGCCGTGTTTAAAATAGCCAAATGTGCCTTTGACAAGGGGGAGACTTCAATGAGCGGCTTAGAAGTGTGCAAGGTCCTTTTCAGTTCAATCCTGTCTTCCAGGGTCCCAGTAGGGGATGTGGCAGTCCTTTGTGTGAGGGCAGGCTGTTGTCCTTTGACATGTAAGTGTCAGGCCCTCCACCCTCCCAGCCCAGGAAGACCCATTCAATATGCAGATGAATGGAAGTGAGGCTAAGCATCCTGTGCTTGAGGTTTGTCTGAGTGAATGCAGAAGGGAGCTGTCAACTGAACCTAGCCAGACGTGGATTGTAAGCCACAGAGGGATTTAAGTGCAGAGAAATGCTCACTTTCTAAAAGTGGTATTTCTAAAATAGTAATATTGAATCCAACTTCACCAGTCAGCATGATTTTGTATTACGAATCTGGCAATTCTAAATTTGACCTTTCTACTCCTATCAGATCAGCAGCTACCTCTCAATCAGTATTTGAGGGCAGCTTTAATGTTAGCCTATAAAAGGAGCAGACCTCACAGCACTGCAAAATGAATTTAGAAGTTTTACACTTCCAGGACATGTAAACTACACAGGTAAATTTCCTTCTTTTTGTCTACACAGCACCTTGCCCTAGGGGTTACCTAGGGCCTCCCGTAGGGATGACACATGTAGAAAAAGGGGTGCTTTAAGCTTGGCAAGTACTTTTAAATGCCAAGTCAAATTGGCAGTGAAACCTCAAACACAGGCCTTGCAATGGCAGTCCTGAGACATGGTTAAGGGGCTACTTAAGTGGGTGGCACAATCAGCGCTGCAGGCCCACTAGTAGCAATTAATCTACAGGGCCTGAGTACATATAGTGCACTTTATTAGGGACTTACTAGTAGATTAAATAATCCAATTGGGTATGATCCAATGTCATCATGTTTAAAGGGAGAGAGCATATGCACTATAGCACTGGTTAGCAGTGGTATAGTGCACAGAGTCCTAAAACCAGCAAAAACAGCGTCCAAAAAGTGGAGAGAGGCCGACAAAAAGTTAGGGGTGACTACCCTAAGGCTGTCAGGTCTAACACCGCCCAATGGTTTTCCCCCCACTTTGAGTGCATAAAAACTTAGTCAGAATAGGAGGAATGGCTTCCCTCATCCTGCACCACCCCGCAGGCATGGCAGGCGAGGTGACTACTCCATTTAATTTTACTCAATCTTGGATGGTAGGAAAATAACCAATCAGGATTAGGGATGTAACCTCCTCCCACAAGAAGTGGTAATATAGTGGGTGTAGCCACCCTAAGGTAGGTGGCCCATTGACCACTACCAGGTACTCCCCATAATGTCCACTAAGTGCAGTATTTAGTGGGTATCCCTAGACCTACAGATCAGATTTGATGGACGAAAAAAGACCAGTGACAAAGAAGAACCAAAACTCAGGAACAAAAGTCCTGCTGGAAGAAGAAAAAAAAGTCAAACCCTGCCTGCTGCAAGCAGGACTTGACAATCAACGCTGATGGGTCAACTGGACAACGGATGGACTCTAAGAAACCCTAGAGGACCTCTAGCCTCATGGAAATTGCCAAGAACCTCCCTCTGAGTGAAGGCATCACTCCCTGCACCATGTCCTGTTCACTGAATGAGTCTCTGAGTGGAGCTGTGAGTCCGTGCATGAGTCTCTGAGTGGCTTTAAGAGTGTGTGCATGAGTTCCTCAATGGATAAGTGAGTGTGTGCATGAGTCTCTGACTCTGTGTGTGCCGGCCATGAGTTTCTGAGTGGGTATGTGAGTGTGTGCATCAGTACCTCAGTGGGTTTGTGAGTGAATAGATGAGTCTCTGAGTGGGTCTGTGAGTGTGTACATAAGTATCTCAGTGGGTCTATGAGTGCATGCATGAGTCTCTCAGTTTGTTTGTGTGTGTGTGCATGAGTATCTATGCAAATTCGTGAATAGGAGCATGAGTCCCTGAATGGGTATGTGAGTGGCTTCATTAGTCTCCGAGTGGGTCTCTGAGTGTGTGCATGAGTACCTTGGTGGGTCTATGAGTGCATGCATGAGTCTCTCAGAGTGTTTGTGGGTGTGTGCATGAGTACCTCTGTCTGTTTGTGAATGGGTGTGTCTCTGAGTGGGTATGTGGCTGAGTGGATGTACGAATACTTCAGTAGATCTATTAGTGTGTGCTTGAGCCTCTGAGTGGGTTTCTGAGTGTGTGCATTAGGTCTTTAGTGAATCTATGAGTGCATGCATAAGTCTCTGAGTGTATGATTGCTTGCATGAGTCTCTAAGTGATTCTTAGAGAGACTGCATGAATACCTCATTGGATCTGTGAGTGCATGCATGTGATTTGAGTCTATGAGTGTGTGCTTGAGTCTCTGTGTGGCTCTGTGAGTGTGTGAATGAGTACCTCAATAGCTCTGTCAGTGCACAGATGATTCTTTGTGTGGGGTTGTGAGTGGGTGCATGAGTCTCTTAGTCGATCTGTGAATAGCTGCATGTGTGTCTGAGTCTATGAGCCTAAGCATGAGTCTCTGACTCCATGAGTGTGTGCATGAGTCTCTCAGTAGGTTTGTGAGTGCGTGCATAAGGACCTCAGTGGGACCATGAGTGTGTGCATGAGCCTCTCAGTGGGTTTATGAGTGTGTGCATAAGTACCTCCTTGGGTGTATGAGTGGGTAAATGAGTTTCTGAGTGGGTCTGTGAGAGGCTGAATGAATTTCTGAATCTATGAGTGTATGCATAAGTCTCTTAATGGGTCTGCAAGTGTGTGCATGACTACCTCAGTGGGTCTAAGAGTGTATGCATGAGTCTCCCAGTGAGTTTGAGAGAGTGTGTATGAGTACCTCAGTGGGTCTCTGAGTGACTCTGTGAGTAACTACATGAGTCTTGGAGTCTATGAGTGTATGTATGAGTCTCTGAGTGGCTGTTACTACCTCAGTGAGTCTGTGAGTGTGTGCATAAGTCTCTGAATGGGTCTATGAGTGGGTGCATGGGTATCAGACTCATTGAGTGTGTGCATGAGCCTCTGAGTCAGTATGTGAGTGTGTGCATGTGTACCTTAGTAGGTTTGTGAGGGCATGAATGAGTCTATCAGTGGATTTGTGAATGTGTGAAAGAGTACCTCACTGGGTCTGTGAGTGCACACATGGGCCTTGGAGTGGGACTATGAGTGTGTGCATGAGTACCTTAGAGGAACCATGAATGTGTGCATGAGTCTCTGAGTGGGCTTGTGAGTGTGTGCATGAGTAATTCATGGGATCTCCGAGAGTATGCATGAGTCTGTGAGTGCATGCATGAGTTTCCGAGTGGTTCTGTGAGTGTCTCCATGACTGCATCAGTTGGTCTGTGAGTTAATGCATTGGTCTCTGAGTGGGCCTGTGAGTGCATACATGAGGCTCTGAGTGACTTTGAGAGTGCATGCATGAGTACCTCAGTGGGTCTGTGAGTGCATGCAGTCGTCTCTGGGTGGGAATGTGAGTGTGTGCATCAGTACCTCAGTGGGTTTGTGAGTGCAGACATGAGTCTCTGAGTGAGACTGTGACTATGTGCATGAATACCTCAGTGGGTCTGTGAGTGCATGCATGACTCTCAGTGGGTTTGTGAGTGTATGCATGAGTACCACTGGGTATGTGAGTGGGTGCATCAGTCTCTGAGTGGCTATGTGAGTCTCTGCATGAGAACCTCAATGGGTCAAGGGGTGCATGCATGAGTTTTTGATAGTGTCTGGGAGTGGACGTGTGAGTCTAGGTCTATGAGTTATGCATGAATCTCTGAGTGTGTGTATGAGCTTTGAGTCTATGAGTTCATATATGGGTCTGTGAGTATGTGAATGACTACCTCAGTGGGTCTAAGAGTGTGTGCATGAGTCTCTCAGTGGGTTTGTGAGCATGTGCATGAGTACCCCAGTGGTTTTGTGAGTGGGTGCATATGTCTCTAAGTGGGTCTGTGTGAGAAAGTGCCTCTTTTGGCATGGTAGCCCCACACTTTTTGCCTGTAAAATGATGTGGTTTCAAACTGTAAATACTCTGAGCCCCTCCCCCCACCACTCCTTAAATGCAGTATTTAGAGGGCTTCTGTAGACCAAGAGATTGGATTTGACCTGATAGTCCTTCGTAGAATTTGTGGATTTTTCAGAACAAATGCTGGATAGTTGGTTAGAAGGTAGCAAGGCACAATATTCTGATGGGTTTTACAATTTAATTGGGAAAGTACATCTTTGAAGTAACTGTTACAATGAGATAACAGATCAGTTCCTGGTACACCTTGGTCCACCTTCTCTTCTAGAGTTGGGGAGGATGGCAGACCATTGGGTCAAGACAAGAGTAACCAAAACTACCACTAGTGGTGGGAGACAAAAAGAAAGAGGCCAGAAAGTCCTCCAAGGGAAAGATGGGAAGCAAAAAAAAAAGTCTTCACCAGGCTCGAAGAAACCTGTACAGGAGGTTGGCCCCGAGACTCCTCACAGCCTAAGGGTGGGTACAAAGGTAAACACTTTGATACCAACAAGGCTTTGTGCCAGGAGTGCTAAAACAAAAGACACTGAACTCTAGTCCACCTGCAGTAAATACATGGTGCTAATCTTCAAATGGCATCAAAGTTGTGGCCTGACCATGTCAGTGAACCCACAGAGGCAACATTAGTCACAGATGGATGGGTTGAGATATTATGTCTGGCCTACTACCATGCAAAAATACAAGCCTTTGATTTGTGGGATTAAGGTAGAATCCTTAAGGGACACAGGGGCTAGTGTTAGCATGGTAACCCAGCACTGGTCTAATCAGTCAGTCCCTGCTAGAGAAAACTGTTCCTGTCACTGCTTGGCAATGATTTGGAGAATCCTCCCTTGCTGAAGCAGAGCTGAGGGCCCATGCAGCCATGCATGGGATTCCAGAATGTGGTTATATCAAAACTAAGGCACAAAGCAAGCTCTAGAGTGAACAAGAGGTGTTGAATCCTGGAAGAATGGACCAACCCTCCAAAAGAAAAGGCAAAAGGACTGGGGCACCAGCTTCTACACAGATTCCAATTCAGAACCCCTCTTCCCAGGAAGAGGAATTGTTAGCCCCAGTGGAGACTGATACTGCAGTGCATGGGCCTTACCACCCAGAGCTCTTGGGACTAGGGGCCCTGTAGGGAGGATCTGTGCTGCAGACAAAAACCTGTCCCACTTTTGAAAGCCTAAGGCAGCAAGCTGCACAGGAAGAAAAGGGTAGTTTCAGTGGTACCCACAGGGTCTAATGGGAGGATGTACTCCTGTACGCTGGGGATAGAGAACTCAAGCCTGGTGCCACCAGGAGGGTGGTAGTGCCCCAACAATGCAGAGAGTTTCTTCTCTCTTTAGCCCCTGACATTCCCCATTGCTGGGATTCTGGGCCAAAACAAAACCTGGAGCAGGCTAAATAGTCACTTTTACAGAGCTGGAATGTCACAGAGACTGAAGGACTCTTGTCAGTCCTGTGTCACCTGTCAACAAGCTAGTGGAAAGGCAGGTGGCCACCTGAAGGTCCCCTTAATCGCACTACCTATGGTTTGGGTACCCTTCAAAAGGGTAGTGGTTGACATTGTTGACCCCGTAGACCCTCAAACAGCTTCAGGAAATAGATATATCCTAGTGGTAGTTGATCATGTCATTAGATATCCTGTGGCCAGTCCTCGTAGGACCATCACTGCCCATGCTGTGACCAAAGCCCTCTTGGCTATTTCTACTAGGGTTGGCTTTCGTAAGGAGGTAGTATCAGATAGGGGTTCAAAATTCATGCCTGCATACTTAAATCACATGTGGCAGGAACGTGGTGTGACTTACACGTTCACTACCCCATACCATCCACAGAGCAATGGATTGGTTGAAAGATTTAATCAAACACTGAAAGGCATGATTGAAGGACTCCCTGAAAAACGCAGAAGGAAATGGTATGTCTTACTTTCATGCCTGTGTTTTGTCTACAGGGAAGTGTCACAAAAAGAAGTATGGTTTGCCCCTCTTTTAACATTGTTTTGTGCATCCTATTAGGGATCCATCGAGTCTTGTGAGGAAAGGCTTGGAGAGGCCTCTCAATAAGCCCAAGCAAGACATTGTGGATTATATGTTTGACCTTTGTTCGTAGATGGCTGAGTACATGGTAAAAAAAACAGCAAAAACCTCCAGGCCAGCCAGGAGCTCCAAAATAATTGGTATGGCCAAAAAGCTGCTATAGTGGAGTTCCAGTCAGGGCCCAAAGTTTGGGTGTTGAAGCCTGTGACTCTGAGGGCTCTGTAAGATAAGTGATCTGCGCCATACCCCATACTTGAACGAAAAGGGGAGGTCATCTAGCTGGTTGACCTTGGTAATTGCACGATTCCCAAAAGAATTATACATGTCAACCTCCTGGAGCCCTATTTTGACAGACTTGATGTGACCATACTCATGGTTACAGATGAAGGACAGGAGGAAGAGAGTGAACCTTCTCCCTGATCTCCTCTCCAGCTCCCCCAAGAGGGTTCTGTGGATAGGGTGGTCTTTTCAGATACCCTCACACAACAGGCTCATTGCAGGCATATCCTTAACCAGTATGTTGAACTTTTTTCTCTGACCCTTGGTAGGACTAACTGGTGTACATTGCGGACAGCTTGCCCGTCTAAAACAAAATATGTACGCAGTGAGACCATGTCAGACAAAGCATCCAAGTTGAAGTCAACAAGAAGCTGGATATGGTTGTCACTGAGCTCTTCGACAGCCCCTGAGCTAGCCCATTAGTTTTAGTCCCCAAACGTCACTCCAAGGGAGAGATAAAAGAAATGAGGTTCTGTGTGGACTATAGGGACCTCACTGCTGTAACAAAAACTAATGCATACCCAATTATAGGAGCTGATGAGCTCATGGACAGATTAGTGGCAGCCAAATACCTGAGTCCCTTTGATCATACATATGGCTACTGCAGATTGGCCTGGCCCCTGGAGCAAAGGAAAGATCTGCATTCTCCAGCCCAAGTGGGTAGTGTCAATTTACTGTAATGCCCTTTGGATTGAAGAATGCCCCTGCCACCTTCCATATGTTAGCAATCCAATTCCTAGCTGGGTTGGAATCATTTGCTGCAGCTTATCTTGATGAAATTGCTGTCTACAGCTCTACCTGTCAGGATCACCTGATTCACCTGGGAAAGGTCCTCGAGGATCTGCAAAAGCAGGCCTCACTATCAAGGCTAGTAGGTGTCATATAGGGCAGGGAAGAGTTAAATATGTGGGCCACCGGGTAGGTGGAGGCCAAGTTCGGCCACTACAGCCCAAGATGCAGACAATGCTGGCTTGGTAAGTTCCAACCACCCAGACCCAAGTCAGGGCATTCATTGGCTTGATTGGGTATATAGGAGGTTTGTGAAGGATTATGGCTCCATAGTTCCACCCTCACAGACCTTAACTCTCAGAAAATGTCCAAGAAGGTTAACTGGACAGTGAGCTGTCACAAATTGCAACCCACCTCATTAATATTAATGAGGTGGGCCTTTGCGACCCCCTTGCGACTCGCAGATGGTGTCAGGGACACCATCCTGCATCCGGCTTTGTGACTCGCAAATTTCAAGTCGCTCAGACTCGCAATTTGCGAGTCGCAAAGCCGGAATTTCCTACATCTGGCCCTTGGACACTCATGGACAGATTTACAAGAAAGTGGTGCAGCGTGGTGCTGCGCCAAAATTGGCATTGCACCGCTGTGCCAGTTTTGAAATGCAGAGATGTGACGTATTAACAAGAATGCGGCACATCCCTGCGTTTTCCCCTGCACCAGCGCTAAATTAAGCAGCCTGCGCCAAATGCAGGCATCCTTGCACCATAGAACAAGGGTGTCTGCATTGAGGGGTGTGATTGTTTATGTACAGGAAGGTGTCCATTCCTACACATGACAAATCAACCTTGGCATTTTGCTTCTTCTATGTGTGCTGGAGAAAGCAGAAAAAGCAAAAAACGAGGAGGAATAAAAGTATTCCTCCTCGTTGCACCATGCTAACACCACGCCTGGGGTGGAATTAGATTTTGGTGCTGCCTCAGAATTACAATTCTACAAATCTGGTGCAATGTCAAAAGCAATGGGTGCTGCAGTGGAACGCCCACTGCAACACCCATTGCACACCCCTCTGAAGCAGAAAACTGTGTCAGAGAGGCTCATATTTACGAGGATGCGTAAAGCCACAAAAAGTGGCATTACACCTCCTTGTAAATATGAAGAAGTGGTTAGCGCCACCACAACATTAAAAAAAGGGACACTCAGGTGGTGTTAGAGCCTTGTAAATCTGGACCTTACAGTTCAAAACCATATCATGTTCCAGGCAAAAAGTGTGGGGCTAGCTATGTCAAAAGAGGCACTTTCTTACAGCTGCCAGAAGCTTTCTATGTTTTGCAGTGGTAGCATGAGAACCTGTGTAAATTTGCTATGCTTTACAAAAAACCCTTAGCTGGGTGTAGTTACATTCCATGTATGGGGTCAGGTCAAGCTCCTAATCCTGGTTCTCTGTATTAGACTTTTTAGCTCACTAAAAATGGAACCTTTTAACAACTGATAAAAACTTTTTCTAGGCCCTAACTGTAGTAAAGTCTTTTAAATTTCTAATTACTATTGAAGGCCCTTAGCAATTCATTTTACAATTTTGAAAAATAGTCCAATTATGAAAAATCTAATTAGGCTAAAGAAAATTAATAGAGTTATTCATGTGATCATTCATTGCACTCCTGCACACATATGCCTCCACATACATTAGGGTGCACCCTGCCTTAGGGCTGTAAGGCTTGCCAGAGGGGTGACTTACCCATAGTGCATGCAGCATCAGTGGACATGGCACTCTTGGTGAGTGCCATGTCGAGTTTGCACCTTTTAAATACACCTTGTCATGCACTTGCAATGGCAGTCTGCATATGCCTGGTGTAGGGCCTCTCAGAGTGGCACAATTGGTACTGCAGCTCAGGGGTGCCCCCTTCAGTACCCATACATTTACTGTTTGTAGAACAAATGTTTAGCATGACTCCTAAATAAGCCTAACTTCTCACCCACACTACCACAAAAAATAGAGCTTTGGGTTGTCTATTTTTGTCTCTGGATACCAAAGTGGGGTTGCTTGGTCTCTCTGCACAGTGCACATTATTTTCATTCACCCTATAGAGAGCCAGCCTTTTACATTTGGTAGATCAGAGGTGAGATACAACACATTGCATTTGCTGATGTCACTAGGTCAGTACCTGATCACACAAACTTTTAAAAAATTCTTTAGCCTAGTTGTATTTTAAAGTAGGGCTATTTTTCCATATTTTACAATGAATCGCTAGGGTCCTGGTTAAATCCTTAAAACAGTAATTAGAAACTTAGGCCCGTATTTATGCTTTTTTGCGCCGTATTTGCGTCATTTTTTGATGCAAAAACGGCACAAACTTGCAAAATGCCATTGTATTTTGTAGGTTTGCGCCGTTCTGCGTCAAAAAGCGGTGCAAATGCAGCGCAAAAAAAAGTATAAATACGGGCCTTAGGCCCATATTTATACTTTTTTAGAGCTGCATTTGTGTTATTTTTTTACGCAAAAGCGGCGTAAACTTGCAAAATACAATTGTATTTTGTACGTTTGAGCCATTTTTGTGTCAAAAACGCGGTGCAAATGCGGCGCTAAAAAAGTATAAATATGGGCCTAAAAGTCTTGCTCTCTGGAGCCAGAAGACAAAGCCTTTCCTGGGTGGAGGTGGCACACCTCCTCCCTCAGGCCGGCACCCTGCTTAGGCATGAAGCTTCAAAGGCAATACTGCCTTTGAAATGTGACTCCAGCCTCTGCTGCTATCAGCAGAAGGCAACACCCCAGTTCAGCCACGACTTTCAGCAGGAAAACTGGTAGGGAAAACTGGAAAGAATAGGTCGACCGGCCACCCTCAGCCAGCACCACCCCTCAGGTGTGGCAGGCAAGGTGACCCCTCCATTTCAGTTCCCTCCATCTTGGATGGAAGGAAAAATAGCCAATTAGGGTCAGGGTTGTGTCCCCCTTCCAAAGGATGTGGTGACATAGTAGGTGTAGCCACCCTAAAGTAGGTAGCCCATTGGCTACTACCAGGTACTCCCCCGAACACCCTTAAATACAGTATTAAGTGGCATCCCCTGACCAGAACGTTTGATTACTGATGAATTATGTAAAGTCGCACCAGCAGAGAAGACTGAAGACACCAACTGACTTGGGCCCCACCCCTACCAGCCTGCCTGTAACCCTCAAAGAACCTGCACCAAAAGAACAACTTGGCCTGAAGCCCAGCAACCTCCAAAGCCTTAGGAAGACCACCTACCTTTGATAAAGACCAGGATCTCCTGTGGACAGCGAACCAGCCAAAATAAACCAACTTCAAAGAAAATAAAGTATGCCTGAGGAACCATGAAACTGCTTCTGGAACTGCCTCTGCGCTAGATGCCCATGGCCCAAGTCCAAGTGGCCATCGGTCCTGTGAAGGTTCCCTAGAGCTTCTGAACATGAGTCCACAGTAGGCTGACCCTCGCAGGACTCCACAGCGATGCCTGCAGCCTCAATCTGAAGACCTGCCCGGTAAGCTGTTTCTGATGCCAAATGACACCCCTGCACGCAGAGCCCCTGGGCATTTGGGAGCTGGACTGTCAATGTCCCTACGACTTCTGGCATCTTTACTTACCTGAGCAGCTGTGGGTTGTGTTCACCAGGCTTTCTAGCCAGATCCTGCAGTCTGTTTCTGAAACTGATCTCCTCTATTGGATAACATTGGGCACGCAACCCTGTGCTGGCAGTCTGCACCCGGCCACCCAGGTGTAGCTAAGGGTGTGAGGTTGGCGCTGCCTTGTGGCCCCCTCTTGTACTTACCTCCATTCCAGGAGACCAACCCCTTGTCCCACTCTACTCACCTGGGAGCAGTGCATCTTCAGTAACCCCTGTCTCCTTTGGTTAACATTGTGCATCCAACGCTGTATTGGCACTCTGCACCCAGCTGCCCCTGTACTTACCTTCCAAACTTTTTTTCTTGTTTTCCTCCCATCGGTTAGCATTCAAGAATTTTAAGATTGCACTTTGTTGATTTTTGAAGCTGAAAAGTATTTTTAGCTTTAACTTATTTTTTGGTTAGGAAAGTATATAAAAATCCATGTTATTGGACTTGAGTTATTCTTTTGAGTGTGTCTCTTGTGAGCATAACAAATGTTCAGCACATCTCCTAAGTAAGCCTAACTGCTCACCCACACTACCACAAAAATAGAGCTTTGGGTTGTCTATTTTTGCCTCTGGACTCCAAGATGGGGTTGCCTGGACACTCTGCACAGTGCACAGCATTTTCGTTCATCATATATAGAGGCAGCCTCTTACAAATGTGTGCATGAATACCTTTGTGGGTGTGTGAGTGGGTGCATGATTCTCTGAGAGGGTATGTGAGTGGGTGCTTGAGTCTTTGAGTGGGTCTGTGAGTATGTGTATGAGTATGATTCTATGAGTGCATGCATAGGTTTCTAAGTGGGTCTCTGAGTGTGTGCATGAGTACCTCAGTCGGTGTATTAATTGATGCATGAGTATCTAAGTGGGTTTGTGAGCATGTGAATGGGTACCTCTGTGGGTACCTGGGTGAGTGTGTAAATGCGTCTCTGAGTCAGTCTGTGAGTGACTGAATGAGTCTCTGCATCTACCGTATAGGTGAGTGTGTGCATGAGTCTCTGAGTGGGTATGTGAGTGTGTTCATCAGTATGTACCTCAGTGGGTTTGTGAGTGCATGCATGAGTCTCTGAATTGGTCTCTGAGTGAGTGCATGGGTACCTCAGTTGTTCTATGAGTGTGTGCATAAATCTTACAGTGTGCTTGTGAGAGTGTGAATGAGTATCTCAGTAGATCTATTAGTGCATGCATGAGCTCCAAGTAGGTTTGTGAGTGTATGCATGAGTCTTTGAGTCTATGAGTGCATGCATGAGTCTCTAAAAGCTTTGAGAGTATGTGCATGAGTACCTCAGTTGGTCCGTGAGTGTGTGCATGAGTCTCTGAGTGGGTATGTGAGTGTTTGCATAAGTACCTAGCTGGGCTTTTGAGTGTATGCATTAGTCTCTGAGTGGGTCTGTGAGTGAGTGCATGAGTCTTTGACTAGGTCTGTGAGTGTGTACATAAGTACCTCAATAGATCTATTAGTGTATGCATGAGTCTCTGAGTACATTTGTGAGTGTGTGCAGGAGTACCAGTGGGTTTGTGACTGCATCCAAGCGTTTCTTAGTGGGTCTCTGTGAGTGTGCATGAGTCCCTCTGTGGGTGTAGGAATCCACGCATGAGTATCTCAGTGGGTTTGTGAGCATGTGAATGGGTACCTCTGTGGGTGGATGAGTGAGTGAATGAGTCTGTGAGTCAGTCTGTGAGTGACTAAATGAGTCTCTGCATCTATAGGTGTGTGTATGAGTCTCTGAGTGGGTATGTGAGTGAGTGCATCAGTACCTCAGTGGGTTTGTGAGTGCATGCATGTTTCTCTGAGTTGGCCTCTGAGAGTGTGCATGAGTACCTCAGTGGGTGTATGAATCCGTACATGAGTATCTCAGTGGCATTGTGAGTATATGCATGAGTACCTCTGTGGGTGTATGAGTGGGTGCATGAGTCCTTAAGTGGGTCTGTGAGTGACTGTATGAGTCTCTGAGTCTATGAGTGCGTGCATGAGTCTCTGAGTGGCTTTGAGAGTGGGAGCATGTGTACTTCAGTGGGTCTGTGAATGTGTTCATGAATTGCTGAGTGGGTATGTGAGTGTGTGCATGAGTACCTCAGTGGGCTTGTGAGTGTATACATTAGTCTCCGAGTGACTCTGTGAGTGTGTGC
The DNA here is from genome assembly GCF_031143425.1 of Pleurodeles waltl. Taxonomy (NCBI): domain Eukaryota; kingdom Metazoa; phylum Chordata; class Amphibia; order Caudata; family Salamandridae; genus Pleurodeles; species Pleurodeles waltl. Next base: position 646,669,213 of record NC_090443.1, on the reverse strand, counting down.
ATGAGTCTCTGAGTGGGCAAGTGAGTGTGTTTATGAGTGCTTCTGTGGGTGTATGACAGGATGCGTTAGTGTCTGGGGGTGTGTACATGTCTTTTTTTTTTTTTTTTTTTCTAAGATTATGAATTTATCACAAAGTTACACAAGGATCTTTCTGGGCATCGTGACAAATTCATGAATATAGATCATGGTGCAAAAATCCTTTCCTTCAATGTGAAGTTCCCATACTGTGTTCAACAGTGAACCCTATACACAACTATGAGGTCAGGTTACATCCAACCTGACCGCTTATATAATTTTATCACACTTGTTTTCATGCCCTAGAAACCGTCCCCCTATAATAAAATGGTGGCTGCAATTGTCTGCTCAGGTTGTGGCATTCAATCACTGCCCTTCTATTCTCGTGTGCATTTGCGATTTATCACAAATTTGACACAAATTCTTTACATTCCTATATATTCAAATTTGAAAATCATTTAATATCTAGATAGCTGCTGATCAGATTTAAATCAAATAACAAAAAAAATCATCTGTGGATCAAAAGCTACATTTCTGCAGAATTTGGTGCAATTCCATCCAGTGGTTCGGGCTGCAGGCGTGCCTAAAGAGTGTATTGGAATTAACATCATCCCCCTCTTGAAGCATCATCCCAAGATTCGTTAATCAGCCCCAAAGATACAGCCAAGTCAAAAAGTGCTTTTTCTATAGTAAGTAGGTCTTACCTATAACAGTTACTCACACACCCACTCACTTAGTCATAGAGGGCCAGTTGTATGAACAATTTTACCAGCCGCAAACGCCTATTGGGCCGCTTGTGACTGGAAAAATGCATTTTTCCAAGTACAAAAGGCAAAATGCGATTCATTAACTTGTTACAGAATCACATTTTGCTTTTGCGATTCGGTATTATGAAGGGCCGGGTTTAGGAAGTCCCTTCCTAAAATCGAATAGCACTGGCATGTATGAATGTTTTGCGACCATGAATGCAGTCACAAAATATTTGCAGTTACCACGAACTTCAAGTTGGTTATAACCATTCGCAAACAAGAAGGGGTCACAAAGGACCCCTTCGCCGTTGAGAATGGGGGTACAAAACCTTTTGTAGAGCAGGCAGTGTTTCTATGGACCACTGCCTACTCATAAAAATGGATCCCGTTTTCTTTAAGGAAAATGGACTACATTAGAAAAACAAGCATTTATTGTGCAATAGGTGTTGCATTTGTGAGAGTTAAAGCTAATGGTGTTGTCAATGGTAATTCCTTTTACCCCTGTACTTTTGTTTGGAGTGTTGTGGTATGGAGTGGAATTATGTGGTTTGAATTGGAGTTGTTAGTTGTGGAACAGTGTGAGGTAGTATTGTGTGGTGTGTAGCATACTTCTGTGGTGGAATTAAGTGGCATGGTGAATAGATAGGGGTGAGAGCTGCAGAAGAAGAGAATCAAAACATCAGCCTGGTCACTGCACACGGCCAAGTCCTTGAGCCAGTCCTTGTATCTAAGGGGCTTACCTCTCCCCTATTACACATTGATGCACTTCCTAGCACATTTCTGATACGCATGACGCTAGCTTCTCCAGAAACTCCTTATAAAACACCATTGGAGTGCACTGCTCCCCAAGGCTCCGCCATTACTCATAATCTATCATATATTTGATTGTCTCCAGCATAGAGCTTCTTCCTTCATTTTCCTACCCATGCCTGTTTAGCTTTAACCCCTTTGCTGCCAGGCCTTTTCCCCTCAGGTGCCAGGCCTTTTTTTGGCTGTTTGGAGCAGTTTGCGCTTAGTCCCTCATAACTTGTTGTCCACATAAGCTACCCACGCAAAATCTGCATACATTTTTCCAACATCTTAGGGATTTTAGAGGTACCCAGAGTTTGTGGGTTCCCCTGGAGGAGACAAAGAAATTATCAAAAATACGGCAAAAACGTTGTCTTTTTAAAAACAAATGGGAAAAAAGGGCTGCAGAAGAAAGCTTGTGGTCTTTTTCCCTGAAAATTGCATCAACAAAGGGTTTGTAGAGCCACAATCACCACCTTCCCAACTTTCAGGAACAGGCAGACTTGAATTAGAAAAACACATTTTTCGACACAATTGTGGCATTTAACAGGAACATACCCCATTTTTACTATTTTGTTTGTGCTTTTAGCCTCCTTGCAGTTACTGACAAAAATGGGTGTGAAACCAATGCTGGATCCCAGACAGCTAAACATTTTAGAAAAGTAGACAAAATTCTGAATTCACAAGGCGTAATTTGTGTAGATCCTACAAGGGTTTCCTACAGAAAAGAGCAGCTGAAATAAAATAATTATTGAAATTGAGGTGAAACAAACAGCCATTTCTGTCCATGTTTTCTTCTATAACTTTTTCCATCTATGGCAGATTTTTTAAAGCAATATACCGTTACATCTGCTTCACTCTTCTAGTTGCGGAAATATATAGGGTTTGTAGGAGCTGCACCTTGCAATGGTTTTATTGTATACCGGGTATCCAGCAATTCATTTGGTGAACTATAAAGAGTGAAAAACAGGTATCAAGGAAACCTTTTTATTTCCAAAATGGGCACAACATAAGTTGTTGAGAAGCCGTGGTTATTTGTACATATCTAAATTCCGGGGTCCCAATACTATCATGTGATTTACTGGGCATTTCTCAAATAGACGTCTTTTTTTACACACAGTTTTACATTTAAAAGGAAAAAAATGTAGATGAAGACAAGGGGCAATAACACTTGTTCTGCTATTCTGTGTTCCCCAAGTCTCCCGATAAAAATGGTACCTCACTTGTGTGGGTAGGCCTAGTCCCCGCAACAGGAAACACAACATGAATACATCATATTTTTACATTGAAATTTTACGTGTTTTTAAAAAAAATACCTATCTGTGGATTTTGGCCTCCAGCTCAGCCGGCAGCTATGAAAACATACCAAACCTGTGCATTTTTGAAAACTCGACACCTATGGAAGTCCAGGATGAGGTGACTTGTAGGGCTCTCACCAGATTATGTTACCCAGAATCCTCTGCAAACATCAATTTGGCAAAAAAACACTTTTTCCTCCCATTTCGGTGATAGAAAGTTCTGGAATCTGAGAGGAGCCACAAATTTCCTTCCACCCAGCATTCCCCAAATCTCACAATAAAAATGGTACCTCACTTGTGTGGGTAGGCTTAGTGCTGCGACAACAAATGCCCCAAAACACAACATAGACACATCACATTTTCTCCCAAAAAACTGACCTGCTTTTTTACAAAGTGCCTAGCTGTGGATTTTGGCCTCTAGCTCAGCCAGCACTTCTGGAAAGGTAGAAAACCTATGCATTTTTGAAACGTAGATATATAGGCATATTCAGAATGGGGTGACCTGTGGGGCTCTCACCAGATTCTGTTACCCAGAATCCTTGACAAACCTCACAATTTGTGGAAAAAAAACACTTTTCCTCACATTTCAGTGATAGAAAGTTCTGGAATCTGAGAGGAGCCACAAATTTCCTTCCACCCAGCATTTCCCTAAGTCTCCTGATAAAAATGGTACCTCACTTGTGAGGGTAGGCCTAGGGTCCGCGACAGGAAATGCCCCAGAATGCAACATGGACACATCACATTTTTACCTTGACAACTGCTGTGTTTTTTGGAAAGTGCCTATCTGTGGATTTTGTTCTTTAGCTCAACCGGCACCTAGGAAAACCTACCAAACCTGTGCATTTTTTAAAACTGGACACCTAGGGGGACCCAGGATGGGGTAACTTGTGACGCTTTCACCAGGGTCTGTTACCCAGAATCCTTAGCAAACCTCAAAATGTGGCAAAAAAACATTTTTTTCCTCAATTTGCAGTGATAGAAAGTTCAGGAATCTGAGAGGAACCATAAATGTCCTTCCACCCAGCATTCTCCCAAGTATCTCGATAAAAATGGTACCTCACTTGTGCAGGTAGGCCTAGTGCCTGCGGCAGGAAATGCCCCAAAACACAATGTGGACACATCACATTTTCCCAAAGAAAACTGACCTATTTTTTGCAAAGTGGCTAGCTGTGGATTTTGGCCTCTAGCTCAGTCAGCACTTAGGGAAACGTAGAAAACCTATACATTTTTTAAAATTAGACACCAAGGGAAATTCATAATGGGGTGACTTTTGGGACTCTCACCAGGTTCTGTTACCCAGAATCCTTTGCAAACCTCAAAATGTGGCAAAAAAAACACTTTTTCCTCGCATTTTGGTGATAGAAAGTTCTGGAATCTGAGAGGAGCCACAAATTTCCTTCCACCTAACATTCACCTAAGTATCCCGATACAAATGGTACCTCACTTGTGTGGGTAGGCCTGGTGCCTGCGACAGGAAACACCACAAAACATAACATGGACACATCACATTTTTACATTGACAACTGCTGTGTTTTTTGGAAAGTGCCTAGCTGTGGATTTTTGTCTATAACTCAACCGGCACCTAGGAAATCCTACCAAACCTGTGCATTTTTGAAAGCCAGACACCTAAGAGAATCCAGGATGGGGTAACTTGTGGCACTCTCACCAAGTTCTGTTACCCAGAATCCCTTACAAACTTCAACTTTTGGCAAAAAAACACTTTTTCCTCACATTTTGGTGATAGAAAGTTCTGGAATCTGAGAAGAGACACATATTTCCTTCCAACCAACACTTCCCGAAGTCTCCTGATAAAAATAGTACTTCACAGGTGTGGGTAGGCCTAGTGCCCGCAACAGGAAATGGCCCAAAACACAACGTGGACACATCACATTTTCCCAAAGAAAAATTACTTGTTTTTTGCAAAGGGCCTAACTGTGGATTTTGGCCTCTAGCTCATCCAGCTCATAGGCAAACCTGGGCATTTATGAAAACTAGACACCTAGGGGAACCCAGGATGGGGAAACTTGTGGTGCTCTTTTTTGTGGTGTTACCCATAATCCTTAGCAAACCTCAAAATTTGGCAAAAAAAAAAAAACTTTTTCCTCACATTTCGGTGCTGCAAAGTTCTGGAATCTGAGGGGAGCCACAAACTTCCTTCTACCCAGCGTTCCCCCCGGACTCCCGATAAAAATTGTACCTCACTTTTGCGGGTAGGCCTAGGGTCCCCACCAGGAAATTCCCCAAAACTCTATGCACCTGCGTTTTTGGTCCTGGGCTCAGCAGCCATCTAGGGAAAACTACTGAACCCAGACATTTCTGAAAACTCCCATAGGGATCTATTTCTGAGGATTATTATATCCTCAGATCCACTATTGTAGCTCACCCAGTAGTTTTTCTACATTTCTGAAAACTAGACACCATATGGAGTCCAGGGAGGTGTGACTTGCATGGATCCCCCAGTGTTTTTTTTTTTTTTACCCAGAATCCTCAGCAAACCTCAAATTTAGCTAAACAAATCAAACTTCCCACATTTTTGTGTGGTATTACAGCACTGGCACAAATTTCTCATAACCCAACGTTCCCCTCAGTCTCCCGATAAAAATGATACATCACTTGTGTAGGTGGGCCAAGTGCCTCTGGCAGGGAAGAGCCAAAAACATGTAAAAACTGAGGGGGAACCAAAGCAGGTCCAAAAAATTTATCGGCATAGGTGCGACAATGCTGGGTGGTAGGAATTTTATGGATTCTGGAAGGTTCCATCACAAAAATGTGGGGGTAAATGTGTGATTTTAAGCAAAGTTGGAGGTTTGCAGGGCATTGTGGGTAGGATAATGGTGCGGGTGCATGTGAAGCACACCAGCCTGGACTCACCCCGATGTTTAGTTTTCAAATATATTTAGGTCTCGTAGTTTTTTTCTATATGGCCGCATCCCAAAGTTCAAAAAGTACAGCCCTCACTAGTCCAAGTGGGACAATTTTGAGAGTTAGACAAGCTCTCATGGCCCAAATGTAAAACCAAAACCCAAAATGTCCTCTTGCTTGCCATGGGATAAGATGTTTTAGTGTGCAGGGGGAGAGCTGAAAAACTGCTACCCTCTTCAGTTGGGGTGGGGGCATAACCATGCCCATACTGATTGGTTGCCAAAGCCCCCTATATATTTTTTTTATTCCCTGGCTTCTAGTAGACTTTCTGCCCCCCAGGGGAGAGGATCAGGGGTAATTGCCCCATCTGCCCACCAGTGGGCAGAACAACTTTGTCCCCATTTATTTGTGGTGGGGGTATGGCCATACCCCCTCCCTCTATTTTTGAAAAAAATCTTCCCTGGTCTCTGCTGGGCTTTCTGCCCCCCATTGGGGCAGATGGTCCTTACAAAAATAGGCCGATCTGCCCCCAAGGGGGGCAGGAATGGCCAACAGTAATGTGCCTCCTTGGAGAGCGAACCTTGCCCAGGTTCACACACACACACACACCAATCCCTGGTGCCTAAGTCATTTCTGACCCCTCTGGGCAGATTGGTTTAATAGAAATAGGCCGATCTGCCCCCAAGGGGCGCAGAAATGGCTTAGAATAAATGTTCCCCCTAGGGGAGTGATCCTTGCCTAAGCGGCCACTCCACATCTGTAAAAAAAAAAAAAAATTGGGAAAATCCCTGGTGCCTAGTGGTTTCTACTCCCCTTGGGGGGCAGATAGGCCTAATTAAACTAAGCTGATCTGCCCCGAAGGGGACCAGAAATGGAGTAAAATAAATTTGCCCCGAGGGGAACGACCCTTGCCTAAGGGGTTGCTCACCTTGGGTGAAATTGGTGCAAAAAAAATAATCCCTGGTGTCTAGTGGTTTCTGCCCCCGCTTGGGGGCAGGTTGGCCTAAGAACAATAGGCCAATCTGCCCCCAATGGGGGCAGAAATGGCCTAAAATAAAATTGCCCGACAGAGGAGTGATCCCGCTCCCCTTGCATGTAACCGATAGAAAAGAAAACCCTGGTGTCTAGTGGTTTCTACCCCTCATTGGGGCAAATTGGCTCCATAAAAATAGGCCGATCTGCCCCCATGGAGGGCAGAAATATCCTAAAAACAATTTGCCCACCCAGGGGACCGTCCCTTGCCTAAGGGGTTGCTCCCCACGTGTAACCAATTAAAAAAAAAAAAAAAAAAAAATTAACCCTGGTATCTAGAGGTTTATGCCTCCCCTGGGGGTCGTCGTCCCATCCAGCGTGCTCATGTCATCAGATGTCACTGGGGGAGAGGTGAGGTGGCGGTGGTGGAAGGGGAAGCGATTCCCCTTCCATCCCTGCCCATGGAAAGAGGGTAGAAGGCCCACAGGGTAAACGCTAGGGCTCCCCCCAATAGCCGGTCCCAGGACGAGGCAGTTACGTCCCTGGCGCCTGAGCGAAATGGCCGAGGACATAACCACCTCATCCTGGGCACCCGAGGGGTTAAGGACATATGGATCTGATGTGCATCTGTGCTCCTCCCTGTGGCATACAAGTTGGTATAATATTGTGTGATACCTGTTGGGTAGTGCGTCAAACCATCACCTGTAGTCCATTGATAGCTTATGCACCCCTCTGTGGATGAATCAGGCTGGCCAGCGTATACCTTGGTAACTCTGAATTTAGTTTCCCTATTTGCCTCCTTACATTAGGACCCTCCATGTACATTTTAGGCTGTTCTGTGCCAAATAACAAGGAAGGCACTCCAGTAATTTCTCGTTTGGGGAAAATTCTATCTAATAAAGAAACAAAATGTATTTTTCATTAGGCTACTTAACCAGTTAATCTGGCACATTGAAGCCTATTCTTACCTCTGGATTGCTTAGGGTGTGCAGAATCTGAAAGCACTTTACTGTACTCATTTTATTAACTGGCATGCGCTTGTTGCCTTGCATGATGTAGCTTTGTGCCAATTAATCATCACTGTTTTTCTAAAGACTGTATTGCTCCATTCTCCTGGTGCAACCTCTGTAGCAACGCCAACCACATTACATTTCCAGTATATTTACACTTGTAGAACATAGATGAATAAATACTAGGGGTCGTGGTAACTTGTGTAGTTTGCTGTAGCCTAGTTATGCAAATTACTGCAAACCTTTGCAAGATTACATGGAATTATGCGAGGAGCATAACCTAACAATTTGTGCCATTTTCTTAGCTTAAAATGCACCCTTATACATAGGATGGGACAGAGAATGCATAATATGCTAAGAAAATAGCACTAAATGAAACAGAACATGAACAGCAGTAGCCAGCAGCTTCTTGCTGTGCTCTTCTGGTAGATATTTTTGCCCCAAATTACTCTAAATTCTGAGAGTCGATGTAATTGTGTAGATTTCAGTAATCATAATAAAGAATTACAGAATTTATTCTGATTACTCTGCAGAAGTTTCATGCAGGCCTGATAAGCACAAGAGTTCATCTATGCCATTAACAAGATCCCATAAGAGGAAAGTAGACTAGGACAGTCTGCCTTGCAAATTTTCATTAAAAAAATTATGAAAATTATTCTCTTGAAAAAGGCCTTATTGCAAGGACTGCAGACATGTGGCTGCATGCATTCCTTCATGGATGTATAATGCAATAAAAATATGCTTTATGTTTGGTTGCAGTCCTTTTAGTGTTTTATTACACAACAGAAGTTGCGAACCATACTGGTTAATACTATTTCAGTAGCTTTGAAAGGGTGCCGTGGGCCCTTTATGCAAGAAAGCACAATTCCCCTTCTCTCTCGATCCAACTGCTGGTTGGATAGTAAAATACAGCAATAACCAGGTTTCAATGGGTTCCACAGGCCTCTGGAAACAGTGCTCCTGTACCTGCTGTTGTTAAACACAAAAACGTGATGGGTGAACATGTAAATGTATATCAGCCACTAGTAATTAAGCAGAACTGCATCTCAGTCCATCAGAATGAACTGGGATAAAACCCATAGTAATTACCTGTGGCTGATATTAATTAAAGAATTTCACCCTTCATTTTTTTGTTTTCTTCAATTTGACCTGCTAAGTGTGACAGGTATGGCCACACATGGCTCCTTTGCTTATTGTGTCCCCGGGCTCAAGCTATGCTTCACTGATGAGGCCTAACTCAAAGCCTTCTGGAGTTGCTAGTGTTTCCAGTCAGAGGTAAACTGGCTTGACAGTTTTGGCTGGACTTTTCCTGTTTAGCAACACTTAGGCTGATTTACATATGGCTCTTTCCTGTCAGAGGTGCTATGATGCAAAAGAAATGATGAACTAGATTGCATCCCGGAGCATTTAATGGCAGAGATTACTTAATTCGCTCCATACATCACTTTGTGTTTTCCCCATTGTGAATCTCTAGGTGCTAAAGGAGTACCCATATGTGGACCCCCTGCTCACTGTGCCAAAGGGCTCCAACAGCACCCTGCTGACAATGTTTAACTCCGGCTTAACTCCTCTAAATCCAGTCTAGGGTTGCTTGGATTCTCTTCAGATAGAACTTGGCTTGACAGTTCAGGATGGACTGTTCCTATTGGAGCAAGATCAAGATTGATTTGTATTTGCTGCTTCCTGCCTCAGGTGGCGTGGTGGACAAAAAAAGATGAACTACACAACTCCCTAGAAAAATTACTAATACCTGAGATTAATTCAAGCAATCCACCCATCACTTCTTTTGTTTTTCTCGGTGTGACAACCTTCAGATTTGGATCGAGTGTTCACTGTGTCACAGGACTCGAGCTAAACATCACTGCTGAGACCTAACTGAGCTGAAACCATTATGAACTTCCTTATCAGGGAACATAGCCAGTTCAAGGTGGTCGCTTCCTTTTAGAGCAGGTGCAAGGCTTCCAGAGAAATTACCAGTGGCTCATGTTCATTTAAGTAATCCAAAACAACACGTTTTTGTTTAATTCAATGCACCTACTGATTTATTGCTGGCTTTGCCACTGGTTGAAACACAGTTCCAAGACACTGAAAACCTATAATCATTTGCAGATCCTGGGGGGTATACAGCACTATAACAGCTATTTTCTAAGACATAAAGATGGCTCTATAAAAAGGCAAAGTAATACTGTGCAATTTAAAAAAAAAGTTACAAATCCTTCATATGTCCTTTAAAGCCTTGTTGCTGAAAGCAGCTATAAATGTGTGAAGTGTCAAAATGAAAGTGATGGCTTCACCTAAAAGCAGGATATAGCTTACCTGGATGTTCTACAACAAACAAACATTTTAAAGCGTTGGCTGCCCTGAATGTCATAAACATGTGGAGAGGAAGAGTGTTGTCTAGAACCAATGACTTATGCGCACCCAGCCACGAGCCAGGTCGGAGGATTCAGAGTATTGAATCATAGGCCGCTAAATAAAGAATCTTCTTGACTTTCCCTTGTAAATAGTAAGACACAAACACCTGTCAGTAAATATTCCCCTGAAGGCCAGTTGTTCTTATTGCAGTACTTGATTTTGACTGCAAAGGGTTGCGTCACTGATGCCATGCGCAAGGTGCGAGCCATGTGTTATAGTTTGTAGCAACTGCTTTGCATAGCACACATCAAAGATAACCAACAACACTCGCTATGTACAGAGATGCACCGGAGTCGTGGGCAACATTACTCAACTCCTGCGCTCCGAACTTTAATGAATTCAAACTGCGCCCCGGAAGTCCTTCTTTTCTTCTGGGTCAGTGTTCCAAGGCCGGTCTAAAAACAACTAGACCGTCACGGAATATTACATCCCTCCCCAAGTTGGATCAAAAGTTGTTCTGCACACAAAGCTGGTCATTACAACCTCAGCGGTCTTTTTACAAGGGACCGCCGATGGACCGCCGTGCGGAAGACCGCCAGAAGTGGCGGTTTGCCGCTCAGCGTATTATTACTGTTGGCTGCTCTCCGTCCTTTTTCGGACGGAGAGCCGCCAACAGCCATACTGGCGGGCGGTGGGGAAGTGGAGGTGTTCTGTTGGCGGTGTAGTGTCTGCGGAGCAGCCCCCATGGCTCCTGTCCCCTCCCGGAGGATCGACGGAATAGGGAAGTCGATCATCCATTAGGGGAAGGAGGGGTGTTGTGTGGGTGCATGGGGGTGTGCGTCTGTGTATGTAGAGGGGGTGTGTGAGTGCGTGTATGCTTGCGGTGGTGTTGCGTGTTTTGGGAATGAGTGCGTGTATGTCTGTGGGCATGTCTGTATGGATGTGTGCGTGTATGTTTGTATGTGGGTGTGCGTGTCTGTGTGTGTGGATGTAGGCATTTATGTCGGTGTGTGTGTTCTGTGATGTTGGGGGTCGGGGTGGGGAGGGGGCCCTGCCACCTTTGGGGGTTGGCAGGGGTGGTGGGGGGTGTACCGGAGAATGGCAGATGACCATGGCGGTAACCGCCATGGTCATAATACAAAAAAAAAAGACCACCAGCCTGTTGGCGGTCTTACCACCGCTTTTCCGCCTTCCACCAGGGTCATAATGACCCCCAAAGTCTTTTAGCTTCTGGCTGGGTGGAGGATTGGGTCTCAAATTGTACCTCCCAGTTTGGGATCCGGCCTCCCCTCTCCGGGTCACTGGGGCGGAACTCACTGGTTGTCTCAAACCACTTGGTCCAGCCACGAGTGGCAGTTCACTCTCACGATCTTGTTCAGGGCTCTCGTGGCTGAATAGTCAGGGAATTGATCCTTCCCTTCCTGATTACCGGAGATCTTTCTTAAACCACAAGATGTTCCGTGTCACCTGATCACTCCCTTTCTCTGCTGTCACCATGGTTCCGGACACCCTCGTCACTGTCCATACTCCAGGTTTATAGGGTGTGCGGAATTTCCATCCAGGCTTCCGATATTTGACAATCACCTGGTCGCCGATTCGAATGTCTCTTGTCCTAGCTCGCCTTCCTCTGCTCACTTTATCATTGACTTCTTTCCTCTTGGCTTGTGTCTGCTTTGGGTGATAGGGGGTGGGTTTCCACCCGGGGACAGTAGGGATGGTATCTCACCTTGGCCCGGCAAGCATCAGCTACCAAGGAGTCTGGCCGGTTGTACAGTGAGGGGTCCGTCTGTATTCTCGTAAAAACTGATGAAGGCTGAGTTCCGGGTCAGAGGTTTCTAATACGGCAATTCTAAGGGCCTTGTTAAGCGTGTGCATGAACTGCTCAACCTCTCCGTTGGCTTGAGGCCATAGCGGCGTGTTTCTTCTGTGCCTGATGCCCAAACGCCTCATCATGTCCTGAAATCCATTCCCGTGGAAGGGTGGCCCATTGTCTGTCTTAATTTCCTCCGGGAGCCCGAACATGGCAAAAATCCTTTCAAGAGCTGGACCCACCTCTGTGAAAGCAGTGACCTCAACGATGAGGTACTTGGAATACCCATCTATGAGCACCAGAGTAGTCCTGCCGTCCGAAAACTTCAGAAGTCCAGACTGGCCTGGGCCCAGGGTTTTGTACGGGCTTCTTCTGTCAGGATTGGGGCTGGTGCTTCCGGGCTAGCGGTTAACTGGCATGCGGGGCATTGCCACACGCACTGGTCCACTACCTCTTCGAGTCCAGAGAACCACACCTTCTCTCGCATACGCGCCTTCATCTTTGTCATTCCTTGATGTCACCCATGGACTAATAGGATCAAACAATGTTGTAGTTGGCTGGGTATTACGAGTCGGTGACCTCGAAGAAGAAGACCATCTGCTGTCGAGCTTAACTCTTTCCGGACTCGCCACGCTCACGCTCAGCTGGGGTCCACTGATCCGTGTTCCGGAGGAACTGGTGCCATGACCCGCCTTCCAGCGCCTGCTTCACGCGCAGCAGCACTGTATCTTCAGGAATCGCTTCTGAGATCTCCTTCGTGCTGAAGGTTTAGGGACAACTCCTCTGGGCGAGCGCATGCACATGCGCCTCAGTGTCTGCCTCGTCTTGATTGGGGACTTGATCCTAGTCTGGAGAGTACCGAGACCGGAAGTCCCCAGGGTTCTTGACCCCGGTTGGTAAACCACCTCCATGACATAGTGTAGCAGCTGGATGGCCCACCTTTCGATCCACGGAGGAGGATGTGGTGCACTCCCCTTGAACAGGGGGACAACTGGTTGATGGTCTGTGACCACTCGGAAAGGTCATCCTTGGAGGTACAGGTGGAAATGCCCGCACGGCCACTTGATTGCCAGGGCTTCCCTCTCGGTCTGGGAGTAATGTTGCTCTGTTGGCGTCAAGGCTTTACTGGTGTACGCTAGAGGAGCCCACCGACCTGGTTCGCTTTCTTGTGCCAGCGCTGCCCCGAGGCCTACTGGGCTTGCATCAACAGTCAGTTCGGTATTCTTCACCGGGTCAAGATATGCCATCGTAGTGTAACACAGGAGAGCCTTTTTGAGTTCTTGGAACGCTTCTTCTTCTCGGCTCCCCCATGACCACGGTGTGTCTGCTTTCGTGAGGGCTCGGAGTGGCCAGTCTTGGGATGAATCTGCCACAATATGTTACCATTCCTAAGAAACTCCTCACTTCAGTCACAGTTTTTGGGGCGGGGGCTTTTCTGATGGTGCTGGATTTCCGGGGATCTACTTGGATGCCTTCCTGGTTGAAGACATATATTCGAAAAATTATATTTCTGTCTGGAAGAAAACGCACTTGTCTCGATGGAGAGTAAGACCATGTTCCAACAATCTTTTGAGGGTCTCTCTCACCTGCCGATGGTGGTTTTCGGCCGGTGCGGAGTATATCAGTATATCGTCGCAGACATTCATTACGCCTTGTAAGCCTGACAATGGCATCTTGGAATACCTCCGCTGCTGATGATATGCCGAAACTCAGGCGCTTGTACCTCCTCAGCCCAAGGTGTGTCGAAAATGTGGTGATGTACCTTCTTTCCTCCACCAGTTGGAGTTGGTGATATCCGGCGTTTAGGTCTAATTTGGAAAAACACCTAGATCAGTTTAAATCAGCTATTATATCATCTATAGTTGGTGTAATGTGCCTTTCACGCTTAATGGCCTGATTGGGCAATCTCATGTTGATGCAGAAGCAATTTTTTCCTGATTGCTTCGGCTTTTCCGCGATCACCATGGATGATACCCAGGGAGTGGGGCCGGATACCTTTTCGGTGACTCCCTGTTCTTCAAGGTTGGCCAGTTCTTGTTTTACGAGGGGTCTTAAATGGAATGGAATTCGCCGGTGTCGCAATGCAGCCAGTTTCACAGCCTTTTCAATGTGTAGCTTGATCGGGGCAGCTTTAAGGCAGCCAAGGCCTGCAAATAGTTCTGGGAATTCTCTTAGCATGTCATCGATTTGGCACGGCCGTATACATCTTGCAACGTCACCATACCCAACTCCTCTGCCGCTTGACTGCCAAGCAGAGTGTCCGCCTCTCTGTCGACCACATGGAATGTAGTTGTCCTTCCCTCTGCCTGCACTGTTACCGCCATGCGTCCTTTTAGGAGTAGAGGTATGCGACTTCCGTAAGTAAATATTTTGGTGCTCGATTATGCCAAGGGTGGACAGGCTTGGAGGCGGCGATATTGTTGCACTCCCATTACATTGACTGAGGCTTCTGTGTCTATGAGGGCTTTGACTGGGGATCCTGCTGCTTCAATCATACACGTGGGCTGAGGTCGCCGGTGCCTCTTTAAATCATTTGTAAATTATATTAGAAATACTTCTTCCTCTTCGTCTTCTCCTGGGGATGAGCCCTCTAATGCATGGCGCAATGATGGGTAATTTGCTCCCCATGTCATGTGGTCATCTAGTGATAGTTGTTTGACCGCTCTGATGGGTGGACGACTCCCTCTTGATCCTCTTCTTCTCACTCCTCCTTTGCAGACAGCTGAGAAGTGATTCAAATTTCTGCAATTGGAACATGTCCTCCCTTGCGTCCGGACAGTCTTTTGGGTTCATCTCTCCCACAGTATTCACATCGTCCCCCTGACTTAGTGGGAGCATATTGCCCTGTTTTCCTCCTTGTTTGTGACGATTGGACTGCGTTGGCACGTTCTGTTTTGACCACCAGGGTCCTCTCTGGCGTGTGTGATATTGCCATGTCCATCTCCGCTGCTCTCGCCGCCGAGAGATCATGGGACCGTGCCATGATTAATATCTCATCTAGAGTGATGTTTGGTTGTCTCAGTATTAGCCCTCTTAGTGTCTTGTACCTGCATCCTTGTATTATTTGTGCCTGTACCTCTTTCTGTTGATCATCGTCGGTGCACGTACTTTCCAGTTCCCGGAGGCGAGCGTAAAACTGGTCGATGGACTCTCCTTCTCTCTGTCTCCTTTGCAGTAGTTTGAATCTTTCGAAGTCTAGGTTCAGTTGTGGATCAAAATGTGCATTCAAGGCCCTCACCGCCGCCTCGTAGTCGTCATGGGCACCTGTGTTTGGTAGGTGTCTGAAGAGTTTGTATATTTCGTCACCCACAAAGTGTAGCAGCAACGACCTCTTGACTTCTCCATCCTTCTCATGGGTGGCCACAAAATAGTTCTCCAGGCACCCAACCCACACCTTCCATCTAGGTGACGCTGTGGTGGGATCCGCAGGTTCACTGAACAGCGGTAGTGCGCCTGTCATTGTGTGTTGTGGCAGTTGGTGGATGGCGGGCGCTGGTTCATCGACCATAATGCATGCGCTATGCGTGTTCATTGTCTCAGGCTCACCTCTCGCAGTCTGTTGTGTCGTGGTTTGTCACAAGCTGTTGACGTCTTGGTTGGTGCGGGGGTATGATGTGCTGGAGTGTGATATTTTTAGTTACTTCTCCCTCCTGGGTTTGGTGTCGGTGTATCCCCCTGGTGTGGGTCTTGACACGCTCATCTGCCTCTTCCTAGCAGGTATTCATGCGCAACACGTGGTCCCGAATCTGGGCGTCCTGCGTCTTATCTGGACACTTGTGTGGGCATCTGGTTCACAGTGACATTATCCGTAGCCCAAATATCAGCAGCAGGTGTCCTCGTGGGAGTTCTGGCCTTCTCCCCGTGTATGTGCCACAGCACACGTTCAGCGCGTGTCTACAGGTGTGCCCAAAAAAAAAAAAATACACCATTGTCGCCAGTGTTATAGTTTGCAGCAACTGCTTTGCGTCGCGCACATCAGAGAAAATCAACAACACTCGCTATGTGCAGAGATGCACCGGAGTCGCGGGCAACACCACTCAACTCCCATGCTCCGAAGTTTAATGAACTCAAACCACGCCCCGGAAGTCCTTCTTTTCTTCCAGGTCGGTGTTAAAAACAACTAGACCATCACGGAACATTACACCATGGATGCATTCGACAACACCTGCTGTGCTGTACATGACAAGAGGCCCAGCAGCAGGCCCTGCCCCTGGGAGCAGCACTGTGTGTGTAGTAGGAAGGGAAGCCTGCACTTGCCGGCTAAATACAAGTAGGCACAACATCCAGGATACAACTTAGAAAGTAAAGAACATTCAGTTAGTCAGTCCCTCACCTACAAGGTACCAGCAGTCCCAAGGGACAAATCATGATCGGAATTATTGTTTTCCCCATTTCCAATGAGAAACACAGCAGTAATAGTATGAAAACAGTTTACCATTGTTGCCCTGGTCTAAGACTTTAGCTTGATTAGAAAAAAACATTGTTTGTTTTCATCCCTTACATATTGTTAACAGCAAGTGTCATCAAGGGCACTGTTGTCCACTGTTAGGTGCCTGAAACTATGTTACAAAAGTTGTATTTCTGCCATGTTGTGGTTGATGTGTGAAATCACTTAAGGGATCTTGGGACAACTGCCCATCACATGTTTAAATCCCAGCAGGACTGACTCAGTCTTTCATTCTTTCAAGGTTAATAAAACGACCAGCAATGAGTTGAGTAATGCAAACATCTGTCATTTACAGTGCAATAAAATTACAATCTCTAGGTACAAGGCGCTACATATAAAATCAAGGTATTATTAATCTTACCATTATATTGACTAGGAGAATGCGACTTATTTCCTCTTCCTAAGTCATTGCTTATCTCTGTCGGTATTTGAGTGCTTTAAATCAATTATTATCATGGTTATTATAACCATAGGTATTATTATTATCAATATTGACAATAACAATAATATTGCATTTACTACCATGTCTACTATTACTGAGAATAATAATAGTAATAACAATAATAATAATTTTCATCATGGTTAAAGACATAGGCCCTCATTACAACCCTGGCGGTAAAAGACCACCAGGGCTGTTTTGGAGGTTGCACTGCCAACAGACTAGCGGTGCAAACTCGCATATTACGACTGTGGCGGAAGTGCCGCGGTCACACCGCCAGGACCGGCGGTTTTCCGCCACGTTGGTCTGGCGGATTTAATCTTCCAGCGCTGCCCAGGGGATTAAGAGTCCCCTTCTCGCCAGCCTTTTCATGGTGGTAGGAACCACCATGGAAAGGCTGACGGAAAGGGGAGTCGCGGGCCCCCTGGCACAGCCCCATAAAGCTTTTCACTGTCTGCTGCGACGGGTACAACAGCACCCGTTGCACGGCCGCAACACCACCGGCTCCATTTGGAGCCGGCTCCCATGTTGTGGCCGACATCCCCGCTGGACCGGCGGGCGGAAACTCGGTTTCCACCCGCCGGCCCAGCAGGGATGTCATAATGGCCGCACGACGGTTATGTGACGGATATCCCACCCTCCGCATTACGAGTTCCATAGGATATAATGGACTCATAATTCAGTGGGCAGGAGATCCGTCACATTTGAATCAAAGTAATACCCTCCGCCGAAGTCATAATCAGGCCCATAGTAGTCAGATTTTGTCCATGCAAATCTTATACAAACTTTTCATGCTGAAAATAGTGGCCCCTGTACTTCAAAGAATGTTTAAAAAAGAAACGAGGAAGCTACTCCTTCAAAACAAACTCAGTAAAGAGAGAACATTACATACAAAAGATATATTAAATGAAGCATTTGACTTTGATACCATTTAAAGTATCAGCCTGAGTCTCTTAAGCTGTTAAGGGGTTCATGTAAAGTGTCAGTAGCAGCCTCCTCCATTTCTACCAGTCCCCATCTTCCCATATAGCAGATGCTCATCATTTATAGCTATCGCTCTAGTCAAACGATGGCGAAAAACTGACTTTGTTTAGTCATGCGGCTCTGCAAGCTGACGTCACACACTGCCAGGGTGCATGCCCTTCCAGGCTGAGTTGAAAAAGAATCACGTTCTGTTTACTGTTTACAAACAAACACTGATTGTAAAACAAATATTCTAAGGGCAGTCTCCCTGTGAAATCAAAGTGTCATGAGAAGCAAGGGAGGAAAGTGAGGGCGGTGATAGTAACAACAATACACACATCTGCAACTCACAGCAGATGCAAAGGATGACCAATAATTCATACACCATGCACCCGAAAAGAATAAAACAATCTGCAAAGTCCTCATACGTGCACGCATCCATGTGCGTAGTGCCCTATAAAAGTAGATAATAGGGTCTAGCCGGTGCTACTGAACACAACCCTTCATTAAGCAATGCAGTCACTACTTCATTCTAACCTGGCTCCTCTATCCGATATGTGTCCTTGAAACAACATGAAGAATATCTAAGTGTAAAGACCACAGAACACTACTCTGAACAGCCATATCAGTATTGTCAAGGATTCCAAAAGTACGTCTGCGCTATATGGATGGTTTAAATGAGCCATCCAAATGTATGTAGCATAACATATTTCCAAACAGACGCCTTCACCCTAGACACATTTGCTATCCACAAACGTTACCGTGATGAAGTCTTTTAAACTTTCAAACTACATGCTTTTGTCCCTTCGATTAAAGTGAACCCTGTTTTTGTTAAATATTTTTTAAAAACGGATTCTGGAAGTACGGTGAGATGTCCTCCCGAACTAAATAACATCTGTAAAAATATATGCACACACGGTCCTAATATCTAACACACTACGTGCGTCAGCTGGTATATTGATGCGTAGTTTCTTTAATGGGCACTATGGAGTTTGCTACATATGCTAAGGCAAGCATACCAGCATACAATAAATATGACAATCAGGCCCGTATTTATACTTTTTTTAGCGCCGCATTTGCGCCGCTTTTTGACGCAACACGGCGCAAACCTACAAAATACAATGGGGCATATTTATACTCCGTTTGCGCTGAATTTGCGTCGTTTTTTTCGACGCAAATTCGACGCAAAACTAACTCCATATTTATACTTTGGCGTTAGACGCGTCTAGCGCCAAAGCACCTGGAATTAGCGTCATTTTTTTGCATGAACACCTTCCTTGCGTTAATGATATGCAAGGTAGGTGTTCCCGTCTTAAAAAATGACTCCGATGCATATGCGTCGTATTTATACTCCCGGGCAAAAATGACGCCCGGGAGTGGGCGGGTCTAAAAAACCCGCATTTGCGCCGGATTTTATCTCCTGGGTCAGGGCAGGCGTTAAGGGACCTGTGGGCTCAGAATGCTCACCCCAGGAGGACACCCAAGGATGGAGGGACCCACCCCAGGGAAGAAAAGGTAAGTCCAGGTAAGTATTTTAAAAAAAAAAATATTGTGGCATAGGGGGGCCTGATTTGTGCCCCCCTACATGCCACTATGCCCAATGACCATGCCCAGGGGACAGAAGTCCCCTGGGCATTGCCATTGGGCAAGGGGGCATGACTCCTGTCTTTGCTAAGAAAGGAGTCATTTCAATGGGGGATGGGCGTCGTAAAAAAATGGCGCAAATCGGGTTAAGACGATTTTTTTGCCTCAGCCTGACTTGCCCCATTTTTAGATGCCCAAACGCCATTTTTCCCTACGCCGGCGCTGCCTGGTGTACGGTTTTTTCACGCACACCAGGCAGCGCCGGTTGGCTAACGCCGGCTAACGCCATTCAATAAATACGGCGCCCGCATGGCGCTTCAGAATGGCGTTAGCCGGCGCTAATTTTTTGGGCGCAAAACTGCGTTAGAGCAGTTTTGCGTCAAAAAGTATAAATATGGGCCAATGGTATTTTGCAAGTTTGCGCCGTTTTTGCGTCAAAAAACGACGCAAATGCGGCGCAAAAAAAGTATCAATACCGGCCTCAGTTTCTCAAGTCTGAAAAGCACAACAACAAACACTGTGCCGCAACAATTTGTTAATAGTAACAGCGGCTACAAGATAGGCAGCGAGAAAAGTTAACAAATGGCAGAAGGCCAGCACGAGTTCACTCCATCTTTGCCCCATATTGTAAATACCTCAGGAGAAGAAAGAGGGATGAGCAGATGGGGGAAGAAGAAACAGAGAGAATGGGACAGGGCTGCGTGGGGGGTAAGATCAAACAGGATCAGGGATGAGGGGAGAGATGTAATGACGAGGAAAGGAGGTTAAGGGAAAAGAAGCAACATAAACCGGTATATGATAGAGGCCCTGAATACACAAGCACTCATATGGAGTGCTTGAAAACAAAGCCAAGCATTTGCAATGCAATGGGTCTCACGTTTGCTGCGTTAGAGCTATTAGCACTGTAAATTCCTTACTGGACTTTTCTTGCCTCACAAAATGAAAATAAAAAGTAAAAACTGTTGACATAAGCGAGCTATTCAAAACACCGCCATGAGCGCGAAGAGTGTGCTTTACACTGTTGCACATTTTGTTTTGCGACTCACAATTTGCGTTTCCCAAAAGGATTGCAAATTACAAGGTCGCAAAGCAAAATGTCATACATCTGGCCCAGAGATTCTAAAAAAAATGCTCACTCTCCATACATTCACTGACACACTCACTCCACATACAGTTCCTGACAAACCCACTAACTTGCTCATAAAGATACTGACACAGCATATAACTCACTCAAAGAGCCACTCACACAGCCACTCACTCAGCCATAGATGAACCCAGTCACTCATTTACCACTACAACTACTGAAAACACCACTCACTCACACATAGAACTACCCACACATCCACTTATTTACCCTTACAGCTACACAGAAACCCACTCACTCAGTAAAACAGCTACTGACACAGCCAGTCACCCAGCCGTACAGCCACTCACACAACCACTCACATACAAATACAGATACCCACATATCCGCTCAAATGAGATACATTTCAGATACCATCACTGATCATTAGCTCTAGAAGAGCGCTAATTTAACTTACCAATATCTTAGTATGTATCTTTACCTTATTTGAGACCGGGGCTCTTTAGACATGTAAGCCCCTGATTTCTTGCTTGGAAAATGATGTGGTTTCAAACTGTAAGTGTCCTAGGCCCCTGCTAAACAGGTTCACTGGGCCAGATCTCTTTCCCCAATTGCACTATGTTTGGCACTTCAGCCACACTTGTGAGTCCCTAGTAAATGGCACTCCTGGGACCTAGGGCACAGTTACTGAAGAGGGCCCCCAGAGCTGCAGCACCAATTGTGCCACTCTTAGAGGCCCTTGCCATCCTCATCCACACTGCCGTAGAAACACACTGCACAGATGGACTTAAAGGTAATTCAAGGAGGTCCCCTTGAACGGTAAAGGTTGCAAGGGGTTAGGGCCTCTAAAGCACAGCTGATTTGTTATTTGCAGGGGCCAGGGAGGCCGCGTGCAGTGCAGATATGCCATCCAAGAGTTGTGCATCTTGGAGTCCTTGGAGCAGGTCAAATGGAGTGTAGATTTCAGGTCAACAGGGCCACTCTGAGAGGAGGTTCTTGGGTGTCCTGAAGTCCCTCAACTGGTACTTGCTTCTGGGATTTTGGGTGTCTGGAGCAGACTTTGCTTCTGGGTGTCCGAAGTTAGAGGTCCAGTATCAAGGGTAATGGTACATCTCAGGCTCTGAAAGTCTCAGTGCTACCAAACCTAGCATACTAGTATGTTTTTTCATTCTGCTGCACTGTGAGGATTTTTGTCATAGTGCTGGGTCTGGTTCATTGGTCAGGGGCAGGTTAGTGAACACGATTCACTGATTCCTTGCCACCTGGGAAAGGCTTTGTGTTGTGGCTCCTAAGAGCAAAAGTCTCTCCCCCCAGGAGTCAAGAATCATGTCTAGTGACGACAGGGTGGCTAGGACCAGTCAGTAACCATATCAGGCTGTTAGGTTTTGCAAGGGGCACCTCTGAGGTGCCCTCTGGTACATTTTATAATAAATCCAACTCTGGCATCATGTACCTGTGGAACTCGTAACGACCATTGTCAATGTACATGCATTTGCTGTGGCCCCCATTGTACACTTACTATGTCTTAAGGTTTAGCAAAGACACAGTAGGGACATATTTTCTCATGCACACAAATGCCCTCACATGCATTATAGTGCACCCTTCCTTAGGGCTGTAAGGCCTGCCATATGGGTGACTTACTTATATTGCATGCAGTGATAGTGCACGTGGCACTCAGGGTGAGTGGAATGTCGAGTTTGCAACTTCTAGGTTCACCTTGTCATGCACTCGCAATGGCAGTCTGCATGAGACTGGTGTGGGGCCTTTCAGGATGGTACAGTTGGTACTGCAGCTCTGAGGGTCCCTCTTCAGTACCATGCCTAGGTACAAAGGGTACCATTTATTACAGACTTACAAAGGTGGCTGAAGCACCAAGCATAATACAGTTTTGGGGAAAGAGATCTGGCCCTGGGATCATGTTTAGCAGTAGCCCAGGTCACTTACAATTTGAAACCACATCATTTTCCAGGCAAAAAATTTGGGGTACCATGTCAAAAGAGGCCCTTTCTCACAGTGCCAAGTTCTGCACAGCTGTACTTTTCACAACTTTCCTTTCTGACAGCCTTTTCATGGGGGGGTCCCACCATGAAAAGGCTGGCAGAAAGGCAGAGTTGGGGGGCACAGGGATGCCCCTACACTGCCCCCAACTATGTCATGGGGAGTACATGGCTCTCTCTATCAGCACCCTTGGAATGAGCAGTGTCTGCTATGGTAGTCAGTGAGTATTCTGAAGGTGCTGTGTGCAACTGCATTGGCCTCTGGTGCCAGAGGGAATGAAGGCCAATACCACTGTAGGAGGTTGGCTCTATATATAGTAAACAAAAATGATGTGCACAGTGCAAAGAGTCCAGGCAACGCCACCTTGGTATCCAGAGGCAAAAATAAACAACTCAGTGCTCTATTTTTGTGGTAGCGTGAGCGAGCAGTTGGGTTTATGTAGGAGCCATATTAAGTATAAGTTGTACTCACAATATAAATAAGTGAATACACATACTCAAAACAATAACTCAAATCCAGTTTACAAAACATAACATCGCTTTTTATGTAATTTTATAAACCAAGAACTTTGTTACAAGATAAGCAGTTTTTACATTAAAAATAATTTTCAGCTTAAAAAATCAACACTTAGTGCAATTTTCAGAGTCTGCAATGTTAACTTATGGGAGGAAAACAAGAAAGCAGTTCTGTAGGGAAGTACACGACTTACTGATCCAGTATTCAGGGTTTTAAGACAACACCAGACAAGGTTCAAGTTAGCACCAAGTGTGCAGTCCCAGCAGCACAGGAGCGGCTGGGTTCAGAGGTCGAATTCAGAGTCAGTACCCACTGTTAACCAAAGTAGACGAGGTGAACAAAGATATCCTGCTCACAGGTGAGGACAAGCAGCATCAGAGGTAGGTCTCCAGGGGTTGAGGTAAGCACCGGAGGGGCCACAAGGCAGCACCATAGTTACACCCTCAGCAGCACAGATGCAGCAAGATGCAGAGTACCAACACAGCATTGGGAGGCCAATGTTAATCAATAAAGACAGAGGTAATAAAAGATGTGCTGCTTCCGGGTAAGTAGAGAGGGGCCAGGGGTCCATGTCCTGGAGTTGAGGTAAGTACTAGAGGGGCCACAAGGCAGCACCAAACTTACAGCCTCAGCAGCACAGGGGTGTCCGGGTGCAGTGTGCCAACACAGCGTCGGCTGTCCAATGTTATCTAAAGGAGCAGATCAGGTTCAGAATCAGGTTGCAGGCTATGGCCAGGAGGAGGAGCGAGGACAACCAATAGCTGCACAGGAAAATTGAGATTTCAAGGGTTGTAGAGACACAGTTGACTAGCTTCCCAGGGCCCAGGGGCTCCAGGTGCAGGGGTGTCTTTTAGCAAGAGAAATAGCTTACTGGGCAGGTTGCAGTGAGGGGGAGTCTTCGGATTAAGGCTGCAAGCATCGCTGTGGAGTCCGGCAGGGGTCAACCCACAATGCACTATTGTTCAGACTCCTGGGGAACCTTCACAGGATGGTGAGCCACTTAGACATACAGACTTCTTTTTCTTTGATGTTGGTGTCTTTTGAACAGGTCCACTGTCAACAGGAGATCTTGGTCTTTATCAAAGGCAGGTAGTCCTCCCAAGGCTTTAGAGGTCACTGGGCTGCAGGGTGAGTGGTCTTTTGGATGCAGGTTCTTTGAGGCCTGCTCACTGGCCAGTAGGGATAGAGCCAAGTTAGTTGGTGTCTTTAGTCTTCTCTGCTTTTAGGACTTCTGTTGTGTCCGTATCCTCTTAGGTCATCAGGAATCTAACATTCTGGTCAGTGGATGCCACCAAAATACTGTATTTAGGGGGCGTTAGGAGGAGTACCTGATAGAAGCCAATGGGCAACCTACCTCAAGGTGTCTATAACCACTATATGACCACCTCTTTTGACAGAGGGACACAACCCTAACCCTTTTTTGTTATTTTTCCTTTAATCCAAAGCGGAAGAAAAGCAAATGGAGGGGTCACCTCACCTGCCACACCTGAGGGGTGGTGTTGGCTGAGAATGGCCACTTCTCCTATTCTTTTTAGTTTCCATACCAGTTTCCTGTCTAAAGTGATGGTTGAACCGTGGGGTTGCCTTCTACTGGTAGCAGCAGAGGTTGGCAAAGGCAGCATAGCCCTTCAAGCTTCCAGCCTGAGCATGATGCCTACCTGCGGGAGGAAGTGTGACACCTCCGCCCAGGAAGGACTTTGCCTTCTGGCTCCAGAGAACAAAGGCTCTCACCCCAGGAGTACAGAATCATGTCTGGTGGTGGCAGGCTGGCTAAGACCAGTCAGCAACCATTCTAGGTCTGTTAGATTTTCAGAGGGGACCTCTAATGTGCCCTCTGGGTACATTTTAGACTAAATCCAACACTGGCACCAGTGAGGCTTTAGTATGCTGAATAGTTTGACACCAAACTACCCAGTGTTCAGAGAGGCCATCATGTAGCTAGAGAACTCGTAGTGACCAGTGGCCAGCACATGCACTTGCTATGGCTTCCCTGAACACTTACTATGTCTAAGAATTGACAAAAACAAAGTAGGGGCATATTTGCTCATGCACATATGCCCTCACATGTAATATAGTGCACACTGCCTTAGGGCTGTAAGGCCTGCAAGAGGGGTGGCTTATCTATATTACATGTAGTGTAGAGTTCCATATTGTGTTTGTAATTTTTGGGATCCCTTATCATGCAGCCTGCAATGACAATCTGTTAAAGACTGGTGTAGGGCCTCTCAGGGTGCACAATTGCTGCTGCAGCTCTGGGAAGTCTTCTTCAGTAGCCATGCCCTAGGTAGCAGGGGTACCTTTTACTAGGATCTTACAAAGGAGGCTGAAGTTGCCAATCACAGTAC
Source organism: Pleurodeles waltl (assembly GCF_031143425.1). Classification (NCBI taxonomy): domain Eukaryota; kingdom Metazoa; phylum Chordata; class Amphibia; order Caudata; family Salamandridae; genus Pleurodeles; species Pleurodeles waltl. Next base: position 646,643,977 of record NC_090443.1, on the reverse strand, counting down.
AGTTTTGGGGAAAGAGCTCTGGCATTGGGAACCTGTTTATCAGGGGCCCAGGGCACTTAAAGTTAAAAACCACATCATGCTCCAGGCAAAAAGTGAGGGGTTAACCATGTCAAAAGAGGCACTTTCACACAGCTGCCTCACTGTTGTCACAGGGCTTACCGGCGGGAACATTCTAATATGACGATTCCCCTGGTCAGCCAAGGTGGAAACATCAAAATATGACACTGGTGAGTACTCCGACTTGCTGGCCGCCTCACCACAGCTGTATTAGAGTTTGGGTGGTCCAACCACCAAACTCATAATCGGCCCCATAGCATGAGTACCACAGGCATGTGGAGACACCTGGGTTCTGTGCATCCATAAAAGCTTGCACTGGCAGATTTGGCTCATGCTGTGGAGCTATTCCACTCAACATCATTTGCTCTAGGAGATACTGTGTCTGCGCAGGTTCTAAGTGCACAGGCAGACAATATCCCTGCTATTCGAAATAAAGCGTTAATTTGCTGCTTGTGCAGCAGATCATTATTATTGCAGAGACAAGCAGGTCTGCCTAGGACAAGCTTGTCAGAGTACCACCTAGGCAGTAGTTTTTTTAACAGTTAAAAAAAAAAAAAACTACCATAAAAAATGTAAAATGTTTGAAAACACAAAAAACTTTATAATTGTTAAAAATTGTTAATAAATATAGCTCTTTTCAGAACTATCCAATAATTTAATGATGCATGTTGTTTGTACTGTTTACCTTTTTTCATTTTTACGAACTCTTGCCTGTATATTTTGCCAGCTCTCCCACCTGTCTCGCGAGATCGTAATGTTTAAAAAAAAATAATAATTAACCATATTCTCATCTCAGTACTTATGTCATACACACTTTCTCTCAAAACAAGCTCCACAATATCCATTCCTACTAATAGAATGTATTGTGAACCTATCTATTCATTTTCACTATTCATGATCCCATGAGAGTCCTGCAAGATCATAAAAATAAGTTAAAAACAAAAGACATTTATAATCTTTACAGTAGTTATCCCTTAGACACCTCCTCTCTAAATCTAGGGAGGCAGCATGCCCTTTTGCTACCGTCTTACATATCTATTTTACTTAATTTCCTCAATACCTCCAATTTTTCACATTAAACAGTAATGGCAGCCATTTAATTTCTAACATTCCAACAGATGGCTTGCTTTTGGGAGACTCATGGGAGCCTTTTACTTCCATGAGAGTGTGAAGGCTCACAGGAAAAACTGGCCTCACGACCAATCACATGCCTCCATTTTCAAATTTGAGCTCTTGAGGGATTCTAGTGGGATTCTTGTGACCCCAACCCTTCAAATATGCAATGATTTTTAACCCACAATTTCTCAAAAACTTCTTAACTGACTTACACCAAATCACAAAAAGAACAATCTGCGGACTGAAATCTAGCCTCCTGCTGCATTTGGTGTAATTTCATTCAGCAGTTTTTGCTGCAGCCATGTCTTCTCCAAACTCCAACACTTTTCCTACTTTTGCATCCATTTGGTGGGAAAACAAACCCTACCCCTCTCCCCCAAAAGTCCAGCACTACTTTTGCTCAGATTGGAATGGGTATATTAAATCTAACTCCTCCAGAGTCCAACATGTTCCCTGTTTTTTCTAATGTTTGAATGGGAATAGGAAATTGGACTCCTCCACAGTCCAACACATATTCCAGTAAAAAAGCAAACAGCATAATAGATGGTTGAGCACTGGCTTTTATACAGTTTATTTTTTAATACATTAACCCATTTAATTGAATTAAGGTTTTCCCCTGTCATGCTCGCAAATGAAGTCTGTGATTTACTAGTAAATAAACCCAAAGCCATACTCCAACAGATGGAGAATAGATTAATTCATGCCTTTTTACATTTTGTATATGTTGGAAATTTGGCCTTTCTGTACCGTCACCCCAATATTCTTCACCTTTTAGCTCAACTCCATTTTTGATGGCTTTAAATCTCATTTATCTTTACCCCTGCTATCCAGTGGTGAATTGCTTGTGCTCCTCTATTTAAACATGGTAAAATGTGTATACACATAATTGGATGATTTAATTTACTTAGAAATCCCTGTTATATAGCTGGTAAATGACCTGACATTAGAGGACTGCAGCACTCAGTGTGCCACTAAGTGCAGTAGTCTTGTAAAATTGCACACCCAGCAGGCTGGTTGTGCAGTTTTAAAATGCCATTTTGATCTGCCAAAGTTAACATTTTGCCAAGCCTAAAACATTCCTTTTCAATAAGTACATGTCATCTTTAAGGGTGGCCATAAAAACCCATTGTTAAAGTGCATTGAATTTAAAAGTAGGCCATGTATATGTAATCGTTCACATGTCCTGTCAGTAGAAAACCTCCACAGTACTTTTTCACTGAGGCAAGGCTGGCTCGGCCATAGGTTAACATTGAATTACACTATTACATGGTACTATATTCAGTTATAGCTAGCTAGATAAATGATTCAAGACTCATTTTTATTGGTAATAGTAGTACTTTAAATTCAATTTTGTGATAAAGTCAGTTCATATTACCACTTTGAAAATTACACTTTTAAAAAGTTGCCACTTTTCTGCCTAAGATCAAAAGGTTAAACTGCTGGTGTCCAGCTGTCACCTGGCCCCTGATGGCTCTCCTGTGGGGAGATGTGTATTGCTCGCAGGCAGTGGACAAAGAGCTCTTGATGTGTTGAGGGGGTCTCCTCCCTTGACAAGATAGCCTGGGAGGTCTGTTCAGTCCCTTCCTGAGTTACAAAGGATGCCTGCTCTGTGACTGGTAGTTGAAGCTCACACCTACCCTGCCTCCCTTTTGTCTCACTAGTCAGGCTAGCTCCAAATCCAGTGCAAGGGGAAGAACCAACTAGAACTGGCTTAGGATGCAGACACAAGTTGCCCACCCTCATCACAGGCTGACACTGGGCATAAAAGTGGACCTTCTGGATCTGTGAAGAATCAGAAGCACTGCACTGCTGTCTGAAGAACTTGAAAAAAGCCTGCACCTGCTTGCCTTGAACACAGCATCCCAGAAGCGACATCCTAGAAGTGACTCCAAAGGTCAGTTGATTGGCCTCCTATTTGGGCTACAGGGACACAACAAGCTTCCAGGGGCCCTTTTCGTTCAACTGATCAGCTGACCAGTACCAACTGGACCTGCCCTGGGGCTTGCTGCTGGATTCTGTTGGAGTGAGTCCTCATCTTCAAGTCCTGGACACTTAGCTGGGTCTACAGTTTACTCCTCCTTTCCAAAACACAATAGACGGGAATTATAAACTTTTGCAAATGTTGTCTCCAAAGTGCCAGCAGGAGACAAGGACCATCATCAAGCTGAACCTACTGACATCAAATTGCCAGTAATATCCAACTTGCTGGTTTGCCCCACTGAAGAAGATCAAACTTCCAGAAAAATGTCTAACTCCGAATGCAGAAAGCTTCACTGAGACAGACAGTGAGCTGAAGCTGAATGGTGTCTAGATCTTCATATGGATGGACTCTGGGCTTTGTCTGTTTGGAGCTTTTCCACACTTACTCTAGTTTTCTAAAATGATTTAACATTTTTCTGGTGTTGTTTGTTTCACTTTATTACTGTTTGAGTACTGAATAAATACACATTGCCTCTATGTTAATCCTGGCTGCTCTGTCTAAAAGTTACAAGGCGGTTCAACATGGTTTTATTGAGTGAATTTTGTGATTAATTTTCACAAGGATTTCGATCATTGTTTGTGGTACATTCTTAGCTCCCTCAACTAATAGTTTATTTTCCTACAGTATTTATGTGTGCGCTGGCAGTAGAATATTATAGATTAGAGGCACATCTATATTTTGACATGTATAGGGGAAAAGGGACTTTATTATTTAATGTCTGTCATCATTCGACTCAGTCCCACTGCTAAAACAGAAAAGCAAGAATTTGTTTATGATCGCTGACTCAGATCTTGCTTTCACTCAAGAAATAGATGCATTTATAAAGATAACAGTTTCCTAACTCCCCGCCCCAATGGCCCTATCATTGCTCTGAGCAAACTGTCCAGCTGAAATATCAAGCGCACCATGCATGGCAATACCAGGCTACTGAAATGTGTCATAATGTACCTACAGAAGACGCCCATTAACCAAGTGCATGAAGTGCAGAAATGATGGTGGGGATATCTCTGATGTCCAGGAGATTTTTTAAATGGTTAGTCATTGTTAACTGTGTAATACGTGTTACCACCCTAGCATGTGCTCATTCTCACTGATAATGCTCACTTGTTGTGCCACTCTGCTTATGTAATAACATCTCACCAACTTTCAAAGCCTAGAACTCTTGTGCAGTGGCAGAATTGCAGCATACCTGGATGTCATTGGTAAAACTATAACCCATTGCACGAGAATCCCAAATGTTCTACTGTGAATTTCATGTCATCGGTCATTTGATGGAATCATAATGCCTGTTATTTAGACAAAAAGTAGTATGCTTTCACTAGGAACCCGACTTCATCCTGTGGGTAGGGAAATTAAGAACTACGTGAAATTAACATACAAAAGTGTTACTAGCATGGTATTTATGTGGGTAGCTGTCGTTGTGGGCATGAATGTGATAAAGAAATGTGTTGAGCAATTAGGGTAATATAATCAGAGAGGTAATATTACAGCTCAATGTGGTTGTTGCTGAAAAAATACTCAATGTTGCATTGAGCACTTGATTTGAAAATGACATTCCTTCATTTCCATGGGGCTTTGTTACCTTTTAAAGGAGAGAATGCCCTTCACCTTTGTGTATTCTTAGTTTGTAGACGATTGCATGATGACAAAGAAGCTACTTGATGCTGAATATTTAACGCTTAAAATGAGGAGAACATTAGGGGACATATGTCAACAAGTACTGCTACAAATGTAGCACATGCCTTTATATTTCCTGTGACTAACAAGCATTTAGCACTTTCTAAAGTGGTTAAATAGCAGTCCTCTAACATGTTAACTAGTTAAGATAGGAGTCTGTTCAAAACTAAGAAACAGAACTGTCTTAAATGAGCACTTCCTCACTTTCTGTGATATGGCCCTCGTCTTAAATTTGCACTCGCATTGCTCACTTTGGTCCTCATTACAGGTTGCGTAGAGTCACATCACCGGAAGAGGGGTGATTCGTAGATATAACACTCTGAGCAATTACAAGTTGTACGGCCTTTCCAGATCCAAAATGGTTGATTCTGAATACAATTTATCTGATTTTACCGGGGAGTATTCCATACCTGCCAAATTACAGGTGAAGATGGAAAATGGCTGTGAGCTAAGGGACACAGGGAGAATAGTCATTGCTTTCCCAGAGACATTCAAGGGACTTCACTCCGAAACGGCCCACTCCTCCCAACACCCTCCCAACTCACATTGCTCTCTCTTCAGTGAGTAATTACTTGCTGAGAGCGGGTGGTAAATATTACTTCTTAAATTCACTGGAATTCTGAAAAAACTGTGCTAAAGTATTGAGTACATCTGAGCCCGGTAGCCTATTTCCGATTCCAGAAATATTAACCCATAACCCCTGTTAACTCATCGGGAGATACCATCTGGAATATTGAATTCCCTGTCCTCCTCATTGACTTATTGGAAACTTGCAATAATAAGGCCCCTTGCCTTCCACACGTTTGAGATGACCGGTGTCCTAAATAGTTGAAAAGCGGGGGCAGCAGCATTTTACCACCTTAGACAGTGAAACATGGTTACTTATCATTGGACTTTCAAAGGAACATGGGGCCAGATGTAGGAAGCCTTTTGCGTGTCGCAAACTGCGAAAAACGCAGTTTGCGACGCACAAAAGGCCAAATGCGATGCACAACCGCAAATTGCGAGTCGGTACCGACTCGCAATTTGAGGCGGCGACTCGCAAATAGGAAGGGGTGTTCGCTTCCTATTTGCGACCACATCGCCATGGTGAGTTGCTTTGTGACCGCGAATGCGGTCGCAAACCAACTCGCAGTTACCATCCACTTGAAGTGGATGGTAACTCATTTGCAAAAGGGAAGGGGTCCCCATGGGACCCCTTCCCCTTTGTGAATGCCAACAAAATATTTTTTCAGAGCAGGCAGTGGTCCAAATGATTTCGGAAGTTTTTCTTTTTGCAGCTCGTTTTCCTTTAAGGAAAACGGGCTGCAAAAAGAAAAAAACAAAACTGCTTTATTAAAAAAGCAGTCACATACATGGTGCTCTGCTGTCTCCAGCAGGCCACCATCCCTGTGAGTGCATGGACTCGCTATGGGGTCCCAAACTGCGACCCACCTCATTAATATTCATGAGGTGGGTCTTTGCGACCCCATAGCGAGTCGCATAAGGTGTCTGAGACACCCTTCTGCATGCACTTTTGCGAGTTGCAATTTGCGATTCGCTATGACTCGCAAATTGCAAGTCGCAATTTTTCACTTACCTACATCTGGCCCATGCTCCTTTTAGCTAGCAACGTAGCAGCATTTGTTGGCATCTATAAAGTAATTATAGAGCACAACACAATAAGATTGAGCGACTGTAATTCAATTCTGTACTGTACCTCTGTCAATGTGTAAAATTGGTACTTGATTTTTACTGTATCGCATACTGTGCACAAAGCGCCAATAAATGCCAATAAGAAAACAACACAATAACATAACACAAGCAAAACGAATACTTCAGTATAAACATAACAAGGCACAACTCACCAAAACAGTTAAAACAGAACACAACTACAACAGTGAAACACCACAATGCAATGATATGTAACAGCACAGAAACAACACACCGCTTCAGTCATACAAATATAACAAAACAAATATGCACAAGTATTTTCGACATTGATTGCAACCTGCATAAAATATGACTGCATGATACAGTGGTAAGCAGTGTTTGCACTAAGCAATACTTTCCATAGAACCAAGGACTTGATCAAAAATGTTTTGTGATATAAGCCGCAGTTGGTAAAATGTTGCCATGCGAAATCAAAATCAGTAGAAAGACACCTATAGCAGCGCCCTAAATAGACTAAATGTAATACATGAGCAGATTGATTGTGTAGCATCCTCAATTGATAGACAAAAACAGACCTATAGAATCAAGAGAAAAACATAATTCTGTGTGTCCTAGCACTTCCTGCCATGGATTTTTCAAAAAATAAATGATTACTATATTTTTATTGCTATTTTTCATCCTGAGGCCAGATTTGGAGCACCAGTTTGATCTGAGCCTGAGGAAAAAACACAGCATGTATGATTAGCTAATTAATTATTAGAAATTAAATGTAAAGCGCCGGCATAATGAGTGGGGTAAATGTAAACATGCAGGAACAGACAAGTACACCATGGAGATTGTTTTTAAGTTTACCGTGAAAACAAAGGATTTATGATTTCTTGTTACTCCTTGACGCAGGGCTCTTCTTTAGCAATAAGGTTTCTCTGCGTATTGCCTACCATTTAAAATAACAGAAGCCTTTTTTAGTCAAGCTCTTGCTCCCTTAAGCTAATCTGAAATAGTGCAGTTTCCTTTTGTTACTATTGCGGTCTATGTCTTTCATTGTTTAAATGTCTGTCTTCAGCAAAGACATGCAAGTAAGCATTTTCTTTCTGTCTCCATAAAAAAAAACTGTTCAGAATGTGAATGCATAGGTAACACTATGGTGAGTTAAGTTGACTAAAATGGGTATTATATTTGAATTATTTAATGTATACAATCATAATGCAGAATGCATCAAACATGCAAAGAGCAAGCAATGAGAAATGCAGATATTTGTCATTATGCCAAGGTCGGATAGGTGCACCATTTTGGTGCAAATCCAGGTTTGAATTTAATAAAACTGGGTTTGCATCAAAATACATGGGCGAATGTATGAGAATATGCATGCTCCACTCACCTAATGCCTCCTCAACACAAGGTTACTCAAGTCAGCGTAAGGCGCTGTGTTGCGTTTCTTTGCGGGTGAAAAGTATGAAAAGTAATGCATGGCCTTACAAATATCAATTTGTGTGACTTTGTATTTGCCACTTAAGGCCTTTTTTTCCCTTCGTCCACTTCCATAATGCAAGGACATTGGAAGTGCTTAGTGAATCTAGCCTCAAGTGGTTCACCATTTTAGGTCCTTTATCATTTTCACTTTTCTTTCTGTGCTACTGGACAACAACAAAAAATCCCCGTGAGTCCCTCACCTTCGCAGTGAGTCATCTATCTATTTCAATATCTTATAAAAACAGAAAAGGGTTTAAAAAAGAAAATTGAATTGAGGGACAAAAAAAAATATTTGATGCCAGATTAATGTGGAGGCATATTTAAGGCTGTAACCTATTTATGGCTCGAGGATGTAATTTTCTTTGACTATGCTGTTGAGGCTTTGGTATCCCTCATATTCACTCGAGGTTTAGAATTGACTGTTGTGCTTTTTGTGTGCACTGCTGTGTAGGTGCTTGTCTAAACTGACCCTTGGCACCTGCTTTGTTATTGCCTCTAGGAAGAACCCAGTATGTCACTAGGAAGGTCTTGAAAAATACATTTGTGATCCTGAATACTGGGGACAATGTCCCCTATCCCCAATGCCCCAATTGAGCCCAGCCTTCAGGGAAACCCGTAAATACCTCCTTGCTCCCACAGAACTCCAGGGTATGTGGTTGTATATTTTCTATCATCTTTACATCTACTTAGGCCTCCGCAAGAGGATACATGCACAAAATCCAGTTTACCGGAAGACCTTGGTCATTGGACATCTTGGTGGCCCCAGTCTTGCAGATCCACCTGGAAGGGCTTTAGTTCCAGTGCTCTCTTTCAGGACATATTACTTTTCGGGTAGCTGGGAGCTCTCCCTCTCCTCTTATTCGAACTTGAATCTTCTCTGAGTAAGAAGTAGGAATACTATGACTCTCCCATCCACAACTTTTGAAAACCTTGGCTAGAATTCATACGTGTGCAGACAATACTATCAAAGGGATCCCAAGTCCTTTCAGACCACCCTTTTGCAAGACTCCTTAGGCAGCAGAATGTTTGATTCTCAAGTAATCCTGCTCCATTGTCACTGGAGGGTCATCTTGTCTACTTCAGAGCTCAAGCACAAAGTAATTGGCTTTGTGAGGAAAAGGGGGCAAGGTGATAATGTCTTTCAGAGCAGGTTCCTGGATATCACCACCTCTCTGGTCAGAGTCCTCTATCTATTTGTATCAATCTAATTTCTTTGGACAGCTCTCACCTTAATACAGAGGTTTTTAATTTGGTTTTGCCCAGCCACATCTTCCTTCTATGGAAAGATAACAAGAATCTTTCAACTAAGCACATAACAAGCATCTCTATGAATATAAATTCCTGGTCGGCTGAGCCTGCTGAAACTGTAAAGGGTCATATTGTTTTTAGCTGACATCGCTATTAGGATTTACATTTTACTCACCTTATGCTTGTACAATATCATTGTGCATGCTGCTTGTTTTTAGTTAGCCTTTTTTGACATATAGGCCCTCTTTATGACATTGGCGGTTAGTCACGCTTACTGCCATGCTGATTGCAACCAACATACAGCTGCGGTTTACAGCTAACCATATTATGACACACACATAGCAATCCGTCAGTATACAGACACACACACAAATTCGCCAGACCAAAGGTCAGTGATAAACTGGCGGTAGCAAAACCCACACCGTTCTGCCAACAAAACTACACTGACAGCATTATGACCCACGAATCACTGCGGTGGACATTCAATGGTGGTAAACCATTGGAGCCTCATACCTCTGCGCTCAAAATAGACACACATATACAAAACAACACTACATTGAACAATTTGAATAACACACACCTGACACCCATACACACACCACACCCACACACCCACACCACTATAAAACACACACCCACATTACCCACAACCCCTTACAACTCAAGAAAATTGACAACTGAGGGAGAGACGCACCAAAAGCACCCACAGAACCAGAGCCACAGAACACCATCACCCATACACCATCCAGGCACCTCACAGCACACACCCCACCCAACACATCACCCCACACACCCTCACACACACCACTCACACTACACCCATGACACCACAAAGACACCCAAGGTTCTCAGAGGAGGAGTTAAGGGTCATGGTGGAGAAAATCATCCGGTTAGAGCCACAGCTACTCGGATCACAGGTGCAGCAGACATCCATTGCTAGGAAGATGGAGCTGTGGCGGAGTATCATGGACAGGGTCTATGCCGTGGGACAGCACCCCAGAATAAGGGATGACATCAGGAAGAGGAGGAACGACCTATGGGGGAAGGTGCGTTCAGTGGTAGCAAGACACCAGATAGCAGTACAGACGACTGGCGGTGGACCCCCACCTCCTCCCCCACAACTAACAACATGGGAGGAGCAAGTCTTGGCAATCATGTATCCTGATGCCCTGGCAGAAGTAGCAGAAGGACTGGACTCTGGTAAGTCAAATATCTATTACTATCACCCTCCCTACCTGCATGCCATACCAAACTCCCACCCCTACCCTCACCCCCATCACTCCACCACCTCACATACACCCCACCAACACAACTCACCCTTCCCAATACCAAGCCCTGCATGCAACACCAATGCATGGACACCCATCAGTGACCTGCATGGACACCCATCACCAAAGCATGCACACTAGAGACAATCACCTATCCAACCAAATCAACATTCACACAAGCCTAAGCTGCCAGGGCAATCACAACTATACAAGACAATACACCCATGCACAAGATGTCACATGCAGAAACAATAACACTGCATTTACATCCCCACAGGTCCCCCACACAATGTCACCAAAGAGGAGGTGCCAGCAACATCCAGTCCCCCCACAGAAAAGGCCCAAAGGGATGAGAGCAGCTCTGCACGCCTGGATCAGGATGACCAACCTGGCCCATCAGGGACATCCGGACAGTCGGTTACCCAGACACAGTCCCAGCCCACCACAGAGTCTCCCCCTCAGGAAACACCACCACAGCACCCACCCAGCTGGCCCATACCTCTGTCCCCAGGACACGTCAATCAGCAGTGTGTCCACCACTACAGGGACCCCAGGCAAACCCAGAAACACAGGACGATCAGGGAACTGGAGTCAGTGGCAGTGGGCAGACAGTTCAGGGGACAGAGGCACACGACAACGGGTAATCTGGGAGGACTGCTGTGCGACAGGGGGAGGACAGGCCCAGGGAACCGACTCTCCAGGAGGCACTCACCAACATCCTGGGAGCATACCACCATTCCCAGGAGATGATGGGCCAGATACTGGCCAAGTTGCAGGAGACCCAGCGGCTGCAGGAGGGACCGTGCCTGGGGATCAGGGAGGACCTGTGGGATATCCACACCACCCTGGTCACCATTGCAAGGGTGCTGGCAGACATGGCCAACACCATGAGGAAGGTAGAGGTACACCAACGGGCCCCTGACTCTAGCCATACCAATGACGGTAGTGGACAGAAGGCCTCGCCACAGGACCAATAGGCTACCAGCACCCCTGCAGATGGAGAACCACCCCACAAACGGTCCCTGCGATCCAGGCAGAAGCCAGAGAACATTGCCAAGACCCCCGCCAGGAAATAAGACTCTCCTGATTGTCACCCTTGTGTCCCACTCTGTCACCTTGTCCACCTTGAACTGCCATTGCTCCCCTTCCTGTGCCCCGTTGGACAATGCACCTGTGACACAAATAGACTGGAACCTTTACCTGGACTTTCCTCCACCACCCCACTAGCCTATAGCAATACCCTATCCACTTATCAGCACATAAATAAAGAAACTTATAAAAAATAAACGTATTGAGTCTGTCAATTGATTGAACTATGTATTCATTTAACAATCTGTAGACATTGCAATTCAACTGTGCAGTAATGTATACATAGGTATGACCAGTAGTTTGCTGCAGTCAATACACCAGGAGCCACAGTGCAACACATATATCTGTAAATAGACACGTCAAAGGGTACAGTAAGTGGCCATAGTAGTGGGAATATCAGCCTGCCAGTGACAATTTCCAATACAAAACTGCAATGGAAGGTGAAGTTACAGTGTCTTACCTGTGTGTCACTGGAAGTACTGTCATATGATTGATATTCTATTGTCCACATCCACATCTTCTGCCTCCTCTTCGTCACTGTCTACAGGCTCCACTGCTGCCACACGCCTATCTCCAGCCTCACCTTCCTGCAGAAAAGGCACCTGTCGACGTAAGGCAAGGTTGTGCAACATACAACATGCCACGATGATCTGGCAGACCTTGGGTGAGTAGCACAGGGAACCACCTGTCAGATGGAGGCACCGAAACCTGGCCTTCAGGGGGCTGAATGTTCGCTCTATAATTCTTCTTGTTCACCCATGTGCCTGATTGTGACGTTCCTCTGCCCTTGTCCTGATATTCCTCACTGGGGTCAGTAGCCATGAGAGGTTGGGGTAACCAGAGTCACATGAAAATATCGAGGGATACCTGTTAGCCAGACACTAACCTTTAGGGCCAACCCCATACCCATACACCAACGCATACTGGGTGGGGACCATGAGCTCACCTATTAGCCACACCTGTGCCTCTGGAGTTGAGCTATCACATATGGGATGTTGCTATTCTTCAGGATAAAGGCATCATGCACAGACCCAGGATACTTAGCATTGACATGGGAGATGTACTGGTCCGCTAAGCACACCATCTGGACATTCATGGAGTGGAAACGTATGATTTCTGTACACCTGTTCATTTTGCCAGGGAGGGGACAAATGCAATATATGTTCCATCAATTGCCCCAATTATGTTGGGGATATTTACCATTGCATAGAAGTCAGCCTTAACCCCTTCGCTGCCAGGCCTTTTCCCCCTCCTGTGCCAGACCTTTTTCTGCCTATTTGGGGCAGTTCGCGCTTAGGCCCTCATAACTTTTTGTCCACATAAGCTAACCAAGCCAAATTTACGTCCTTTTTTTCCAACATCCTAGGGATTCTAGAGGTACCCAGACTTTATGGGTTCCCCTGAAGGAGGCCAAGAAATTAGCCAAAATACAATGAAAATTTCGTTTTTTTCAAACAAATTGGAAAAAGTGGCTGCAGAAGAAGGCTTGTGGTTTTTCCCCTGAAAATGGAATCAACAAAGGGTTTGCGGTGCTAAACTCAGAAGCTTCCCAGCTTTCAGGAACAGGCAGACTTGAATCAGAAAACCGAATTTTTCAACACAATTATGGCATTTTACTGGGACTTACCCCATTTTTGCAAATTTTTGTGCTTTCAGCCTCCTTCCAGTCAGTGACGGAAATGGGCATGAACCCAATGCTGGATCCCAGAAACCTAAACATTTCTGAAAAGTAGAAAAAATTCTGAATTCAGCAAGCGGTCATTTGTGTAGATCCTACAAGGGTTTCCTACAGAAAATAACAACTGAAAAAGAAAAATATTGAAATTGAGGTGAAAAAAACAATCAATTTTTCTCTACGTTTAACTCTGTAACTTTTCCCTGCAATGTCAGATTATCGAAAGCAATATACCGTTACGTCTGCTGGACTCCTCTGGTTGCGGGGATATATAGGGCTTGTAGGTTCATCAAGAACCCGAGGAACCCAGAGCCAATAAATGATCTGCACCCTGCAGTGCGTTTTCGTTCTATACCGGGTATACAGCAATTCATTTGCTGAAATATAAAGAGTAAAAAATAGCTATCAAGAAAACCTTTGTTTTTCCAAAAAGGGCACAAGATAAGGTGTTGAGGAGCAGTGGTTATTTGCACATCTCTGAATCCCGGGGTGACCATACTAGCATGTGAATTACAGGGCATTTCTCAAATAGATGATTTTTTTACACACTCTCCTATATTTGGAAGGAAAAAATGTAGAGACAAGGGGCAATAACACTTGTTTAGCTAATCTATGTTCCCCAAGTCTCCCGATAAAAATTATACCTCACTTGTGTGGGTAGGCCTAGCGCCTGCGACAGGAAACGCCCCAAAGCGCAACGTGGACACATCCAATTTTTTAAAAGAAAACAGGGGTGTTTTTTGCAAAGTGCCTACCTGTAGATTTTGGCCTCTAGCTCAGCCGGCACCCAGGGAAACCTACCAAACCTGTGCATTTCTGAAAACTAGAGACCTAGGGGAATCCAAGATGGGGTGACTTGTGGGGCTCGGACCAGGTTCTGTTACCCAGAATCCTTTGCAAACCTCAAAATGTGGCTAAAAAAACACATGTTCCTCACATTTCTGTGGCAGAAAGTTCTGGAATCTGAGAGGAGCCACAAATTTCCTTCAACCCAGCGTTCCCCCAAGTCTCCCGATAAAAATGATACCTCACTTGTATGGGTAGGCCTAGCGCCCGCGACAGGAAACGCCCCAAAGCGCAACGTGGACACATCCAATTTTTTTAAAGAAAACAGAGGTGTTTTTTGCAAAGTGCCTACCTGTAGATTTTGGCCTCTAGCTCAGCCGGCACCTAGGGAAATCTACCAAACCTGTGCATTTCTGAAAACTAGAGACCTAGGGAAATCCAAGATTGGGTGACTTGTGGGGCTCGGACCAGGTTCTGTTACCCAGAATCCTTTGCAAAGCTCAAAATTTGGCTAAAAAAACACATGTTCCTCACATTTCTGTGGCAGAAAGTTCTGGAATCTGAGAGGAGTCACAAATTTCCTTCCACCCAGCGTTCCCCCACGTCTCCCGATAAAAATGATACCTGACTTGTGTGGGTAGGCCTAACGCCTCTGACAGGAAACGCCCCAAAGCGCAACGTGGACACATCCACATTTTTGATAGAAAACAGAGGTGTTTTTTGCAAAGTGCCTACCTGTAGATTTTGGCCTCTAGCTCAGCCGGCACCTAGGGAAACCTACCAAACCTGTGCATTTCTGAAAACTAGAGACCTAGGGGAATCCAAGATGGGGTGACTTGTGGGGCTCGGACCAGGTTCTGTTACCCAGAATCCTTTGCAAACCTCAAAATTTGGCTAAAAAAACACATGTTCCTCACATTTCTGTGGCAGAAAGTTCTGGAATCTGAGAGGAGCCACAAATTTCCTTCAACCCAGCGTTCCCCCAAGTCTCCCGATAAAAATGAAACCTCACTTGTATGGGTAGGCCTAGTGCCCGCGACAGGAAACGCCCCAAAGCGCAACGTGGACATATCCAAATTTTTGAAAGAAAACAGAGGTGTTTTTTGCAAAGTGCCTACCTGTAGATTTTGGCCTCTAGCTCAGCCGGCACCTAGGGAAACCTACCAAACCTGTGCATTTCTGAAAACTAGAGACCTAGGGGAATCCAAGATGGGGTGACTTGTGGGGCTCGGACCAGGTTCTGTTACCCAGAATCCTTTGCAAACCTCAAAATTTGGCTAAAAAAACACATGTTCCTCACATTTCTGTGGCAGAAAGTTCTGGAATCTGAGAGGAGCCACAAATTTCCTTCAACCCAGCGTTCCCCCAAGTCTCCCGATAAAAATGAAACCTCACTTGTATGGGTAGGCCTAGTGCCCGCGACAGGAAACGCCCCAAAGCGCAACGTGGACATATCCAAATTTTTGAAAGAAAACAGAGGTGTTTTTTGCAAAGTGCCTACCTGTAGATTTTGGCCTCTAGCTCAGCCGGCACCTAGGGAAACCTACCAAACCTGTGCATTTCTGAAAACTAGAGACCTTGGGGAATCCAAGATGGGGTGACTTGTGGGGCTCGGACCATGTTACCCAGAATCCTTTGCAAACCTCAAAATTTTGCTAAAAAAACACATGTTCCTCACATTTCTGTGGCAGAAAGTTCTGGAATCTGAGAGGAGCCTAAAATTTCCTTCCACCCAGCGTTCCCCCAAGTCTCCCGATAAAAATGATACCTCACTTGAGTGGGTAGGCCTAGCGCCCGAGACAGGAAACACCCCAAAGCGCAACGTGGACACATCCAATTTTTTGAAAGAAAACCGAGGTGTTTTTTGTGAAGTGCCTACCTGTAGATTTTGGCATCTAGCTTAGCCGGCACCTAGGCAAACCTACCAAACCTGTGCATTTCTGAATACTAGAGACCTAGGGGAATCCAAGATGGGGTGACTTGTGGGGCTCGGACCAGGTTCTGTTACCCAGAATCCTTTGTAAAGCTCAAAATTTGGCTAAAAAAACACATGTTCCTCACATTTCTGTGGCAGAAAGTTCTGGAATCTGAGAATAGCCACAAATGTCCTTCCACCCAGCGTTCCCCCAAGTCTCCCGATAAAAATTATACCTCACTTGTATGGGTAGGCCTAGCGCCTGAGACAGGAAACGCCCCAAAGCGCAACGTGGACACATCCAATTTTTTGAAAGAAAACAGAGGTGTTTTTTGTGAAGTGCCTACCTGTAGATTTTGGCCTCTAGCTTAGCCGGCACCTAGGCAAACCTACCAAACCTGTGCATTTCTGAATACTAGAGACCTAGGGGAATCCAAGATGGGGTGACTTGTGGGGCTCGGACCAGGTTCTGTTACCCAGAATCCTTTGCAAAGCTCAAAATTTGGCTAAAAAAACACATGTTCCTCACATTTCTGTGGCAGAAAGTTCTGGAATCTGAGAGGAGCCACAAATTTCCTTCCACCCAGTGTTCCCCCAAGTCTCCCGATAAAAATGATACCTCACTTGTGTGGGTAGGCCTAGCGCCCGCGACAGGTAACGCCCCAAAGCGCAACGTGGACACATCCAAATTTTTGAAAGAAAACAGAGCTGTTTTTTTGCAAAGTGTCTACCTGTAGATTTTGGCCTCTAGCTCAGCCGGCACCTAGGGAAACCTACCAAACCTGTGCATTTCTGAAAACTAGAGACCTAGGGGAATCCAAGATGGGGTGACTTGTGGGGCTCGGACCAGGTTCTGTTACCCAGAATCCTTTGCAAACCTCAAAATTTGGCTAAAAAAACACATGTTCCTCACATTTCTGTGGCAGAAAATTTTGGAATCTGAGAGGAGCCACAAATTTCCTTCCACCCAGCGTTCCCCCAAGTCTCCCGATAAAAATGATACCTCACTTGTCTGGGTAGGCCTAGCCTCCGCGACAGGAAACGCCCCAAAGCGCAACGTGGACACATCCAATTTTTTTAAAGAAAACAGAGGTGTTTTTTGCTTAGTGCCTACCTGTAGATTTTGGCCTCTAGCTCAGCCGGCACCTAGGCAAACCTACCAAACCTGTACATTTCTGAAAACTAGAGACCTAGGGGAATCCAAGATGGGGTGAATTGTGGGGCTCGGACCAGGTTCTGTTACCCAGAATCCTTTGCAAACTCAAAATTTGGCTAAAAAAACACATGTTCCTCACATTTCTGTGGCAGAAAGTTCTGGAATCTGAGAGGAGCCACAAATGTCCTTCAACCCGGCGTTCCCCCAAGTCTCCCGATAAAAATGATACCTCACTTGCATGGGTAGGCCTAGCGCCCGCGACAGGAAACGCCCCAAAGGGCAACGTGGACACATCCAATTTTTTGAAAGAAAACAGAGGTGTTTTTTGCAAAGTGCCTACCTGTAGATTTTGGCTTCTAGCTTAGCCGGCACCTAGGCAAACCTACCAAACCTGTGCATTTCTGAAAACTAGAGACCTAGGGGAATCCAAGATGGGGTGACTTGTGGGGCTCGGACCAGGTTCTGTTACCCAGAATCCTTTGTAAAGCTCAAAATTTGGCTAAAAAAACACATGTTCCTCACATTTCTGTGGCAGAAAGTTCTGGCATCTGAGAGGAGCCACAAATTTCCTTCCACCCAGTGTTCCCCCAAGTCTCCCGATAAAAATGATACCTCACTTGTGTGGTTAGGCCTAGCGCCCGCGACAGGTAACGCCCCAAAGCGCAACGTGGACACATCCACATTTTTGATAGAAAACAGAGGTGTTTTTTGCAAAGTGCCTACCTGTAGATTTTGGCCTCTAGCTCAGCCGGCACCTAGGGAAACCTACCAAACCTGTGCATTTCTGAAAACTAGAGACCTAGGGGAATCCAAGATGGGGTGACTTGTGGGGCTCGGACCAGGTTCTGTTACCCAGAATCCTTTGCAAACCTCAAAATTTGGCTAAAAAAACACATGTTCCTCACATTTCTGTGGCAGAAAGTTCTGGAATCTGAGAGGAGCCACAAATTTCCTTCAACCCAGCGTTCCCCCAAGTCTCCCGATAAAAATGAAACCTCACTTGTATGGGTAGGCCTAGTGCCCGCGACAGGAAACGCCCCAAAGCGCAACGTGGACATATCCAAATTTTTGAAAGAAAACAGAGGTGTTTTTTGCAAAGTGCCTACCTGTAGATTTTGGCCTCTAGCTCAGCCGGCACCTAGGGAAACCTACCAAACCTGTGCATTTCTGAAAACTAGAGACCTAGGGGAATCCAAGATGGGGTGACTTGTGGGGCTCGGACCATGTTACCCAGAATCCTTTGCAAACCTCAAAATTTGGCTAAAAAAACACATGTTCCTCACATTTCTGTGGCAGAAAGTTCTGGAATCTGAGAGGAGTCACAAATTTCCTTCCACCCAGCGTTCCCCCAAGTCTCCCGATAAAAATGATACCTCACTTATGTGGGTAGGCCTAGCGCCCGAGACAGGAAACGCCCCAAAGCGCAACGTGGACACATCCAATTTTTGAAAGAAAACAGAGGTGTTTTTTGCAAAGTGCCTATCTGTAGATTTTGGCCTCCAGCTTAGCCGGCACCTAGGCAAACCTACCAAACCTGTGCATTTCTGAAAACTAGAGACCTAGGGGAATCCAAGATGGGGTGAGTTGTGGGGCTCGGACCAGGTTCTGTTACCCAGAATCCTTTGCAAACCTCAAAATTTGGCTAAAAAAACACATGTTCCTCACATTTCTGTGGCAGAAAGTTCTGGAATCTGAGAGGAGCCTCAAATTTCCTTCCACCCAGCGTTCCCCCAAGTCTCCCGATAAAAATGATACCTCACTTGTGTGGGTAGGCCTAGCGCCCGCGACAGGAAACGCCCCAAAGCGCAATGTGGACACAACCAAATTTTTGAAAGAAAACAGAGGTGTTTTTTGCAAAGTGCCTACCTGTAGATTTTGGCCTCTAGCTCAGCCGGCACCTAGGGAAACCTACCAAACATGTGCATTTCTGAAAACTAGAGACCTAGGGGAATCCAAGATGGGGTGACTTGTGGGGCTCGGACCAGGTTCTGTTACCCAGAATCCTTTGCAAACCTCAAAATTTGGCTAAAAAAACACATGTTCCTCACATTTCTGTGGCAGAAAGTTCTGGAATCTGAGAGGAGCCACAAATGTCCTTCAACCCAGCGTTCCCCCAAGTCTCCCGATAAAAATGATACCTCACTTGCATGGGTAGGCCTGGCGCACGCGACAGGAAACGCCCCAAAGCGCAACGTGGACACATCCAATTTTTTTAAAGAAAACAGAGGTGTTTTTTGCAAAGTTCCTACCTGTAGATTTTGGCTTCTAGCTTAGCCGGCACCTAGGCAAACCTACCAAACCTGTGCATTTCTGAAAACTAGAGACCTAGGGGAATCCAAGATTGGGTGACTTGTGGGGCTCGGACCAGGTTCTGTTACCCAGAATCCTTTGCAAACCTCAAAATTTGGCTAAAAAAACACATGTTTCTCACATTTCTGTGGCAGAAAGTTCTGGAATCTGAGAGGAGCCTCAAATTTCCTTCCACGCAGCGTTCCCCCAAGTCTCCCGATAAAAATGATACCTCACTTGTGTGGGTAGGCCTAGCGCCCGCGACAGGAAACGCCCCAAAGCGCAATGTGGAAACAACCACATTTTTGAAAGAAAACAGAGGTGTTTTTTGCAAAGTGCCTACCTTTAGATTTTGGCCTCTAGCTCAGCCGGCACCTAGGGAAACCTACCAAACATGTGCATTTCTGAAAACTAGAGACCTAGGGGAATCCAAGATGGGGTGACTTGTGGGGCTCGGACCAGGTTCTGTTACCCAGAATCCTTTGCAAACCTCAAAATTTGGCTAAAAAAACACATGTTCCTCACATTTCTGTGGCAGAAAGTTCTGGAATCTGAGAGGAGCCACAAATTTCCTTCAACCCAGCGTTCCCCCAAGTCTCCCGATAAAAATGATATCTCACTTGCATGGGTAGGCCTGGCGCCCGCGACAGGAAACGCCCCAAAGCGCAACGTGGACACATCCAATTTTTTGAAAGAAAACAGAGGTGTTTTTTGCAAAGTGCCTACCTGTAGATTTTGGCTTCTAGCTTAGCCGGCACCTAGGCAAACCTACCAAACCTGTGCATTTCTGAAAACTAGAGACCTAGGGGAATCCAAGATTGGGTGACTTGTGGGGCTCGGACCAGGTTCTGTTACCCAGAATCCTTTGCAAACCTCAAAATTTGGCTAAAAAAACACATGTTCCTCACATTTCTGTGGCAGAAAGTTCTGGAATCTGAGAGGAGCCACAAATGTCCTTCAACCCAGCGTTCCCCCAAGTCTCCCGATAAAAATGATACCTCACTTGCATGGGTAGGCCTGGCGCCCGCAACAGGAAACGCCCCAAAGCGCAACGTGGACACATCCAATTTTTTGAAAGAAAACAGAGGTGTTTTTTGCAAAGTGCCTACCTGTAGATTTTGGCTTCTAGCTTAGCCGGCACCTAGGCAAACCTACCAAACCTGTGCATTTCTGAAAACTGGAGACCTAGGGGAATCCAAGATGGGGTGACTTGTGGGGCTCTGACCAGGTTCTGTTACCCAGAATCCTTTGCAAACCTCAAAATGTGGCTAAAATAACACATGTTCCTCAAATTTCTGTGGCAGAAAGTTCTGGAATCTGAGAGGAACCACAAATTTCCTTCCACCCAGCGTTCCCCCAAGTCTCCCGATAAAAATAGTACCTCACTTATGTGGGTAGGCCTAGCGCCCGCGTCAGGAAACGCCCCAAAGCGCAACGTGGACACATCCACATTTTTGGAAGAAAACAGAGGTGTTTTTTGCAAAGTGCCTATCTGTAGATTTTGGCCTCCAGCTCAGCCGGCAACTAGGGAAACCTACCAAACCTGTGCATTTCTGAAAACTAGAGACCTAGGGGAATCCAAGATGGGGTGAGTTGTGGGGCTCGGACCAGGTTCTGTTACCCAGAATCCTTTGCAAACCTCAAAATTTGGCTAAAAAAACACATGTTCCTCACATTTCTGTGGCAGAAAGTTCTGGAATCTGAGAGGAGCCTCAAATTTCCTTCCACCCAGCGTTCCCCCAAGTCTCCCGATAAAAATGATACCTCACTTGTGTGGGTAGGCCTAGTGCCCGCGACAGGAAACGCCCCAAAGCGCAATGTGGACACATCCAAATTTTTGAAAGAAAACAGAGGTGTTTTTTGTGAAGTGCCTACCTGTAGATTTTGGCCTCTAGCTCAGCCGGCACCTAGGGAAACCTACCAAACCTGTGCATTTCGGAAAGCTAGAGACCTAGGGGAATCCAAGATGGGGTGACTTGTGGGGCTCGGACCAGGTTCTGTTACCCAGAATCCTTTGCAAACCTCAAAATTTGGCTAAAAAAACACATGTTCCTCACATTTCTGTGGCAGAAAGTTCTGGAATCTGAGAGGAGCCTCAAATTTCCTTCCACCCAGCGTTCCCCCAAGTCTCCCGATAAAAATGATACCTCACTTGTGTGGGTAGGCCTAGCGCCCGCGACAGGAAACGCCCCAAAGCGCAATGTGGACACAACCAAATTTTTGAAAGAAAACAGAGGTGTTTTTTGCAAAGTGCCTACCTGTAGATTTTGGCCTCTAGCTCAGCCGGCACCTAGGGAAACCTACCAAACATGTGCATTTCTGAAAACTAGAGACCTAGGGGAATCCAAGATGGGGTGACTTGTGGGGCTCGGACCAGGTTCTGTTACCCAGAATCCTTTGCAAACCTCAAAATTTGGCTAAAAAAACACATGTTCCTCACATTTCTGTGGCAGAAAGTTCTGGAATCTGAGAGGAGCCACAAATGTCTTTCAACCAGCGTTCCCCCAAGTCTCCCGATAAAAATGATATCTCACTTGCATGGGTAGGCCTGGCGCCGGCGACAGGAAACGCCCCAAAGCGCAACGTGGACACATCCAATTTTTTGAAAGAAAACAGAGGTTTTTTTTGCAAAGTGCCTACCTGTAGATTTTGGCTTCTAGCTTAGCCGGCACCTAGGCAAACCTACCAAACCTGTGCATTTCTGAAAACTAGAGACCTAGGGGAATCCAAGATTGGGTGACTTGTGGGGCTCGGACCAGGTTCTGTTACCCAGAATCCTTTGCAAGCCTCAAAATTTGGCTAAAAAAACACATGTTCCTCACATTTCTGTGGCAGAAAGTTCTGGAATCTGAGAGGAGCCTCAAATTTCCTTCCACCCAGCGTTCCCCCAAGTCTCCCGATAAAAATGATACCTCACTTGTGTGGGTAGGCCTAGCGCCCGCGACAGGAAACGCCCCAAAGCGCAATGTGGAAACAACCACATTTTTGAAAGAAAACAGAGGTGTTTTTTGCAAAGTGCCTACCTTTAGATTTTGGCCTCTAGCTCAGCCGGCACCTAGGGAAACCTACCAAACATGTGCATTTCTGAAAACTAGAGACCTAGGGGAATCCAAGATGGGGTGACTTGTGGGGCTTGGACCAGGTTCTGTTACCCAGAATCCTTTGCAAACCTCAAAATTTGGCTAAAAAAACACATGTTCCTCACATTTCTGTGGCAGAAAGTTCTGGAATCTGAGAGGAGCCACAAATGTCCTTCAACCCAGCGTTCCCCCAAGTCTCCCGATAAAAATGATATCTCACTTGCATGGGTAGGCCTGGCGCCCGCGACAGGAAACGCCCCAAAGCGCAACGTGGACACATCCAATTTTTTGAAAGAAAACAGAGGTGTTTTTTGCAAAGTGCCTACCTGTAGATTTTGGCTTCTAGCTTAGCCGGCACCTAGGCAAACCTACCAAACCTGTGCATTTCTGAAAACTAGAGACCTAGGGGAATCCAAGATTGGGTGACTTGTGGGGCTCGGACCAGGTTCTGTTACCCAGAATCCTTTGCAAACCTCAAAATTTGGCTAAAAAAACACATGTTCCTCACATTTCTGTGGCAGAAAGTTCTGGAATCTGAGAGGAGCCACAAATGACCTTCAACCCAGCGTTCCCCCAAGTCTCCCGATAAAAATGATACCTCACTTGCATGGGTAGGCCTGGCGCCCGCAACAGGAAACGCCCCAAAGCGCAACGTGGACACATCCAATTTTTTGAAAGAAAACAGAGGTGTTTTTTGCAAAGTGCCTACCTGTAGATTTTGGCTTCTAGCTTAGCCGGCACCTAGGCAAACCTACCAAACCTGTGCATTTCTGAAAACTGGAGACCTAGGGGAATCCAAGATGGGGTGACTTGTGGGGCTCTGACCAGGTTCTGTTACCCAGAATCCTTTGCAAACCTCAAAATGTGGCTAAAATAACACATGTTCCTCAAATTTCTGTGGCAGAAAGTTCTGGAATCTGAGAGGAACCACAAATTTCCTTCCACCCAGCGTTCCCCCAAGTCTCCCGATAAAAATAGTACCTCACTTATGTGGGTAGGCCTAGCGCCCGCGTCAGGAAACGCCCCAAAGCGCAACGTGGACACATCCACATTTTTGGAAGAAAACAGAGGTGTTTTTTGCAAAGTGCCTATCTGTAGATTTTGGCCTCCAGCTCATCCGGCAACTAGGGAAACCTACCAAACCTGTGCATTTCTGAAAACTAGAGACCTAGGGGAATCCAAGATGGGGTGAGTTGTGGGGCTCGGACCAGGTTCTGTTACCCAGAATCCTTTGCAAACCTCAAAATTTGGCTAAAAAAACACATGTTCCACACATTTCTGTGGCAGAAAGTTCTGGAATCTGAGAGGAGCCTCAAATTTCCTTCCACCCAGCGTTCCCCCAAGTCTCCCGATAAAAATGATACCTCACTTGTGTGGGTAGGCCTAGCGCCCGCGACAGGAAACGCCCCAAAGCGCAATGTGGACACATCCAAATTTTTGAAAGAAAACAGAGGTGTTTTTTGTGAAGTGCCTACCTGTAGATTTTGGCCTCTAGCTCAGCCGGCACCTAGGGAAACCTACCAAACCTGTGCATTTCGGAAAGCTAGAGACCTAGGGGAATCCAAGATGGGGTGACTTGTGGGGCTCGGACCAGGTTCTGTTACCCAGAATCCTTTGCAAACCTCAAAATTTGGCTAAAAAAACACATGTTCCTCACATTTCTGTGGCAGAAAGTTCTGGAATCTGAGAGGAGCCTCAAATTTCCTTCCACCCAGCGTTCCCCCAAGTCTCCCGATAAAAATGATACCTCACTTGTGTGGGTAGGCCTAGCGCCCGCGACAGGAAACGCCCCAAAGCGCAATGTGGACACAACCAAATTTTTGAAAGAAAACAGAGGTGTTTTTTGCAAAGTGCCTACCTGTAGATTTTGGCCTCTAGCTCAGCCGGCACCTAGGGAAACCTACCAAACATGTGCATTTCTGAAAACTAGAGACCTAGGGGAATCCAAGATGGGGTGACTTGTGGGGCTCGGACCAGGTTCTGTTACCCAGAATCCTTTGCAAACCTCAAAATTTGGCTAAAAAAACACATGTTCCTCACATTTCTGTGGCAGAAAGTTCTGGAATCTGAGAGGAGCCACAAATGTCCTTCAACCCAGCGTTCCCCCAAGTCTCCCGATAAAAATGATATCTCACTTGCATGGGTAGGCCTGGCGCCCGCGACAGGAAACGCCCCAAAGCGCAACGTGGACACATCCAATTTTTTGAAAGAAAACAGAGGTGTTTTTTGCAAAGTGCCTACCTGTAGATTTTGGCTTCTAGCTTAGCCGGCACCTAGGCAAACCTACCAAACCTGTGCATTTCTGAAAACTAGAGACCTAGGGGAATCCAAGATTGGGTGACTTGTGGGGCTCGGACCAGGTTCTGTTACCCAGAATCCTTTGCAAACCTCAAAATTTGGCTAAAAAAACACATGTTCCTCACATTTCTGTGGCAGAAAGTTCTGGAATCTGAGAGGAGCCACAAATGTCCTTCAACCCAGCGTTCCCCCAAGTCTCCCGATAAAAATGATACCTCACTTGCATGGGTAGGCCTGGCGCCCGCAACAGGAAACGCCCCAAAGCGCAACGTGGACACATCCAATTTTTTGAAAGAAAACGGAGGTGTTTTTTGCAAAGTGCCTACCTGTAGATTTTGGCTTCTAGCTTAGCCGGCACCTAGGCAAACCTACCAAACCTGTGCATTTCTGAAAACTGGAGACCTAGGGGAATCCAAGATGGGGTGACTTGTGGGGCTCTGACCAGGTTCTGTTACCCAGAATCCTTTGCAAACCTCAAAATGTGGCTAAAATAACACATGTTCCTCAAATTTCTGTGGCAGAAAGTTCTGGAATCTGAGAGGAACCACAAATTTCCTTCCACCCAGCGTTCCCCCAAGTCTCCCGATAAAAATAGTACCTCACTTATGTGGGTAGGCCTAGCGCCCGCGTCAGGAAACGCCCCAAAGCGCAACGTGGACACATCCACATTTTTGGAAGAAAACAGAGGTGTTTTTTGCAAAGTGCCTATCTGTAGATTTTGGCCTCCAGCTCAGCCGGCAACTAGGGAAACCTACCAAACCTGTGCATTTCTGAAAACTAGAGACCTAGGGGAATCCAAGATGGGGTGAGTTGTGGGGCTCGGACCAGGTTCTGTTACCCAGAATCCTTTGCAAACCTCAAAATTTGGCTAAAAAAACACATGTTCCTCACATTTCTGTGGCAGAAAGTTCTGGAATCTGAGAGGAGCCTCAAATTTCCTTCCACCCAGCGTTCCCCCAAGTCTCCCGATAAAAATGATACCTCACTTGTGTGGGTAGGCCTAGCGCCCGCGACAGGAAACGCCCCAAAGCGCAATGTGGACACATCCAAATTTTTGAAAGAAAACAGAGGTGTTTTTTGTGAAGTGCCTACCTGTAGATTTTGGCCTCTAGCTCAGCCGGCACCTAGGGAAACCTACCAAACCTGTGCATTTCGGAAAGCTAGAGACCTAGGGGAATCCAAGATGGGTTGACTTGTGGGGCTCGGACCAGGTTCTGTTACCCAGAATCCTTTGCAAACCTCAAAATTTGGCTAAAAAAACACATGTTCCTCACATTTCTGTGGCAGAAAGTTCTGCAATCTGAGAGGAGCCTCAAATTTCCTTCCACCCAGCGTTCCCCCAAGTCTCCCGATAAAAATGATACCTCACTTGTGTGGGTAGGCCTAGCGCCCGCGACAGGAAACGCCCCAAAGCGCAATGTGGACACATCCAAATTTTTGAAAGAAAACAGAGGTGTTTTTTGCAAAGTGCCTACCTGTAGATTTTGGCCTCTAGCTCAGCCGGCACCTAGGGAAACCTACCAAACATGTGCATTTCTGAAAACTAGAGACCTAGGGGAATCCAAGATGGGGTGACTTGTGGGGCTCGGACCAGGTTCTGTTACCCAGAATCCTTTGCAAACCTCAAAATTTGGCTAAAAAAACACATGTTCCTCACATTTCTGTGGCAGAAAGTTCTGGAATCTTAGAGGAGCCACAAATGTCTTTCAACCAGCGTTCCTCCAAGTCTCCCGATAAAAATGATATCTCACTTGCATGGGTAGGCCTGGCGCCGGCGACAGGAAACGCCCCAAAGCGCAACGTGGACACATCCAATTTTTTGAAAGAAAACAGAGGTTTTTTTTGCAAAGTGCCTACCTGTAGATTTTGGCTTCTAGCTTAGCCGGCACCTAGGCAAACCTACCAAACCTGTGCATTTCTGAAAACTAGAGACCTAGGGGAATCCAAGATTGGGTGACTTGTGGGGCTCGGACCAGGTTCTGTTACCCAGAATCCTTTGTAAAGCTCAAAATTTGGCTAAAAAAACACATGTTCCTCACATTTCTGTGGCAGAAAGTTCTGGAATCTGAGAGGAGCCACAAATTTCCTTCCACCCAGCGTTCCCCCAAGTCTCCAGATAAAAATGATACCTCACTTGTGTGGGTAGGCCTAGCGCCCGCGACAGGAAACGCCCCAAAGCGCAATGTGGACACTTCCAAATTATTGAAAGAAAACAGAGGTGTTTTTTGTGAAGTGCCTACCTGTAGATTTTGGCCTCTAGCTCAGCCGGCACCTAGGGAAACCTACCAAACCTGTGCATTTCTGAAAGCTAGAGACCTAGGGGAATCCAAGATGGGGTGACTTGTGGGGCTCGGACCAGGTTCTGTTACCCAGAATCCTTTGCAAACCTCAAAATTTGGCTAAAAAAACACATGTTCCTCACATTTCTGTGGCAGAAAGTTCTGGAATCTGAGAGGAGCCACAAATGTCCTTCAACCCAGCGTTCCCCCAAGTCTCCCGATAAAAATGATACCTCAATTGCATGGGTAGGCCTAGCGCCCACAACAGGAAACGCCCCAAAGCGCAACGTGGACACATCCAATTTTTTGAAAGAAAACAGAGGTGTTTTTTGCAAAGTGCCTACCTGTAGATTTTGGCTTCTAGCTTAGCCGGCACCTAGGCAAACCTACCAAACCTGTGCATTTCTGAAAACTAGAGACCTAGGGGAATCCAAGATTGGGTGACTTGTGGGGCTCGGACCAGGTTCTGTTACCCAGAATCCTTTGCAAACCTCAAAATTTGGCTAAAAAAACACATGTTCCTCACATTTCTGTGGCAGAAAGTTCTGGAATCCGAGAGGAGCCACAAATGTCCTTCAACCCAGCGTTCCCCCAAGTCTCCCGATAAAAATGATACCTCACTTGCATGGGTAGGCCTGGCGCCCGCGACAGGAAACGCCCCAAAGCGCAACGTGGACACATCCAATTTTTTGAAAGAAAACAGAGGTGTTTTTTGCAAAGTGCCTACCTGTAGATTTTGGCTTCTAGCTTAGCCGGCACCTAGGCAAACCTACCAAACCTGTGCATTTCTGAAAACTGGAGACCTAGGGGAATCCAAGATGGGGTGACTTGTGGGGCTCTGACCAGGTTCTGTTACCCAGAATCCTTTGCAAACCTCAAAATGTGGCTAAAATAACACATGTTCCTCAAATTTCTGTGGCAGAAAGTTCTGGAATCTGAGAGGAACCACAAATTTCCTTCCACCCAGCGTTCCCCCAAGTCTCCCGATAAAAATGGTACCTCACTTATGTGGGTAGGCCTAGCGCCCGCGTCAGGAAACACCCCAAAGCGCAACGTGGACACATCCACATTTTTGGAAGAAAACAGAGGTGTTTTTTGCAAAGTGCCTATCTGTAGATTTTGGCCTCCAGCTCAGCCGGCAACTAGGGAAACCTACCAAACCTGTGCATTTCTGAAAACTAGAGACCTAGGGGAATCCAAGATGGGGTGAGTTGTGGGGCTCGGACCAGGTTCTGTTACCCAGAATCCTTTGCAAACCTCAACATTTGGCTAAAAAAACACATGTTCCTCACATTTCTGTGGCAGAAAGTTCTGGAATCTGAGAGGAGCCTCAAATTTACTTCCACCCAGCGTTCCCCCAAGTCTCCCGATAAAAATAATACCTCACTTGTGTGGGTAGGCCTAGCGCCCGCGACAGGAAACGCCCCAAAGCGCAATGTGGACACATCCAAATTTTTGAAAGAAAACAGAGGTGTTTTTTGTGAAGTGCCTACCTGTAGATTTTGGCCTCTAGCTCAGCCGGCACCTAGGGAAACCTACCAAACCTGTGCATTTCTGAAAGCTAGAGACCTAGGGGAATCCAAGATGGGGTGACTTGTGGGGCTCGGACCAGGTTCTGTTACCCAGAATCCTTTGCAAACCTCAAAATTTGGCTAAAAAAACACATGTTCCTCACATTTCTGTGGCAGAAAGTTCTGGAATCTGAGAGGAGCCACAAATGTCCTTCAACCCAGCGTTCCCCCAAGTCTCCCGATAAAAATGATACCTCACTTGCATGGGTAGGCCTAGCGCCCGCGACAGGAAACGCCCCAAAGCGCAACGTGGACACATCCAATTTTTTGAAAGAAAACAGAGGTGTTTTTTGCAAAGTGCCTACCTGTAGATTTTGGCTTCTAGCTTAGCCGGCACCTAGGCAAACCTACCAAACCTGTGCATTTCTGAAAACTAGAGACCTAGGGGAATCCAAGATTGGGTGACTTGTGGGGCTCGGACCAGGTTCTGTTACCCAGAATCCTTTGTAAAGCTCAAAATTTGGCTAAAAAAACACATGTTCCTCACATTTCTGTGGCAGAAAGTTCTGGAATCTGAGAGGAGCCACAAATTTCCTTCCACCCAGCGTTCCCCCAAGTCTCCCGATAAAAATGATACCTCACTTGTGTGGGTAGGCCTAGCACCTGTGACAGGAAACGCCCCAAAGCGCAACGTGGACACATCCACATTTTTTAAAGAAAACAGAGGTGTTTTTTGCAAAGTGCCTACCTGTAGATTTTGGCCTCTAGCTCAGCCGGCACCTAGGGAAACCTACAAAACCTGTGCATTTCTGAAAATTAGAGACCTAGGGGAATCCAAGATGGGGTGACTTGTGGGGCTCGGACCAGGTTCTGTTACCCAGAATCCTTTGCAAACCTCAAAATTTGGCTAAAAAAACCCATGTCCCTCACATTTCTGTGGCAGAAAGTTCTGGAATCTGAGAGGAGCCACAAATTTCCTTCCACTCAGCATTCCCCCAAGTATCCCGATAAAAATGAAACCTCACTTGTGTGGGTAGGCCTACTGCCCGCGACAGGAAACGCCCCAAAGCGCAACGTGGACATATCCAAAGTTTTGAAAGAAAACAGAGGTGTTTTTTGCAAAGTGCCTACCTGAAGATTTTGGCCTCTAGCTCAGCCGGCACCTAGGGAAACCTACCAAACCTGTGCATTTCTGAAAATTGGAGACCTAGGGGAATCCAAGATGGGGTGACTTGTGGGGCTCTGACCAGGTTCTGTTACCCAGAATCCTTTGCAAACCTCAAAATGTGGCTAAAATAACACATGTTCCTCAAATTTCTGTGGCAGAAAGTTCTGGAATCTGAGAGGAACCACAAATTTCCTTCCACCCAGCGTTCCCCCAAGTCTCCCGATAAAAATGATACCTCACTTATGTGCGTAGGCCTAGCGCCCGCGTCAGGAAACGCCCCAAAGCGCAACGTGGACACATCCACATTTTTAGAAGAAAACAGAGGTGTTTTTTGCAAAGTGCCTATCTGTAGATTTTGGCCTCCAGCTCAGCCGGCAACTAGGGAAACCTACCAAACCTGTGCATTTCTGAAAACTAGAGACCTAGGGGAATCCAAGATGGGGTGAGTTGTGGGGCTCGGACCAGGTTCTGTTACCCAGAATCCTTTGCAAACCTCAAAATTTGGCTAAAAAAACACATGTTCCTCACATTTCTGTGGCAGAAAGTTCTGGAATCTGAGAGGAGCCTCAAATTTCCTTCCACCCAGCGTTCCCCCAAGTCTCCCGATAAAAATGATACCTCACTTGTGTGGGTAGGCCTAGCGCCCGCGACAGGAAACGCCCCAAAGCGCAATGTGGACACATCCAAATTTTTGAAAGAAAACAGAGGTGTTTTTTGCAAAGTGCCTACCTGTAGATTTTGGCCTCTAGCTCAGCCGGCACCTAGGGAAACCTACCAAACTTGTGCATTTCTGAAAACTAGAGACCTAGGGGAATCCAAGATGGGGTGACTTGTGGGGCTCGGACCAGGTTCTGTTACCCAGAATCCTTTGCAAACCTCAAAATTTGGCTAAAAAAACACATGTTCCTCACATTTCTGTGGCAGAAAGTTCTGGAATCTGAGAATAGCCACAAATGTCCTTCCACCCAGCGTTCCCCCAAGTCTCCCGATAAAAATGATACCTCACTTGTATGGGTAGGCCTAGCGCCTGAGACAGGAAACGCCCCAAAGCGCAACGTGGACACATCCAATTTTTTGAAAGAAAACAGAGGTGTTTTTTGTGAAGTGCCTACCTGTAGATTTTGGCCTCTAGCTTAGCCGGCACCTAGGCAAACCTACCAAACCTGTGCATTTCTGAATACTAGAGACCTAGGGGAATCCAAGATGGGGTGACTTGTGGGGCTCGGACCAGGTTCTGTTACCCAGAATCCTTTGCAAAGCTCAAAATTTGGCTAAAAAAACTCATGTTCCTCACATTTCTGTGGCAGAAAGTTCTGGAATCTGAGAGGAGCCACAAATTTCCTTCCACCCAGTGTTCCCCCAAGTCTCCCGATAAAAATGATACCTCACTTGTGTGGGTAGGCCTAGCGCCCGCGACAGGTAACGCCCCAAAGCGCAACGTGGACACATCCAAATTTTTGAAAGAAAACAGAGCTGTTTTTTGCAAAGTGCCTACCTGTAGATTTTGGCCTCTAGCTCAGCCGGCACCTAGGGAAACCTACCAAACCTGTGCATTTCTGAAAACTAGAGACCTAGGGGAATCCAAGATGGGGTGAGTTGTGGGGCTCGGACCAGGTTCTGTTACCCAGAATCCTTTGCAAACCTCAAACTTTGGCTAAAAAAACACATGTTCCTCACATTTCTGTGGCAGAAAGTTCTGGAATCTGAGAGGAGCCACAAATGTCCTTCCACCCAGCGTTCCCCCAAGTCTCCCGATAAAAATGATACCTCACTTGTGTGGGTAGGCCTAGCCCCCGCGACAGGAAACGCCCCAAAGCTCAACGTGGACACATCCAATTTTTTTAAAGAAAACCGAGGTGTTTTTTGCAAAGTGCCTATCTGTAGATTTTGGCCTCCAGCTCAGCCGGCAACTAGGGAAACCTACCAAACCTGTGCATTTCTGAAAACTAGAGACCTAGGGGAATCCAAAATGGGGTGAGTTGTGGGGCTCGGACCAGGTTCTGTTACCCAGAATCCTTTGCAAACCTCAAAATTTGTCTAAAAAAACACATGTTCCTCACATTTCTGTGGCAGAAAGTTCTGGAATCTGAGAGGAGCCTCAAATTTCCTTCCACCCAGCGTTCCCCCAAGTCTCCCGATAAAAATGATACCTCACTTGTGTGGGTAGGCCTAGCGCCCGCGACAGGAAACGCCCCAAAGCGCAATGTGGACACATCCAAATTTTTGAAAGAAAACAGAGGTGTTTTTTGCAAAGTGCCTACCTGTAGATTTTGGCCTCTAGCTCAGCCGGCACCTAGGGAAACCTACCAAACCTGTGCATTTCTGAAAACTAGAGACCTAGGGGAATCCAAGATGGGGTGACTTGTGGGGCTCGGACCAAGTTCTGTTACCCAGAATCCTTTGCAAACCTCAACATTTGGCTAAAAAAACACATGTTCCTCACATTTCTGTGGCAGAAAGTTCTGGAATCTGAGAGGAGCCACAAATTTCCTTCCACCCAGCGTTCCCCCAAGTCTCCCGATAAAAATGATACCTCACTTGTGTGGGTAGGCCTAGCCCCCGCGACAGGAAACGCCCCAAAGCGCAACGTGGACACATCCAATTTTTTGAAAGAAAACAGAGGTGTTTTTTGAAAAGTGCCTACCTGTAGATTTTGGCTTCTAGCTTAGCCGGCACCTAGGCAAACCTACCAAACCTGTGCATTTCTGAAAACTAGAGACCTAGGGGAATCCAAGATTGGGTGACTTGTGGGGCTCGGACCAGGTTCTGTTACCCAGAATCCTTTGTAAAGCTCAAAATTTGGCTAAAAAAACACATGTTCCTCACATTTCTGTGGCAGAAAGTTCTGGAATCTGAGAGGAGCCACAAATTTCCTTCCACCCAGTGTTCCCCCAAGTCTCCCGATAAAAATGATACCTCACTTGTGTGGTTAGGCCTAGCGCCCGCGACAGGTAACGCCCCAAAGCGCAACGTGGACACATCCAAATTTTTGATAGAAAACAGAGGTGTTTTTTGCAAAGTGCCTACCTGTAGATTTTGGCTTCTAGCTTAGCCGGCACCTAGGCAAACCTACCAAACCTGTGCATTTCTGAAAACTAGAGACCTAGGGGAATCCAAGATTGGGTGACTTGTGGGGCTCGGACCAGGTTCTGTTACCCAGAATCCTTTGTAAAGCTCAAAATTTGGCTAAAAAAACACATGTTCCTGACATTTCTGTGGCAGAAAGTTCTGGAATCTGAGAGGAGCCTCAAATTTCCTTCCACCCAGTGTTCCCCCAAGTCTCCCGATAAAAATGATACCTCACTTGTGTGGTTAGGCCTAGCGCCCGCGACAGGTAACGCCCCAAAGCGCAACGTGGACACATCCAAATTTTTGATAGAAAACAGAGGTGTTTTTTGCAAAGTGCCTACCTGTAGATTTTGGCTTCTAGCTTAGCCGGCACCTAGGCAAACCTACCAAACCTGTGCATTTCTGAAAACTAGAGACCTAGGGGAATCCAAGATTGGGTGACTTGTGGGGCTCGGACCAGGTTCTGTTACCCAGAATCCTTTGTAAAGCTCAAAATTTGGCTAAAAAAACACATGTTCCTGACATTTCTGTGGCAGAAAGTTCTGGAATCTGAGAGGAGCCACAAATTTCCTTCCACCCAGTGTTCCCCCAAGTCTCCCGATAAAAATTATACCTCACTTGTGTGGTTAGGCCTAGCGCCCGCGACAGGTAACGCCCCAAAGCGCAACGTGGACACATCCAAATTTTTGATAGAAAACAGAGGTGTTTTTTGCAAAGTGCCTACCTGTAGATTTTGGCCTCTAGCTCAGCCGGCACCTAGGGAAACCTACCAAACCTGTGCATTTCTGAAAACTAGAGACCTAGGGGAATCCAAGATGGGGTGACTTGTGGGGGCTCGGACCAGGTTCTGTTACCCAGAATCCTTTGCAAACCTCAAAATTTGGCTAAAAAAACACATGTTCCTCACATTTCTGTGGCAGAAAGTTCTGGAATCTGAGAGGAGCCACAAATTTCCTTCAACCCAGCGTTCCCCCAAGTCTCCCGATAAAAATGAAACCTCACTTGTATAGGTAGGCCTAGTGCCCACGACAGGAAACGCCCCAAAGCGCAACGTGGACATATCCACATTTTTGAAAGAAAACAGAGGTGTTTTTTGCAAAGTGCCTACCTGTAGATTTTGGCCTCTAGCTCAGCCGGCACCTAGGGAAACCTACCAAACCTGTGCATTTCTGAAAACTAGAGACCTAGTGGAATCCAAGTTTGGGTGACTTGTGGGGCTCTGACCAGGTTCTGTTACCCAGAATCCTTTGCAAACCTCAACATTTGGCCAAAATAACACATGTTCCTCAAATTTCTGTGGCAGAAAGTTCTGGAATCTGAGAGGAGCCACAAATTTCCTTCCACCCAGCGTTCCCCCAAGTCTCCCGATAAAAATGATACCTCACTTATGTGGGTAGGCCTAGCGCCCGAGACAGGAAACGCCCCAAAGCGCAACGTGGACACATCCAATTTTTGAAAGAAAACAGAGGTGTTTTTTGCAAAGTGCCTATCTGTAGATTTTGGCCTCCAGCTTAGCCGGCACCTAGGCAAACCTACCAAACCTGTGCATTTTTGAAAACTAGAGACCTTGGGGAATCCAAGATGGGGTGACTTGTGGGGCTCGGACCAGGTTCTGTTACCCAGAATCCTTTGCAAACCTTAAAATTTGGCTAAAAAAACACATGTTCCTCACATTTCTGTGGCAGAAAGTTCTGGAATCTGAGAGGAGCCACAAATATCCTTCCACCCAGCGTTCCCCCAAGTCTCCCGATAAAAATGATACCTCACTTGAGTGGGTAGGCCTAGCGCCCGAGACAGGAAACACCCCAAAGCGCAACGTGGACACATCCAATTTTTTGAAAGAAAACAGAGGTGTTTTTTGTGAAGTGCCTACCTGTAGATTTTGGCCTCTAGCTTAGCCGGCACCTAGGCAAACCTACCAAACCTGTGCATTTCTGAAAACTAGAGACCTAGGGGAATCCAAGATTGGGTGACTTGTGGGGCTCGGACCAGGTTCTGTTACCCAGAATCCTTTGTAAAGCTCAAAATTTGGCTAAAAAAACACATGTTCCTCACATTTCTGTGGCAGAAAGTTCTGGAATCTGAGAGGAGCCACAAATTTCCTTCCACCCAGTGTTCCCCCAAGTCTCCCGATAAAAATGATACCTCACTTGTGTGGTTAGGCCTAGCGCCCGCGACAGGTAACGCCCCAAAGCGCAACGTGGACACATCCAAATTTTTGATAGAAAACAGAGGTGTTTTTTGCAAAGTGCCTACCTGTAGATTTTGGCTTCTAGCTTAGCCGGCACCTAGGCAAACCTACCAAACCTGTGCATTTCTGAAAACTAGAGACCTAGGGGAATCCAAGATTGGGTGACTTGTGGGGCTCGGACCAGGTTCTATTACCCAGAATCCTTTGTAAAGCTCAAAATTTGGCTAAAAAAACACATGTTCCTGACATTTCTGTGGCAGAAAGTTCTGGAATCTGAGAGGAGCCACAAATTTCCTTCCACCCAGTGTTCCCCCAAGTCTCCCGATAAAAATTATACCTCACTTGTGTGGTTAGGCCTAGCGCCCGCGACAGGTAACGCCCCAAAGCGCAACGTGGACACATCCAAATTTTTGATAGAAAACAGAGGTGTTTTTTGCAAAGTGCCTACCTGTAGATTTTGGCCTCTAGCTCAGCCGGCACCTAGGGAAACCTACCAAACCTGTGCATTTCTGAAAACTAGAGACCTAGGGGAATCCAAGATGGGGTGACTTGTGGGGGCTCGGACCAGGTTCTGTTACCCAGAATCCTTTGCAAACCTCAAAATTTGGCTAAAAAAACACATGTTCCTCACATTTCTGTGGCAGAAAGTTCTGGAATCTGAGAGGAGCCACAAATTTCCTTCAACCCAGCGTTCCCCCAAGTCTCCCGATAAAAATGAAACCTCACTTGTATAGGTAGGCCTAGTGCCCGCGACAGGAAACGCCCCAAAGCGCAACGTGGACATATCCAAATTTTTGAAAGAAAACAGAGGTGTTTTTTGCAAAGTGCCTACCTGTAGATTTTGGCCTCTAGCTCAGCCGGCACCTAGGGAAACCTACCAAACCTGTGCATTTCTGAAAACTAGAGACCTAGTGGAATCCAAGATTGGGTGACTTGTGGGGCTCTGACCAGGTTCTGTTACCCAGAATCCTTTGCAAACCTCAACATTTGGCTAAAATAACACATGTTCCTCAAATTTCTGTGGCAGAAAGTTCTGGAATCTGAGAGGAGCCACAAATTTCCTTCCACCCAGCGTTCCCCCAAGTCTCCCGATAAAAATGATACCTCACTTATGTGGGTAGGCCTAGCGCCCGAGACAGGAAACGCCCCAAAGCGCAACGTGGACACATCCAATTTTTGAAAGAAAACAGAGGTGTTTTTTGCAAAGTGCCTATCTGTAGATTTTGGCCTCCAGCTTAGCCGGCACCTAGGCAAACCTACCAAACCTGTGCTTTTTTGAAAACTAGAGACCTTGGGGAATCCAAGATGGGGTGACTTGTGGGGCTCGGACCAGGTTCTGTTACCCAGAATCCTTTGCAAACCTCAAAATTTGGCTAAAAAAACACATGTTCCTCACATTTCTGTGGCAGAAAGTTCTGGAATCTGAGAGGAGCCACAAATTTCCTTCAACCCAGCGTTCCCCCAAGTCTCCCGATAAAAATGAAACCTCACTTGTATAGGTAGGCCTAGTGCCCACGACAGGAAACGCCCCAAAGCGCAACGTGGACATATCCAAATTTTTGAAAGAAAACAGAGGTGTTTTTTGCAAAGTGCCTGCCTGTAGATTTTGGCCTCTAGCTCAGCCGGCACCTAGGGAAACCTACCAAACCTGTGCATTTCTGAAAACTAGAGACCTAGGGGAATCCAAGATTGGGGGACTTGTGGGGCTCTGACCAGGTTCTGTTACCCAGAATCTTTTGCAAACCTCAAAATTTGGCTAACATAACACATGTTCCTCAAATTTCTGTGGCAGAAAGTTCTGGAATCTGAGAGGAGCCACAAATTTCCTTCCACCCAGCGTTCCCCCAAGTCTCCCGATAAAAATGATACCTCACTTATGTGGGTAGGCCTAGCGCCCGAGACAGGAAACGCCCCAAAGCGCAACGTGGACACATCCAATTTTTGAAAGAAAACAGAGGTGTTTTTTGCAAAGTGCCTATCTGTAGATTTTGGCCTCCAGCTTAGCCGGCACCTAGGCAACCCTACCAAACCTGTGCATTTCTGAAAACTAGAGATCTAGGGGAATCCAAGATGGGGTGAGTTGTGGGGCTCGGACCAGGTTCTGTTACCCAGAATCCATTGCAAACCTCAAAATTTGGCTAAAAAAACACATGTTCCTCACATTTCTGTGGCAGAAAGTTCTGGAATCTGAGAGGAGCCTCAAATTTCCTTCCACCCAGCGTTCCCCCAAGTCTCCCGATAAAAATGATACCTCACTTGTGTGGGTAGGCCTAGCGCCCGTGACAGGAAACGCCCCAAAGCGCAATGTGGACACTACCAAATTTTTGAAAGAAAACAGAGGTGTTTTTTGCAAAGTGTCTACCTGTAGATTTTGGCCTCTAGCTCAGCCGGCACCTAGGCAAACCTACCTAACCTGTGCATTTCTGAAAACTAGAGACCTAGGGGAATCCAAGATTGGGTGACTTGTGGGGCTCGGACCAGGTTCTGTAACCCAGAATCCTTTGCAAACCTCAAAATTTGGCTAAAAAAACACATGTTCCTCACATTTCTGTGGCAGAAAGTTCTGGAATCTGAGAGGAGCCTCAAATTTCCTTCCACCCAGCGTTCCCCCAAGTCTCCCGATAAAAATGATACCTCACTTGTGTGGGTAGGCCTAGCGCCCGCGACAGGAAACGCCCGAAAGCGCAATGTGGACACAACCAAATTTTTGAAAGAAAACAGAGGTGTTTTTTGCAAAGTGCCTACCTGTAGATTTTGGCCTCTAGCTCAGCCGGCACCTAGGGAAACCTACCAAACATGTGCATTTCTGAAAACTAGAGACTTAGGGGAATCCAAGATGGGGTGACTTGTGGGGCTCGGACCAGGTTCTGTTACCCAGAATCCTTTGCAAACCTCAAAATTTGGCTAAAAAAACACATGTTCCTCACATTTCTGTGGCAGAAAGTTCTGGAATCTGAGAGGAGCCACAATGTCCTTCAAAACAGCGTTCCCCCAAGTCTCCCGATAAAAATGATACCTCACTTGCATGGGTAGGCCTGGCGCTCGCGACAGGAAACGCCCCAAAGCGCAACGTGGACACATCCAATTTTTTGAAAGAAAACAGAGGTGTTTTTTGCAAAGTGCCTACCTGTAGATTTTGGCTTCTAGCTTAGCCGGCACCTAGGCAAACCTACCAAACCTGTGCATTTCTGA
Organism: Pleurodeles waltl; assembly: GCF_031143425.1. Lineage (NCBI taxonomy): Eukaryota > Metazoa > Chordata > Amphibia > Caudata > Salamandridae > Pleurodeles > Pleurodeles waltl. The sequence continues at coordinate 646,605,809 of NC_090443.1, read as the reverse complement.
AAACTAGAGACCTAGGGGAATCCAAGATTGGGTGACTTGTGGGGCTCGGCCAGGTTCTGTTACCCAGAATCCTTTGCAAACCTCAAAATTTGGCTAAAAAAACACATGTTCCTCACATTTCTGTGGCAGAAAGTTCTGGAATCTGAGAGGAGCCACAAATGTCCTTCAACTCAGCGTTCCCCCAAGTCTCCCGATAAAAATGATACCTCACTTGCATGGGTAGGCCTGGTGCCCGCGACAGGAAACGCCCCAAAGCGCAACGTGGACACATCCAATTTTTTGAAAGAAAACAGAGGTGTTTTTTGCAAAGTGCCTACCTGTAGATTTTGGCTTCTAGCTTAGCCGGCACCTAGGCAAACCTACCAAACCTGTGCATTTCTGAAAACTGGAGACCTAGGGGAATCCAAGATGGGGTGACTTGTGGGGCTCTGACCAGGTTCTTTTACCCAGAATCCTTTGCAAACCTCAAAATGTGTCTAAAATAACACATGTTCCTCAAATTCTGTGGCAGAAAGTTCTGGAATCTGAGAGGAACCACAAATTTCCTTCCACCCAGCGTTCCCCCAAGTCTCCCGATAAAAATGGTACCTCACTTATGTGGGTAGGCCTAGCGCCCGCGTCAGGAAACGCCCCAAAGCGCAACGTAGACACATCCACATTTTTGGAAGAAAACAGAGGTGTTTTTTGCAAAGTGCCTATCTGTAGATTTTGGCCTCCAGCTCAGCCGGCAACTAGGGAAACCTACCAAACCTGTGCATTTCTGAAAACTAGAGACCTAGGGGAATCCAAGATGGGGTGAGTTGTGGGGCTCGGACCAGGTTCTGTTACCCAGAATCCTTTGCAAACTTCAAAATTTGGCTAAAAAAACACATGTTCCTCACATTTCTGTGGCAGAAAGTTCTGGAATCTGAGAGGAGCCTCAAATTTCCTTCCACCCAGCGTTCCCCCAAGTCTCCCGATAAAAATGATACCTCACTTGTGTGGGTAGGCCTAGCGCCCGCGACAGGAAACGCCCCAAAGCGCAATGTGGACACATCCAAATTTTTGAAAGAAAACAGAGGTGTTTTTTGTGAAGTGCCTACCTGTAGATTTTGGCCTCTAGCTCAGCCGGCACCTAGGGAAACCTACCAAACCTGTGCATTTCTGAAAGCTAGAGACCTAGGGGAATCCAAGATGGGGTGACTTGTGGGGCTCGGACCAGGTTCTGTTACCCAGAATCCTTTGCAAACCTCAAAATTTGGCTAAAAAAACACATGTTCCTCACATTTCTGTGGCAGAAAGTTCTGGAATCTGAGAGGAGCCACAAATGTCCTTCAACCCAGCGTTCCCCCAAGTCTCCCGATAAAAATGATACCTCACTTGCATGGGTAGGCCTAGCGCCCGCGACAGGAAACGCCCCAAAGCGCAACGTGGACACATCCAATTTTTTTAAAGAAAACAGAGGTGTTTTTTGCAAAGTGCCTGCCTGTAGATTTTGGCTTCTAGCTTAGCCGGCACCTAGGCAAACCTACCAAACCTGTGCATTTCTGAAAACTAGAGACCTAGGGGAATCCAAGATTGGGTGACTTGTGGGGCTCAGACCAGGTTCTGTTACCCAGAATCCTTTGTAAAGCTCAAAATTTGGCTAAAAAAACACATGTTCCTCACATTTCTGTGGCAGAAAGTTCTGGAATCTGAGAGGAGCCACAAATTTCCTTCCACCCAGCGTTCCCCCAAGTCTCCCGATAAAAATGATACCTCACTTGTGTGGGTTGGCCTAGCACCTGTGACAGGAAACGCCCCAAAGCGCAACGTGGACACATCCAAATTTTTTAAAGAAAACAGAGGTGTTTTTTGCAAAGTGCCTACCTGTAGATTTTGGCCTCTAGCTCAGCCGGCACCTAGGGAAACCTACCAAACCTGTGCATTTCTGAAAATTAGAGACCTAGGGGAATCCAAGATGGGGTGACTTATGGGGCTCGGACCAGGTTCTGTTACCCAGAATCCTTTGCAAACCTCAAAATTTGGCTAAAAAAACACATGTTCCTCACATTTCTGTGGCAGAAAGTTCTGGAATCTGAGAGGAGCCACAAATTTCCTTCCACTCAGCATTCCCCCAAGTATCCCGATAAAAATGAAACCTCACTTGTGTGGGTAGGCCTACTGCCCGCGACAGGAAACGCCCCAAAGCGCAACGTGGACATATCCAAAGTTTTGAAAGAAAACAGAGGTGTTTTTTGCAAAGTGCCTACCTGAAGATTTTGGCCTCCAACTCAGCCGGCACCTAGGGAAACCTACCAAACCTGTGCATTTCTGAAAACTGGAGACCTAGGGGAATCCAAGATGGGGTGACTTGTGGGGCTCTGACCAGGTTCTGTTACCCAGAATCCTTTGCAAACCTCAAAATGTGGCTAAAATAACACATGTTCCTCAAATTTCTGTGGCAGAAAGTTCTGGAATCTGAGAGGAACCACAAATTTCCTTCCACCCAGCGTTCCCCCAAGTCTCCCGATAAAAATGATACCTCACTTATGTGCGTAGGCCTAGCGCCCGCGTCAGGAAACGCCCCAAAGCGCAACGTGGACACATCCACATTTTTGCAAGAAAACAGAGGTGTTTTTTGCAAAGTGCCTATCTGTAGATTTTGGCCTCCAGCTCAGCCGGCAACTAGGGAAACCTACCAAACCTGTGCATTTCTGAAAACTAGAGACCTAGGGGAATCCAAGATGGGGTGAGTTGTGGGGCTCGGACCAGGTTCTGTTACCCAGAATCCTTTGCAAACCTCAAAATTTGGCTAAAAAAACACATGTTCCTCACATTTCTGTGGCAGAAAGTTCTGGAATCTGAGAGGAGCCACAAATTTCCTTCCACCCAGCGTTCCCCCAAGTCTCCCGATAAAAATGATACCTCACTTGTGTGGGTAGGCCTAGCGCCCGCGACAGGAAACGCCCCAAAGCGCAATGTGGACACATCCAAATTTTTGAAAGAAAACAGATGTGTTTTTTGCAAAGTGCCTACCTGTAGATTTTGGCCTCTAGCTCAGCCGGCACCTAGGGAAACCTACCAAACCTGTGCATTTCTGAAAACTAGAGACCTAGGGGAATCCAAGATGGGGTGACTTGTGGGGCTCGGACCAGGTTCTGTTACCCAGAATCCTTTGCAAACCTCAAAATTTGGCTAAAAAAACACATGTTCCTCACATTTCTGTGGCAGAAAGTTCTGGAATCTGAGAATAGCCACAAATGTCCTTCCACCCAGCGTTCCCCCAAGTCTCCCGATAAAAATGATACCTCACTTGTATGGGTAGGCATAGCGCCTGAGACAGGAAACGCCCCAAAGCGCAACGTGGACACATCCAATTTTTTGAAAGAAAACAGAGGTGTTTTTTGTGAAGTGCCTACCTGTAGATTTTGGCCTCTAGCTTAGCCGGCACCTAGGCAAACCTACCAAACCTGTGCATTTCTGAATACTAGAGACCTAGGGGAATCCAAGATGGGGTGACTTGTGGGGCTCGGACCAGGTTCTGTTACCCAGAATCCTTTGCAAAGCTCAAAATTTGGCTAAAAAAACACATGTTCCTCACATTTCTGTGGCAGAAAGTTCTGGAATCTGAGAGGAGCCACAATTTTCCTTCCACCCAGTGTTCCCCCAAGTCTCCCGATTAAAATGATACCTCACTTGTGTGGGTAGGCCTAGCGCCCGCGACAGGTAACGCCCCAAAGCGCAACGTGGACACATCCAAATTTTTGAAAGAAAACAGAGGTGTTTTTTGCAAAGTGCCTACCTGTAGATTTTGGCCTCTAGCTCAGCCGGCACCTAGGGAAACCTACCAAACCTGTGCATTTCTGAAAACTAGAGACCTAGGGGAATCCAAGATGGGGTGACTTGTGGGGCTCGGACCAGGTTCTGTTACCGAGAATCCTTTGCAAACCTCAAAATTTGGCTAAAAAAACACATGTTCCTCACATTTCTGTGGCAGAAAGTTCTGGAATCTGAGAGGAGCCACAAATTTCCTTCCACCCAGCGTTCCCCCAAGTCTCCCGATAAAAATGATACCTCACTTGTGTGGGTAGGCCTAGCCCCCGCGACAGGAAACGCCCCAAAGCGCAACGTGGACACATCCAATTTTTTGAAAGAAAACAGAGGTGTTTTTTGCGAAGTGCCTACCTGTAGATTTTGGCCTCTAGCTCAGCCGGCACCTAGGCAAACCTACCAAACCTGTACATTTCTGAAAACTAGAGACCTAGGGGAATCCAAGATGGGGTGAATTGTGGGGCTCGGACCAGGTTCTGTTACCCAGAATCCTTTGCAAACTCAAAATTTGGCTAAAAAAACACATGTTCCTCACATTTCTGTGGCAGAAAGTTCTGGAATCTGAGAGGAGCCACAAATTTCCTTCCACTCAGCATTCCCCCAAGTATCCCGATAAAAATGAAACCTCACTTGTGTGGGTAGGCCTACTGCCCGCGACAGGAAACGCCCCAAAGCGCAACGTGGACATATCCAAAGTTTTGAAAGAAAACAGAGGTGTTTTTTGCAAAGTGCCTACCTGAAGATTTTGGCCTCTAGCTCAGCCGGCACCTATGGAAACCTACCAAACCTGTGCATTTCTGAAAACTGGAGACCTAGGGGAATCCAAGATGGGGTGACTTGTGGGGCTCTGACCAGGTTCTGTTACCCAGAATCCTTTGCAAACCTCAAAATGTGGCTAAAATAACACATGTTCCTCAAATTTCTGTGGCAGAAAGTTCTGGAATCTGAGAGGAACCACAAATTTCCTTCCACCCAGCGTTCCCCCAAGTCTCCCGATAAAAATGATACCTCACTTATGTGCGTAGGCCTAGCGCCCGCGTCAGGAAACGCCCCAAAGCGCAACGTGGACACATCCACATTTTTGCAAGAAAACAGAGGTGTTTTTTGCAAAGTGCCTATCTGTAGATTTTGGCCTCCAGCTCAGCCGGCAACTAGGGAAACCTACCAAACCTGTGCATTTCTGAAAACTAGAGACCTAGGGGAATCCAAGATGGGGTGAGTTGTGGGGCTCGGACCAGGTTCTGTTACCCAGAATCCTTTGCAAACCTCAAAATTTGGCTAAAAAAACACATGTTCCTCACATTTCTGTGGCAGAAAGTTCTGGAATCTGAGAGGAGCCACAAATTTCCTTCCACCCAGCGTTCCCCCAAGTCTCCCGATAAAAATGATACCTCACTTGTGTGGGTAGGCCTAGCGCCCGCGACAGGAAACGCCCCAAAGCGCAATGTGGACACATCCAAATTTTTGAAAGAAAACAGATGTGTTTTTTGCAAAGTGCCTACCTGTAGATTTTGGCCTCTAGCTCAGCCGGCACCTAGGGAAACCTACCAAACCTGTGCATTTCTGAAAACTAGAGACCTAGGGGAATCCAAGATGGGGTGACTTGTGGGGCTCGGACCAGGTTCTGTTACCCAGAATCCTTTGCAAACCTCAAAATTTGGCTAAAAAAACACATGTTCCTCACATTTCTGTGGCAGAAAGTTCTGGAATCTGAGAATAGCCACAAATGTCCTTCCACCCAGCGTTCCCCCAAGTCTCCCGATAAAAATGATACCTCACTTGTATGGGTAGGCATAGCGCCTGAGACAGGAAACGCCCCAAAGCGCAACGTGGACACATCCAATTTTTTGAAAGAAAACAGAGGTGTTTTTTGTGAAGTGCCTACCTGTAGATTTTGGCCTCTAGCTTAGCCGGCACCTAGGCAAACCTACCAAACCTGTGCATTTCTGAATACTAGAGACCTAGGGGAATCCAAGATGGGGTGACTTGTGGGGCTCGGACCAGGTTCTGTTACCCAGAATCCTTTGCAAAGCTCAAAATTTGGCTAAAAAAACACATGTTCCTCACATTTCTGTGGCAGAAAGTTCTGGAATCTGAGAGGAGCCACAATTTTCCTTCCACCCAGTGTTCCCCCAAGTCTCCCGATTAAAATGATACCTCACTTGTGTGGGTAGGCCTAGCGCCCGCGACAGGTAACGCCCCAAAGCGCAACGTGGACACATCCAAATTTTTGAAAGAAAACAGAGGTGTTTTTTGCAAAGTGCCTACCTGTAGATTTTGGCCTCTAGCTCAGCCGGCACCTAGGGAAACCTACCAAACCTGTGCATTTCTGAAAACTAGAGACCTAGGGGAATCCAAGATGGGGTGACTTGTGGGGCTCGGACCAGGTTCTGTTACCGAGAATCCTTTGCAAACCTCAAAATTTGGCTAAAAAAACACATGTTCCTCACATTTCTGTGGCAGAAAGTTCTGGAATCTGAGAGGAGCCACAAATTTCCTTCCACCCAGCGTTCCCCCAAGTCTCCCGATAAAAATGATACCTCACTTGTGTGGGTAGGCCTAGCCCCCGCGACAGGAAACGCCCCAAAGCGCAACGTGGACACATCCAATTTTTTGAAAGAAAACAGAGGTGTTTTTTGCGAAGTGCCTACCTGTAGATTTTGGCCTCTAGCTCAGCCGGCACCTAGGCAAACCTACCAAACCTGTACATTTCTGAAAACTAGAGACCTAGGGGAATCCAAGATGGGGTGAATTGTGGGGCTCGGACCAGGTTCTGTTACCCAGAATCCTTTGCAAACTCAAAATTTGGCTAAAAAAACACATGTTCCTCACATTTCTGTGGCAGAAAGTTCTGGAATCTGAGAGGAGCCACAAATTTCCTTCCACTCAGCATTCCCCCAAGTATCCCGATAAAAATGAAACCTCACTTGTGTGGGTAGGCCTACTGCCCGCGACAGGAAACGCCCCAAAGCGCAACGTGGACATATCCAAAGTTTTGAAAGAAAACAGAGGTGTTTTTTGCAAAGTGCCTACCTGAAGATTTTGGCCTCTAGCTCAGCCGGCACCTAGGGAAACCTACCAAACCTGTGCATTTCTGAAAACTGGAGACCTAGGGGAATCCAAGATGGGGTGACTTGTGGGGCTCTGACCAGGTTCTGTTACCCAGAATCCTTTGCAAACCTCAAAATGTGGCTAAAATAACACAGGTTCCTCAAATTTCTGTGGCAGAAAGTTCTGGAATCTGAGAGGAACCACAAATTTCCTTCCACCCAGCGTTCCCCCAAGTCTCCCGATAAAAATGATACCTCACTTATGTGCGTAGGCCTAGCGCCCGCGTCAGGAAACGCCCCAAAGCGCAACGTGGACACATCCACATTTTTGCAAGAAAACAGAGGTGTTTTTTGCAAAGTGCCTATCTGTAGATTTTGGCCTCCAGCTCAGCCGGCAACTAGGGAAACCTACCAAACCTGTGCATTTCTGAAAACTAGAGACCTAGGGGAATCCAAGATGGGGTGAGTTGTGGGGCTCGGACCAGGTTCTGTTACCCAGAATCCTTTGCAAACCTCAAAATTTGGCTAAAAAAACACATGTTCCTCACATTTCTGTGGCAGAAAGTTCTGGAATCTGAGAGGAGCCACAAATTTCCTTCCACCCAGTGTTCCCCCAAGTCTCCCGATAAAAATGATACCTCACTTGTGTGGGTAGGCCTAGCGCCCGCGACAGGAAACGCCCCAAAGCGCAATGTGGACACATCCAAATTTTTGAAAGAAAACAGATGTGTTTTTTGCAAAGTGCCTACCTGTAGATTTTGGCCTCTAGCTCAGCCGGCACCTAGGGAAACCTACCAAACCTGTGCATTTCTGAAAACTAGAGACCTAGGGGAATCCAAGATGGGGTGACTTGTGGGGCTCGGACCAGGTTCTGTTACCCAGAATCCTTTGCAAACCTCAAAATTTGGCTAAAAAAACACATGTTCCTCACATTTCTGTGGCAGAAAGTTCTGGAATCTGAGAATAGCCACAAATGTCCTTCCACCCAGCGTTCCCCCAAGTCTCCCGATAAAAATGATACCTCACTTGTATGGGTAGGCATAGCGCCTGAGACAGGAAACGCCCCAAAGCGCAACGTGGACACATCCAATTTTTTGAAAGAAAACAGAGGTGTTTTTTGTGAAGTGCCTACCTGTAGATTTTGGCCTCTAGCTTAGCCGGCACCTAGGCAAACCTACCAAACCTGTGCATTTCTGAATACTAGAGACCTAGGGGAATCCAAGATGGGGTGACTTGTGGGGCTCGGACCAGGTTCTGTTACCCAGAATCCTTTGCAAAGCTCAAAATTTGGCTAAAAAAACACATGTTCCTCACATTTCTGTGGCAGACAGTTCTGGAATCTGAGAGGAGCCACAATTTTCCTTCCACCCAGTGTTCCCCCAAGTCTCCCGATTAAAATGATACCTCACTTGTGTGGGTAGGCCTAGCGCCCGCGACAGGTAACGCCCCAAAGCGCAACGTGGACACATCCAAATTTTTGAAAGAAAACAGAGGTGTTTTTTGCAAAGTGCCTACCTGTAGATTTTGGCCTCTAGCTCAGCCGGCACCTAGGGAAACCTACCAAACCTGTGCATTTCTGAAAACTAGAGACCTAGGGGAATCCAAGATGGGGTGACTTGTGGGGCTCGGACCAGGTTCTGTTACCGAGAATCCTTTGCAAACCTCAAAATTTGGCTAAAAAAACACATGTTCCTCACATTTCTGTGGCAGAAAGTTCTGGAATCTGAGAGGAGCCACAAATTTCCTTCCACCCAGCGTTCCCCCAAGTCTCCCGATAAAAATGATACCTCACTTGTGTGGGTAGGCCTAGCCCCCGCGACAGGAAACGCCCCAAAGCGCAACGTGGACACATCCAATTTTTTGAAAGAAAACAGAGGTGTTTTTTGCGAAGTGCCTACCTGTAGATTTTGGCCTCTAGCTCAGCCGGCACCTAGGCAAACCTACCAAACCTGTACATTTCTGAAAACTAGAGACCTAGGGGAATCCAAGATGGGGTGAATTGTGGGGCTCGGACCAGGTTCTGTTACCCAGAATCCTTTGCAAACTCAAAATTTGGCTAAAAAAACACATGTTCCTCACATTTCTGTGGCAGAAAGTTCTGGAATCTGAGAGGAGCCACAAATTTCCTTCCACCCAGTGTTCCCCCAAGTCTCCCGATAAAAATGATACCTCACTTGTGTGGGTAGGCCTAGCGCCCGCGACAGGTAACGCCCCAAAGCGCAACGTGGACACATCCAAATTTTTGAAAGAAAACAGAGGTGTTTTTTGCAAAGTGCCTACCTGTAGATTTTGGCCTCTAGCTCAGCCGGCACCTAGGGAAACCTACCAAACCTGTGCATTTCTGAAAACTAGAGACCTAGGGGAATCCAAGATGGGGTGACTTGTGGGGCTCGGACCAGGTTCTGTAACCCAGAATCCTTTGCAAACCTCAAAATTTGGCTAAAACAACACATGTTCCTCACATTTCAGTGGCAGAAAGTTCTGGAATCTGAGAGGAGCCACAAATTTCCTTCCACCCAGCGTTCCCCCAAGTCTCCCGATAAAAATGATACCTCACTTGTGTGGGTAGGACTAGCGGCCACGAAAGGAAATGGCCCAAAACACAATGTGGACACATCACATTTTTTCAGAGAAAACAGTGCCTACCTGTGGATTTTGGCCTGTAGCTCAGCCGGCATCTGTGGAAACGTAGCAAACCAGCGCATTTTTGAAAACTAGAAACCCAGGGGAATCCAAGATGGGGTGACTTGCAGGGCTCTGACCAGGTTATGTTACCCAGAATCCTTTGCAAACATCAAAATATGGCCATAAAAACACTTTTTCCTCTCATTTCGGTGACAGAAAGCTCTGGAATCTGAGAGGAGCCACAAATTTCCTTCCACCCAGTGTTCCCCTAAGTCTCTCGATAAAAATGGTACCTCACTTCTGTGGGTAGGCCTAGCGCCCACGAAAGGAAATGGCCCAAAAAACAATGTGGACACAACATATTTTTTCACAGAAAACAGAGGTGTTTTTTGCAAAGTGCCTACCTGTGGAGTTTGGCCTCTAGCTCAGCCGGCCCCAGGGGGGGCAGAAATGCCATAAAATAAATTTGACCCCCCGCCCCCTCAAACCCCCCCTGCCCGGGAGCGACCCTTGCCTACGGGGTCGCTCCCCCTGCGTGACATTGGCGCCAAAAAACAAATCCCCGGTGCCTAGTGGTTTTTGCCCCCTTGGGGGCAGATTGACCTAAAATTGACCAATCTGCCCCCAAGGGGGGCAGAAATGGTCTAAATACAATTTGCCCCCCAGGGGAGCGACCCTTCCCTGATGGGTCGCTCCCCATCTCTAAAAAAACAAACAAACAAAAAAAACAAAAAATTTGCCCTGGCGCCTAGAGGTTTCTGCCCCCAGGGGGGGCAGAAATGACCTAAAATAAATTTGCCCCCCCAACCCCCACCCCCTCCGGGAGCGACCCTTGCCTACGGGGTCACTGCCCCTGCGTGACATTGGCGCCAAAAAACAAATCCCAGGTGCCTAGTGGTTTCTGCCCCCTTGGGGGCAGATTGACCTAAAATCGCCCAATCTGCCCCCAAGGGGGGCAGAAATGGTCTAAATACAGTTTGGCCCCCAGGGGAGCAACCCTTGCCTGATGGGTCGCTCCACATCTCTAAAAAAACAAAAACAAAAAAATTGCCCTGGCGCCTAGAGGTTTCTGACCCCCGGGGCAGAAATGGCCTAAAATAAATTTGCCCCCCAACCCTCCCCCCCCTCCGGGAGTGACCCTTGCCTACGGGGTCACTCCCCCTGCGTGACATTGGCTCCAAAAAACAAATCCCAGGTGCCTAATGGTTTCTGCCCCCTTGGGGCAGATTGACCTAAAATCGCCCAATCTGCCCCCAAGGGGGGCAGAAATGGTCTAAATACAATTTGTCCCCCAGGGCAGCGACCCTTGCCTGATGGGTCGCTCCCCATCTCTAAAAAAACAAACAAACAAAAAACACACATTTTTTTTTTCCCCTGGCGCCTAGAGGTTTCTGCCCCCCCTGGGGGCAGAAATGGCCTAAAATAAATTTGCCCCCCAACCCCGACCCCCCCGGGAGCGACCCTTGCCTACGGGGTCGCTCCCCCTGCGTGACATTGGCGCCAAAAAACAAATCCCCGGTGCCTAGTGGTTTCTGCCCCCTTGGGGGCAGATTGACCTAAATTCGGCCAATCTGCCCCCAGGGGGGGGGAAGAAATGGTCTAAATACAATTTGCCCCCCAGGGGAGCGACCCTTGCCTGATGGGTCGCTCCCCATCTCTAAAAAAACAAACAAACAAAAAAACACAAACAAAAATTTGCCCTGGCGCCTAGAGGTTTCTGCCCCCCCTGGGGGCAGATCGGCCTTATAATAGGCTGATTTGCCCCCAGGGGGGGCAGAAATGGCCTAAAATAAATTTGTCCCCCCAGGGAGCGACCCTTGCCTAAGGGGTCGCTCCCCTTGCGTGAAATTCACTCAAAGAAAAAACTCCCTGGTGTCTAGTGGTTTCTGCCCCCCCTGGGGGCAGATCGGCCTAATAATAGGCCGATCTGCCCCCAGGGGGGGCAGAAATGGCATAAAATAAATTTGACCCCCAACCCCCCCCCAGGAGCGACCCTTGCCTACGGGGTCGCTCTCCCTGCGTGACATTGGCGCCAAAAAACAAATCCCCGGTGCCTACTGGTTTCTGCCCCCTTGGGGGCAGATTGACCTAAAATCGGCCAATATGCCCCCAAGGGGGGCAGAAATGGCCTAAATACAATTTGCCCCCCAGGGGAGCGACCCTTGCCTGATGGGTCGCTCCCCATCTCTAAAAAAACAAACAAACAAAAAAAAAAAACAAAAAAAAAAATTCCCCTGGCGCCTAGAGGTTTCTGCCCCCCCTGGGGGCAGATCGGCCTAATAATAGGTCGATCTGCCCCCAGGGGGGGCAGAAATGGCCTAAAATAAATTTGCCACCCAACCCCCACCTCCCCCCCCGGGAGCGACCCTTGCCTACGGGGTCGCTACCCCTGCGTGACATTGGCGCCAAAAAACAAATCCCCGGTGCCTAGTGGTTTCTGCCCCCTTGGGGGCAGATTGACCTAAAATAGGCCAATCTGCCCCCAGGGGGGCAGAAATAGTCTAAATACAATTTGCCCCCCAGGGGAGCGACCCTTGCCTGATGGGTCGCTCCCCATCTCCAAAAAAACAAACAAACCAAAAAAAAAAACACAAAAAAACAATTTGCCCTGGCGCCTAGAGGTAATAATAGGCCGATTTGCCCCCAGGGGGGGCAGAAATGGCCTAAAATAAATTTGCCCCCCCAGGGAGCGACCCTTGCCTAAGGGGTCGCTCCCCTTGCATGAAATTCACGCAAAGAAAAAACTCCCTGGTGTCTAGTGGTTTCTGCCCCCCTTGGGGGCAGATTGGCCTCATCAAAATAGGCCAATCTGCCCCCAAGGGGGGCAGAAATGGCCTAAATATAATTTTCCCCCAAGGGGAGCAACCCTTGCCTAAGGGGTCGCTCCCCACCTAAAAAAAAAAAAAAAAAAAACGTTAAAAAAAAAACATTAATTTTTTTTTTATCCCTGGTGCCTAGAGGTTTCTGCCCCCAGCGGGGGCAGAAAAGGCTTTCCCGAAAAAATGCCCCCCCTGGGAGCGACCCTTGCCCAAGGGGTCGCTCCCTTATGAAAATTTCAGAAAAAAAAAAAATCCCTGGTGTCTAGTGGGGTTTCAAAAGCCGGATTGCAAGCAATCCGGCTTTTGAAACCCTGGGAGAGACTTCAAAGGGAAGGAAATACATTTCCTTCCCTTTGAAGCCCCTCCGGGCCGCCCCCAGTGATTGAAAGAGAAATGCTTTGCATTTCTCTTTCAATCGCGCTGGAAGCTGAGCTTCCAGCGCGATGGGGGAGGCCCCTGTGACCAATCAGCACGCGCTCGCGCGCTGATGTCACAGGGGGGGGGATCGGGGGTGGAAGGGGAAAGTCTTCCCCTTCCATCCCCGCCTTGGGGGGGAGGGGGGTGCACGGGGGGGATGCACGGGGGGGTGCGCTAGCGCTCCCCCAAGTTCCCCTGTGCCTTGGACGAGGTGACCTCGTCCAAGGCACAGGGGAACTGTAGCCTTGGACGAGGTGACCTCGTCCAAGGCACAGAAGCGGTTAACTGTGGCCAAATGCTCCACCTGAGGAAATGCAATGTAGCTGCACATGTGTTTAATCAGGGCATACAACACTCTTGTCAGCACTATTGAGAACATTGGCTGTGACATTCCTGCAGTCAAGCCAATTGTCACTTGGAAAAAACAAGTTGCCAGGAAATGGAGCACTGATACAACTTGCACAAGAGGGGGGATCCCAGTGAGGTGACAGATAGCAGATATCAAGTCAAGCTCCAGTTGGGCACACATCTCTGTGATTGTGGCCCTGTCCAGCCTATAGGTGAGGATAATGTGCCTGCCCTCCATAGTTGCCAAGTCCACCAGGGGTCTGTATACGGGGGTATGTCTCCATCTCCTATTTATCCACAGTGGTTTCAGTATAAGGGACAAAAGAGTGAGGAGCCAATCACAAACTGAACGTCGGAGTAACAACAGTACAATGCATGATGTTAATTTGTAATGGGTAAGTGGTATTTGTCTTTTATGTCCAATTTTTAACTGTGACGCAGTTATTATCCAGGGCCTGCCCCCCACATGAAATGGTGTCCACCTGTCCTATGTGGAGGGACAGGTGGAAGTGAGGTAATTCCGCTGACGTTGTGTGCTGTTACGGGAGGCGGTTGGGAACCGTCGTGCAACTCCTCATTGGCTAACATTGGGCCCTATGGGGTACAGTGGCAAATGGTGATGTACGCCAGCGGTGACGTTATGCACCGCCGCAGACGTGACCACCATTTTCTATCTGATCACTTACTTGATAGCTGACCTTCCATAGGAGAGGACCTACACTGCATGTGCTGCTGTGACCTGTGTCTGGAACCTACAATGGCTTGTGTGACTGGGAAAAGGGCCCCTGCCTTCACCGCGGCGGAGTTGAAACAACTGGTGGATGGGGTCCTACCCCAGTGCATACTGCCTTATGGGCCTCCAGACCAACAGGTGAGTACACTGTGAGCACAATGCATGTGGCATGAATGCATGGAGTGGTGTGTGTGAAGGCCTCGTGTGGGGGGTGGGTGGATGTCCCCTGTGCGGTGTACAGCTTCTGTGCTGGGCCATGTGTGTGTAGATGGCGATGTGAAGGGGTATGGTGGGACATAAGTGTAACACGCAGGACCGTCTGACTGATACCATTTCCTGTGTATATTTCTCTGCAGGTCAGCGCCCATCAAATGAAGGGTATATGGCATGCCATCGCCAAGGATGTGCGGACCCTGGGGGTCTATGACAGGTGGAGCACCCACTGTCTGAAACGGTGGGAGGACCAGAGACGCTGGCATGAAAGACGGTGGAGGCCCAGCTGGGGATGACCTCCCAATGAGGAAGTGGTGCCTGTCAAACCCTTACCCCCCCTGATGGCCCGCATACTGGCGGTGGCCTATCCAGAGCTGGATGGGCACTTGAGGGCATCACAGCAGCCAAAAGGGGGTGAGTACAGTGCCCATCATTACAACTTACACATGGTAGGGTGGTATCTGGATGGGGGATGTGTGTCAGTGGGTGCCCTTAGGCCAGGCCTGACATTGCAGAGTAGGTCCCATGTTGGACAGGGTTCGGAAGTGATAGTCCTGCTACCTAGTTCGTAGGCATCCACAACTGCTCAGGGCTGTGTGGGTCCCTGGTGTGCTGCATTTGGCGGTATGTGCCCCTCCCCAAGCCTTGGTGGCTATGATTATAACTGGTAGTGCACTGCATAGTGTGTAGGGATGTTCGCTGTGTGTGACGGTGGTCTGTACGCCAACGGTGGTGTTGGTGTAGCCATTGACCCAGTGTATCCTTTGTCTCTTCCCCCCTTTTTGTTTTGTCACCCTGTCCTTATGTGCATTAGCATCATCTGGTGGAGGAGCAGAGGCTCTGGTGACAGAGGGAGCTGCATCCCACAGGACCCAGGAGGCAGAGTCCACTGATGTGGAGGGCACCAGTGTGACAGAGGGCGAGGGTAGCACCACAGGCGGAGACAGGAGGGGACAGTTCGGACACAGATACCTCCTCTAATGGAATATCCCTGGTAGTGGTGGACACCTCTGTGACCACCCCAGCTACAGGTACAGCCGCCACCCACGTACCAGCACCGCCCTCCAGCAGCCCCTCAGCGAGTTGCCTGTGCCCACTCACCCAAGAGGGTGGGCATCTCCTTCCCCCCAGGCACATCAGGCCCTGCCCCAGTGAGCCCTGCTGCCCTGAGTGAGGAGGCTATTAACCTCCTGAGATCCATCTATGTAGGGCAGTCAATCATTGTGAATGCCTTCCAGGGTCTGGCAGCCAAAATGCAACAGACTAATGCATTCCTGCAGGGCATTCACACTGGATTGGCGGCCCAACAGGGATCAATCCAGGCTCTGGTCTCCTCTCTGATGGCATCCATTGTCCCTGTTTTCCCCCTTCCCCCCACCAACTTCCTCTTCCCAATCCCATTCCCCTCAACCCCAACCTATCCCAAGCACACAGGCAGACAAGCATGCTCAGAAGACAACACTCAATAGTGGCACAGGCAAACACACGCACCACACATCATCTCATAGGCACTCACACAAACACCATCCAGATGCAGACAAACCAACATCCACAATTTCCACTGTGTCTCCCTCCTCCTCTTCCTCCACCTCCCTCCCAGTTCTGTCTTCACTCAAACCTGCATGCACTACATCCTCATTCACTACCAGCATCACCACCACCCCTAGCAGAACACACACCTCACTAGCAGACACCTCCATAACAGCCATGCACAGGTCCCCTGTGTCCTCTCCCACTGTGTCTGTCACCCCCCTCCCAAGGTACACAAACGCAAGCACTCAGACACCCAACAGCCATCCACCTCACAACAGCATCCAGCCCATGCACCTGCACCCAAAAACAGCAGACAGACAACTCCTATAACCACTCCCTCTTCCTCCACTCCCAAACCTTCCTCCTCTTCCCTTCCCAAAGTCCCTAAGCAGCTTTTCTTCTCCACCATTGACCTCTTCCCTACCCGTACCCCGTCCTTCACGTCTGGCCAGGGTGGCAAAAACCTAGGCAAGAACCTCATCCACTCAGTCCACGGACCCTGTAGTCTCCAGGACAAACTCATGGTGGGAAAGGATCCAGGGCACCAGGCAGCCTCAAGAAAAGGGTGCCTGCCCCAAGAGCTGCCCGGAAGGGCAAGGAGCCATCCCCAGCTACTGCCAGGAAGGGCTAGTGGCCTGCACCAGCAAGCAGGAAGGACAAGGGGCCTGGTGCAGGACTCAAGCAGAGCCCCCACCACCACCCATGATTGTGCAGCCATCCAAGGTTGCAGTTGATGGGCTGGAGCTTTCCCTACCAGCAGCAGCAGCAGCAGTACCACCACCACCAGTGGGCAGCCATTCGAGGCAGCAAGGGATGAGCTGGAGCTTCCCCCCACCACCAGCAGCAGCAGCACCACCACCACCAGTGGGCAGCTGTCTGAGGCTGCTGGGGATGGGCTGGAGCTTCCCCCCACCTCCAGCAGCAGCAGCAGCAGCACCACCACCACCACCAGTGGGCAGCCGTTTCAGGCTGCAGGGGATGAGCTGGAGCTTCCCCCCACCACCACCAGCAGCAGCACCACCACCACCAGTGGGCAGCCATCCAAGGCTGCAAGGGATGGGCTGTAGCTTGCCCCTACCGGCAGCAGCAGCACCACCACCACCAGTGGGCAGCCGTCCAAGGCTGCAGGGGATGGGCTGGAGCCTCCCCCCACTACCAGCAGCAGCAGCATCACCACCACCACTTAGCAGACATCACTCCCGGCGGTCGGTATGTAGTCCTGCCTCCATGGGCTGCTGTGCAGCCTGCACCCAGCAAATACTGTGGGTATGACATCCAGCTGAGAGATTGTGACCTTGCGCTCCCCAGGATCAGAAGTACAGGGCACGATGCCCCCTCCAGAACCAGTGGGTAAGACACCCACCAACACCAGCCTCCCCAGGATCAGAAGCAAAGGGCACGATGCCTCCTCCAGAACCAATGGGTAAGACACCCACCAACCCCAGCCTCCCCAGGAACAGAAGCACAGGGCATGATGACCCTTCCAGAACCAGTGGGTAAGACACCCAACAACCCTAGCCTCCCCAGGTTCAGCAGCACAGGGCACGATGCCCCCACCAGAACCAGTGGGTAAGACACCCACCAACCCCAGCCTCCCCAGGAACAGAAGTACATGGCACAATGCCCCCTCCAGAACCGGTGGGTGAGACAGCCACCAACCCCATCCTCCCCAGGAACAGAAGCACAGGGCACGATGCCCCCACCAGAACCAGTTGGGAAGGCACCCACTTGAGAGACTGTGGCCTTGCACTCCCCAGGACCAAGCACAGGGCATGGAACCCCCTCCAGAGCATCTGGGCAAGTCACCCACTTGAGAGACTATGGCCTTGCACTCGCTAGGACCATGCACAGGGCATGGAGGCCCCTCCAGAACAGTGGTATTGTTCCATCTGCCGGCTGAGGTGCCCCCCGTTTCCCATCCCCCTGAGGTGCCTGCCTATTTTCCAAGTGATGCCCCTGCAGTGTTGGTGCAAGTGACAATGGGGCCTAGGACTTTGGCCTGTGGCTCTGTGGCCCACGCACAATGAAGACTGGGCAGTGTCCCTTGAACTGTACATATGTATATACCATTACATTGCATTTTCGTATTTCTACTGTGTTGTTATTATTACACTCACTTTTGCATATTCCTGTAGTCCTTGCATATTTCCTCAGGGGTACGGGGTACATATGTTTTATTACTGTAGCTGATTGTGTTTATGGTGTTGGGGGTGGGGGTATGTGTGATGCAGGTATGTGTCACTCTCTTTTTCCTCCCTCCCTCCCCTGTGTGCTAGGCCGCGGTACTCACTGTGGTCATCTTCGCCGTTGTTGGTGTTAGTGGTGGAGCAGGACATAGAAAATCATAGGGAACATTTGAAGTTCGTCCTCCATGGCGGCACGGTTCTTCCCTGTGTCTCCAAAGGTGTGTCCTTTTCCTTCTGTGCAGTAATTCTGCAAGGCTGTTGATGTCGTTGGTACCAACCCGGAAAAGGTGGCAGATTGTGTTGTTGTAATATGGTGGGTGGAATATTGATTTCTGTCTGGCTGTAGACAGCTACCGCTGTGGTGCCTGTTGTTTCCGCTCTTGCGGTCGGTGTGGTAAAGTGGCTGTTTATCTGAGTTGTCACCGCCATGGTCATAATTTGGCGGTGGTTACTGCCAGTCTGTTGGGGGGTATTAATGCCACTTTATCTCCGACCGCCAGGGTTGTAATGAGGGCCTTTATGTCTACATAAGTTCATAAGAGCATTATAGATTCTGGAGGGACAACAGTGAACAACAGTCAAACTACTACCATATACCAAATTCCCCTTATATTATTTCTCAACACAAGATATACACAACATGCATGATATTTCTTAAATGTGTTCTTATTCCTCTCTATAGGGGTATAGGTCTTGTAAACACCGCATGAACCTGAGATAGCATTTTACTTTCTGTGAATGCTACGTGATATTACCTCGAGCACGCTCTGATGGTTAATCACTCCAAACCTCCGTCTGGTCCAGGGCTCCGGCAGGAATGGCAACTAAACAGTTAGTTATTCTTTTTTTTCCCGAAAAGTGCAGGCTATGGCCATCATTTTATTTTCTGAAAAGTGCAGGTTATGGCTTTCCTTTTTATTTTCTGACAAGAGTAGGTTATGGTAATATACATGTGTGTGTATGTATATATGCATAGAAGATAGATAGTATGGTTGGATGGAGAAGCTCACAAGAGTCTCACTGGAGGTCCAGTTTAAAAACAGACAATTTTGATTGGCTCAGGGACCATTTTCCCTTCAGGCCATCTCGTTTCCACAGGACTCGGACTCCTGCAGGAGCAAGAGGTCTAATTGGCTGCTGCAACATGAGAAAAATGTTGCTGGTAACCATTACAGGACTCAGGGACTTAGAGCCACACGTATATACATTTGGAATTGCGATTTCCTATTTGCAATTCCATGCGAATTCGCAATTCCAAATGTAAGAAACTCCACTGAGTTTCTATTGCGATTCCCAGTGGGTCGCAATAGACCTACCTCAGTAATATTAATGAGGTAGGTCTCAATTTGCGACCCACTTGGAATCGCAAACTCGCAGGAATGGTGGCCTGCTGGGGTCAGCAGACCACCATGTCTGTGATTGCTTTTATATAAATAAATCTTTTTTTAAGCGCAGTCCTTTTTCCTGAAAGGAAAACGGGATGCGTTTAAAAAGAGAAAAATTAAACGTTTCAGTTTCATTTTTTAAGAGGAGGCAGTGGTCCTTGGGACCACTGCCTGCTCTTAAAAAACATTTTCGCAAGCATTCACAAAGGGGAACGGGTCCCGTGGGGACCCATTCCCCTTTGCGAATGAGTTAACACCAATTTGAAATTGGTGCTATCTATTTTGCGACTCCATTCACGGTCACAAAACAATCACACATACCATTCAGAATTGTTTTTAGGAAGGGACACCCTAAACACGCCCCTTCCTAATACCGGTTCGCAAAACCCAAATTGCGATTCGGTAACAAGTTACTGCATCACACTTTAGGCTCTGTACATCCCAAAAAGCTTTTTTCCAGTCGCAAACGGCCAATTCGCAGAGTTGGGCCATTTGCGTCTAGAAAAAGGTTTTGTACATGCGGCCCTTAGTCCCCTGTCCTGAAGTTGCATAAAATGACATGGGGACATAAGGATAGGGCTACTCCGACCAGGCCACATGGAGGGGACACAGAAGGACTCCAAAGCTCCACTTTATGCCACAATCCCATGGGACTCCATCAAGGTCACAAAAAAACCAAAATGATGGTCCGGGGCTGCATTCTTTAATTAAGAGGAGTTTGGCACACGTCCCACTCCCTAAGTTGTTTTCAGCCCAAGGGATGTTGGGAGGGGGATGAGAGACCCCCCCCATCTGAGCTGTATCTGGTCCAAGGAACAGCATCCCCTTGGGCCAATGTACTTAATTAGGGGAATGAGATCACAAAGCCCCCCTACCAGAGCTGTATTTGGCCCCAATTACCCCATCCCCCAGGGGACAAAATATGTTCTAGGGGGAGGGGGGCTGCAAAGCCCCCCTTTAGGGATTTAAAAGGCCCCGGAGACCCCATCCCTTAGGGCTGTGACTATTTAAAAAGGGAGAGGGGCCAGCTATATTGTAGTTAGGCGAATATGGAGAAGATAGGTTTCCGATAGAATTTTATAAAATTATTAGACCTATAATAGTTCCCCCACTTGGCAAGCTGTTCTATGAAATTTTGACTGGCACTACACTCTTACTGGTACATAACAGACCCAGGATTTCATGAATACACAATCCTGGCAAAGTCCCTTTTTAATGCATCAACTACAGGCCTTATAAACTCTAACATGAAGATATTAGAGAAAGTCTTAGTCATGCAGCTTGCGACCTGCATTTATCTAGAGATTCACCTATCCCAGGTCGGTTTTGTACCCAGCCACAAATCCGCAAACTGCCTGCGAATATTAGCCCATTTAATGCGACAGGTAAAGAATGACAAAGATGGCAAGATTTTTATCTCCTGTGATGCCAAAAAGCTTTTGATCATGTGGAATTGACATATCTGTTGAAGATAATGGAGCGTCTAGGAATAGAAGCCCTCTTTATTGACAAAATCCTTTGGTAGTATAATTCTACCACTGCATTAGTCGCCTAAGGTGGCTTCTCCACTCCTTTAAGATAGGTTGATGAACAAGACAGGGCTGTCTGCTCTCCCCCTCACTGTTCATTTATAGTATCAATTGGTCTAAATGTGAAGCTCTTCCATTGACACATACTATCACCAAAACTGCCTTAGAGCCTTGTTGTTTGCATGGCGAATCAGACATCTTAAATACCTTGGAATACATCTGAACACAGGACTCACTGATGTTGTCAGAGATAACATCTCCCCAATACTTTACAAAATAAACTTGAAATTTGTGATTTGGTTCAAATTAAATTTGTCCCTCTGGGGTAGAGTACACACATAAAAACTGAATGTGATGCCTCACTTTAATGATGTCTTCGACATTCTCCCCATGAAGCTTTTCCTTACTCTTCTGCAGCAGATTGACTGTATTACTCCAGTTTTAGAAACGGGGCCTTTGGTTGGCAGTCAAGTTACCCTCTGTCCAAGCAAGGACCATCACTCTAGTCAGGGCAAGTCACACACAATCCAAATTGTCCTGTGCCCACCCTCTGGTAGCTTGGCACTGAGCAGTCAGGCTTAACTTAAAAGGCAATGTGTAAAGTATATGTGCAATAAATCATACAATTACACCATAGAGCACCACAAAAATACACCACACAGTGTGTAGAAAAATATATAATATTTATCTGGATAAATGCAGGTTAAAACGATCAAAGATGCACTTAGTAAATGTAGAGGTATCACTGAAAAGTGATATATAGGGGGTCATTCTGACCCTGGCGGTAAATACCGCCATGGCGGAGGTTGGCGGTAGCACCGCCAACAGGCTGGCGGTGCTCCGCCGGGCATTCTGACCGCAGCGGTACAGCCGGGGCCAGAGGCGGGAAGCCGGCGGTGTACCGCCGACTTTCCACTGCCCATGGGAATCCGCCATGGGGATTCTGACACCCCATACCGCCATCCTGTTCCTGGCGGTTCTCCCGCCAGGAACAGGATGGCGGTATGGGGTGTCGTGGGGCCCCTGGGGGCCCCTGCAGTGCCCATGCCAATGGCATGGGCACTGCAGGGGCCCCCGTAAGAGGGCCCCAGAAAGAATTTCAGTGTCTGCTTTGCAGACACTGAAATTCGCGACGGGTGCAACTGCACCAGTCGCACCTTCCCACTTCGCCGGCTCCATTCTGAGCCGGCTTCTTCGTGGGAAGGGTGTTTCCCGCTGGGCTGGCGGGCAGACTTTCGGCGGTCGCCCGCCAGCCCAGTGGGAAACCCAGAATGACCGCCGCGGTCTTTTGACCAAGCCAAGCTTAGAATCAGAGCCATAGTATCTTAAGTCTTTTAAAAGCAAACAAAGTATATTTCAAGCACAAAGTACCTGGTTCGCATGAAAAAGGGCCACAGAGGAGGAGAAGCGTGGATACAAAGGGGTGTGCGACGATTTCTTAGGCCGCACACAGCGATGCGTCGTTTAGTTTTCACGCAGGGACGGCTGTGCATCGATTTCCGGCACTCACCGTGGATTCTCTTCGAGTTGCGGAGTTTTCAGACTCCCAGGAGATGTTGCATGGGCTTCCTGCACTGGCATGATGAAGTCATAGGAGCTGCGTCGATCTGGTGGGCATTGCATCAAATTCTCTACCGCACGTCAGGTGCTGCGTCGATTCCTCTCTGGAAGTCCGGCTTTGTCATTCCAGCTTCGCTATGCATCAATCCAGTGGGCTCTGTGTTGAATGTCCGGTTGCTACACTGGTGCTGCGTCAATCTTCTTGTGGCGAAGTCGGGCTGCATCGTTCCGGTTCAGTGTGCAGTAAAATTTCACCACAGTGCAGGCTGTGCGTCGTTTCTGGCAGGCTGTGCGTTGAATTTTGCTGCACAAGGAGTCCTTGAAGAAATGAAGTATTTTTGGTCCTGAGACTTCAGGGGACAGAAGGCAAGCTCTATCCAAGCCCTTGAAGACTACTTCTTCATCTCAGTCAGAGAGCAGCAAGACAACAGGGCAACAGCAAGGCAGCAGTCCTTCACAGAAAGCAGTCAGGTGAGTCCTTTGGGCAGCCAGGCAGTTCTTTTTGGCAGGATGCAGGTTCTGGTTACAAGTTTCTTCTTCAGGAAGTGTTTGAGTTGGTAGGGGCAAAGGCCCTGTTTATATACCCAAATGTGGGTTTGAAGCGGGGGAGACTTCAAAGAATGGCTTAGAAGTGCACCAGGTCCCCTTTCAGTTCAATCCTGTCCGCCAGGGTCCCAGTAGGGGGTGCGGCAGTCCTTTGTGTGAGAGCAGACCCTCCACCCTCCCAGCCCAGGAAGACCCATTCAAAATGCAGATGTATGCAAGTGAGGCTGAGTATCCTGTGTTTGGGGTGTGTCTGAGTGAATGCACAAGGAGCTGTCAACTAAACCCAGCCAGACATGGATTGTAAGGCACAGAAAGATTTAAGTGCAGATAAATGCTCACTTTTAAAAGAAGCATTTCGAAAATAGCAGTGCTACATCCAACTTCACCAGTCAGCAGGATTTTGTATCACTCTGCTGGCCATACTAAATATGACCTATCTACTCCTTTCAGATCAGCAGCTACCACTCAAGCAATGTATGAGGGCAGCTCCAATGTTAGTCTATGAAGGGAGCTGGCCTCACAGCAGTGTAAAACATATTTAGGAGTTTTAAACTACCAGGACATGTAAACTACATAGGTACATGTCCTTCCTTTTGCCTACATAGCACCCTGCCCTATGGGTTACCTATGTCAGGAATCTCCAAGGTACCTCCTGCGTTATCTGTCAGCATCCCCAGGGATTAGGGTTAAATCATATCTCTGTTCTTGGTTAAACCTTCATGTTTTTAAGTAAACATAATTTGCTGTGTTACACAATTGGTTTTATCACTGCTTGTTTTACCAATGCTTGTTTGCTAATGTGAGCAGGTGTAGACATGTGCTTCTAATTGGGTGTGGTGTAGACATGTGCTTCTAATTGGATGTGGTGACTCATCCACATGTAGAAATTCAACTGCTTTCCTGATTGGCTATAAATAGCAGAGTGAAGCATGCCTCCCTGCTTGGCTTTGTTTTGCTTCCTGATCTCAGTATCTGATTTGGCAGTCTAGCCACTGCTGTCATCCTCGTATTCAGGACTATTGAGAAAATTATTTTCTTTGTTCCTGTACCAGCTGATACCAGGCATTCCTCCAGCACTCCAGAAAAGACTGCAGCCAAGTGACTAGTAATCTCCAGGGAGTTTGTTCTTTCAGCGCCGCTCTTTCCTAGAACAGCTGGTGTATTTCAGACCTCGTATTTTGGCAGAGTGCTTATCTTGAAGAGATAAATGCATTTCTGAACATTCTACATTATTATTGTAGTTACTTGCCTAAATGTGCTTCAGAAAATCTGTTTGAGCTCAAGTACTACAAAAAGTGACAGTGCAATTTTAAAAGAGCATTTACATGACATTTTTTTCTCTAATAGCATAACTCTTGAATTTATATTGTGTCATTCATGCCTGTGTTTCAGGTTTGAGGAATTTGCTTTTCGAAGGGTTTTTCATACACAGAGAGAAACCAATCCAAACTGTGACACCCTAACTGTTTGAACCCAGCATGGACATTTGTATTTCTTTGTATTGTTTTAGTTCCTTTTAGTTTAACCCTATCGTAAGGAAATGCCTCCTTGGCATGGTTACCCCCTTACTTTTTGCCTTTGCTGATGCTAAGTTTTATGCCACCCTGTGGACCCCTCACTCAGCACATGCACACTGCCTCACAGCTTGTGTGTGCTGGTGGGGAGAAAATGACTAAGTCGACATGGCACTCCCCTCATAGTGCCATGCCAACCTCACACTGCCTGTGGCATAGGTAAGTCACCCAACTAGCAGGCCTTACAGCCATAAGGCAGGGTGCACTATACCACAAGTGAGGGCATATGTGCTTGAGAACTATGCCCCTACAGTGTCTAAGAAAAACCTTAGACATTGTAAGTGCAGGGTAGCCATGAGAGTATATGGTCTGGGAGTTTGTCAAACACGAACTCCAGAGTTCCATAATGGCTACACTGAAAATTGGGAAGGTTGGTATCAAATTTCTCAGCACAATAAATGCACACTGATGCCAGTGTGCAATTTATTGTAACATACACCCAGAGGACATCTTAGAAATGCCCCCTGAATACTCATCCAACTTCTAGTGTAGGCTGACCAGTTTCTGACAGCCTGCCACACACCAGACATGTTGCTGACCACATGGGGAGAGTGCCTTTGTCACTCTGTGGCCAGGAACAAAGCTTGTACTGTGTGGAGGTGCTTCACACCTCCCCCTGTAGGAACTTTAACACTTGGCGGTGAGCCTCAAAGGTTCACCCTTTTTGTTACAGCACCCCAATGCATCCCAGCTAGTGGAGATGCCCGCCCCTCCAGCCACTGCCCCCACTTTTGGTGGCACAGCTGGAGGAAACAATGAGAAAAAGAAGGAGAAGTCACCCACCAGTCAGAACAGCCCCTAAGGTGTTCTGAGCTGAGGTGACCCCTGCTTTTAGAAATCCTCCTTAGTTTTGGAGGATTCCCCCAATAGGATTAGGGATGTGACCCTCTTCCCACAGGGAGGAGGCACAAAGAGGGTGTAGCCACCCTCAAGGACAGTAGCCATTGGCTACTGCCCTCCCAGACCTAAACACACCCTTAAATTCAGTATTTAGGGGCACCCCAGATCCCATTAAAACAGATTCCTGGAACCTGAAGAAACAAGAAGGACTGCTGACCTACAAGCCTACAGAGAAGGAGGAAGATGACAACTGCTTTGGCCCCAGTCCTACCGGCCTGCCTCCAACTTCGAAAACCTGCAACCAGCGATGCATCCGACAGGGACCAGTGACCTCTGAAGCCTCAGAGGACTGCCCTAGACAAAAGGACCAAGAAACTCCAGTGAGCAGCGGCCCTGCTCAAAACCAGCTTTTTCTTTGCAACAAAGAAGCAACTTTCAAAGACTGCACATTTCCCGCCGGAAGCCTGAGACTTCACACTCTGCACCCGACACCCCCAGCTCGAAATCCAGAGAACAAACACCACAGGGAGGACCCCCCGGCAACTGCGACCCCGTGAGTAGCCAGAGATGACCCCCCTGAGCCCCCACAGGGACGCCAGGGTTGTTGTGGTGGATTTCACCACCAGCAGGCTTGCGGTGAAATCCCTGGTATCACGACCGCGGCAAAAGCGCTGTGGTCACACCGCCGGGAGCGGCGGTTTCCCGCAACATTGGTCATGGCGGTTTCACGCCACATTGGTCATGGCGGTTTCCCGCCACATTGGTCATGGCGGTTTCAATCCCCCAGGGCAGCGCTGCCCAGGGGATTACCAGTCCCCCTACCGCCAGCCTTTTCCTGGCAGTTTGAACAGCCAGGAAAAGGCTGGTGGTACGGGGAGTCATGGGGCCCCAGGGGGCCCCTGCACTCTCTATGCCGCTGGCATGGGCAGTGCAGGGGCCCCCTGCACGTCCCCATGCAACTTTTCACTGTCTGCTATGCAGACAGTGATAAGCACGTCGCACGCCGCAACACCGCCGGCTCCATTTGGAGCCGACACCTGTGTTGCGGGCGAGATCCCCGCTGGGCCGGCGGGTGGAAACCAGGTTTCCACCCGGCGGCCCACTGGGGATCTCCTGATGGCCCCAGCGGGAGTGTGGCTGCACTGGCGGCCGGCTTCAGCTGCCCGCCAAGGTCGTAATGAGGGCCTGTATATGATATTGCTTTTATTCAAAGTTCCTAAAGTATCTAAGTGAAGTTCCTTGCATTTAAAGTGTTTACTGCAAATCTTGTGGTTCTTAAAATAAACTAAGAAAATATATATTTTTCTATATAAAAAACTATTGACCTGCAGTAAGTCTTTGTGTGTGTGTTCCTCATTTATTGTCTGTGTTTATACAACAAATGCTTAACAATACCCTCTGATAAGCCTACTGCTCGACCACACTACCACAAATTAGAGCATTAGAATTATCTATTTTTGCCACTATCTTACCTCTAAGGGGAATCTGTGCACACTATTTTTTACTTTGAAATAGTAAATACAGAGCCAACTTCCTACACCTATGCATGCAGGAAAGTTATGTGTGATATAATTAATGCCCTTGTTTTTCTTTCTTGTGCATGATAAGTGCAATCACAGTTCTAATTATAGTGTGCAACAGTGAATCTCTGTGAAGCCAGCCCTAGTGTTGCAATACTTATTGTTATGGTACTCAGTTTGGGTTTTTGGTGAATCAGTGTTAGTAATTGTGCCAACAGTTATTATTATCCAAGAAAAGTGCTGGAGCATCCCAGTGTTCTTCTATCACTCCTGTGTCCATATCAGAAAGAGACATTCAGGCCCGTATTTATACTTTTTTTGCGCCGCATTTGCGTCGTTTTATGACGCAAAAACGGCGCAAACTTGCAAAATGCCATTGTATTTTGTAGGTTTGCGCCGTTTTGCATCAAAAAGCGGCGCAAATGCGGCGCTAAAAAAAGTATAAATACGGGCCTCAGTTTCAAGGAAGTTCCGTTCACTAACTCTACTATCACTCTGTCAACAATGACCTTCCCCCCCCCCCCAAAGATACAGGGTGCCTGGCTGGACCGGCAAGATGTAGCAGTGTTTTGTTTCTTTCTCTTCTTCTCTCCCTTTCCTTTTGAGACACCTGCTGGGGTTTCTGTGTCCACCAGGAAGTGCCAAGAGGAGTTCCAGGAGGTCGGGGGCATACCATCTCCCCTGCAGTCATCCTGCTTTTCAGGTGAGTGGCCTTGTCTCAACAACCTAAGGCATACCTTAGGGGAGTCTTATATGTAGAAAAAGGGGAGTTTTAGGCTTGGCAAGTACTTTTAAATGCCAGGTCGAATTGGAATGGAAGGCCTCAGACGAGGTTAAGGGGCTACTTAAGTGGGTGGCACAATCAGTACTACAGGCCCACTAGTAGCATTTAATCTACAGGTCCTGGGCACACATAGTACAGTCTACTAGGGACTTATAAGTAAATTAAATAGTCCAGTTGGGTATGATCCAATGTTACCATGTTTAAAGGGAGAGAGCCCATGCACTTTAGCACTGGTTAGCGGTGGTAATGTGTGCAGAGTCTTAAAACCAGCAGTATTTTTTGGCATTTGGGATTTAGGCACCATCTCTCTTTCTCCCAGGGACCCTAGGGAAACCTCTGCCTGCCCCACAAAGCTAACTGGGACTGTCTCCCCCCGAGCGCTACACTAGCCAACCCAGGTGTTTGTCCAGTGGTGGACTGTGTTCTCTTGGAACACAGGGAGTCACCATTAGAGTGTCCATGCTGGTAGCACACTAAGCATTTGGGAATAAATTTTCCTAATGTTTTATAAAAGTACCCTGGCTTCTTCCCAAATCTAGAAGAGGAATGGTTACCACCCCCTCCTTGGGAATTCTTTTGGGGGCCTTTTGAGAACTCCTTATCTTTAAGTTTTTCTCCCCCCTCTTTCTTCTGTTGGGAACCTGACCACCTTTGTGGGTGTCCCCCCCAGATGCCTTTTTGGACACTCTGTTGCTAACCCAGAGGTCCCCCCTCCTCAGCAAGCTTCCTGGGATCAGTCAGCTTGCTATCTACTAAGTGCTGTCACAACTCTGTAAAAGCAATACTGAGCATATGCTCTCTCAGAATCAAGTAATATAACCCTTTGTAATCATCTACTTTGCTGCCCCGCACCCATCCATTCAATGCCTTATTGGAGAAATCATAACAATCTACTCAAGGCTGTGTGGAACGTTTGGTGCTGTCCCTAAACCTCTGACGGAATTTCTCAGGGGTCAGCCCAAACTTGGCCAGTAAAGCGGCTTTCATGACTGCTTAGATATTCTGATCACATGGAGCTAGGATAAGAAGTGTGTCCCTTCCCACTGCTGGTACATAAAACCAGAACGCCGCCCCTATTGCTCCTCAGGGGTCCCATGGTCCCTTAGTGCAACTTCATAGGCAGCCAACCACTTGTCACTGTCATCTCCCACCACATAACTTGGCACCACACTCTTGAGTAAACAAACCTTTTTCTCCCCAACCAGTCCTGCATGTATGCTGCCACCATCACTGCTGGACTTAGACTGTCTCGCCTTGATCTCCAGCACCTTGAGACTCAGTTCATGAGCAAACAAAAGTTTTTTTCTCAGCAAAGGTTCTCTCAGCTGCAGCTTCAGCTCTCTTAGCTACAATCTGTTTGGTTGCTCTTTAAGCCTCAGCTTGCTTGGCTTCTCTCTCTGCTCTCCTTTCCTCCTGTTGAGCCTCAATTTTTGGCCTTGCCATCTGCAATTGAAACTCTCTCTCCTCTCTCCTTTCCTCTGCGGTTAGGCCTCGATCAGAGACACTGCTCCCTGGTTTGGCAGGGGGCACAATTGCAGTGGTAACACATCCACTGATGGCAAAAGATCCACTGGAGAGCCATCTTCTGGCTCCTCCTTCTCAGCATCCTCCTCTGAATGCCCAGGCCCTCAGCGCCATTTGAAATTCCTCCTTTCTGGAGGCACCTTGGGTGGGTACTCCCATATCCCTGCAGATCCCTTTCAGATGTTTGACAGTTTATATCTCCATCAGGGCCAGGTCAAAATCTCCTGCCTGAGACCCAGCCTGAGACATGTTGAGTGAGGGTTTTGGTCAAAAAATTGACAGGAAAAACGAAATTGGAAAAAAGAGATAAAAGTCAAGTTGACCTTCAACTGTGGGTAGGTAGTGAAATACTTAGCTACTGTATGTCACTGCACAAAAACAAGTCCTGTCTTCCCCGCTGATCACCAATGTTAGAAATGGGGCCTTTGGTTGGCAGTCAGGTTACCCTCTGTCCAAGCAAGGACCCTCACTCTAGTCAGCGTAAGTCACACACAATCCAAATTATCCTGTGCCCACCATCTGGTAGCTTGGCACTTAGCAGTCAGGCTTAACTTAGAAGGCAATGTGTAAAGTATGTGTGCAATAAATCATACAATACCACCATTTAGCACCACAAAAATACAACACACAGTGTTTAGAAAAATATATAAAATGTATCTGGATAAATGCATGTCAAAACAATCAAAGATGCAATTAGAAAATGTGGAGATATCACTGAAAAGTGATATAAAGGGGGTCATTACAACATTGACGGTAAAAGGCGCTTACTGCCGTGCAGAAGACCGCCAATACACCGCCGCGGCTGCGGAATACCGCCACAGCTATTATGACACACATCTCGGAATCCGCCGAAATTCAGACACCCACACAAGTCCACCACACCAAAGGTCAGTGATAAACTGGCGATAACAAATCCTCCACCGTCACGCCAACAGAAACACGCCCATGCTATTACGACCCACGAATCCACGCGGCGGTCTTTCAACCGCAGTATTCCATTGGCGGTACACACCGCCGTGCTCAAAATACACACACATCTCCAAAACACCGCCACATTGGACAATTCCAAATACACATACCTGATACACATACAAACACCACTCCCACACACCCAACACAATATAAAACACACACCCACATCACCCACAAACCCCTACGACCACAATTACCGAGAGAAGGCCAGAGAGACTGCACAGCCAAGACAACACCACTATACAGAGGCACACAACACCATCACCCAACCCACATCCACGCACAAAACACCACGCACCACTACACATCACCACACACATCAACACTCACACCGCCCCACACATTACACACACCACCCCATGTCACGCCAAAGACACCCCCGCTCTCCGAGGAGGAGCTCAGGGTCATGGTGGAGGAAATCATCCGGGTAGAGCCACAGCTATTTGGCTCACAGGTACAGCACACATCAACAGCCAGGAAGATGGAGCTATGGTGAAGAATCGTGGACAGGGTCAACGCCGTGGGACAGCACCCAAGAAATAGGGAGGACATCAGGAAGAGGTGGAACGACCTACGGGGGAAGGTGCGTTCAACGGTCTCCAGGCACAACATCGCGGTTCAGCGGACTGGCGGCGGACCCCCACCTCCTCCCCCACAACTAACAACATGGGAGGAGCTAGTCTTGACCATCATGCATCCAGAGGGCCTCGCAGGAGTCGGTGGAGGATGGGACACTGGTAAGTCAATTCTTAACTATCATATCCCCCACCCTACCTGCATGCTATCCCACACCCCCACCCTCAAACCCTCCCCTATCACTCCAACTCCTCACTAATGTACTAATAACACAAACCACACATCCCAACACCAAGCCTTGCATGACACAATAAAGCATGGACACCCAGCACTAAAGCATGCCCACTGCACATACCCACACAACCCCCTAAATCACCATCACACAAGCTCCCACACAGGAATGCTTGCACTGGGGTACACGCTCACCCACCCATTGCACACCAAAACACACACACATGCAATAATCATGCTCTTATGCCCCTGCAGGAACCCGAAGGACCGTCACCACACCAGAGGGTCCAGACAACACCACTCCACCCCCAGAAGAGGCCCACAGTGACGATAGCAGCTTTGCCCTACTGGATCCTGATGACCAGCCCGGACCATCGTGGGCCTCGGGACAGTCGGTTCCCCTTGCACAGGCACATCCCAACACCGACCTTCTACCCTCTGGTAACACCAGCACAGCACCCACCCAGCGGGCCCAAACCTCCCTACTCAGGACAGGTCAATCAGCTGTGTGTCCACCACTACAGGGAACCCAGGATAACCCACCACCCCAACAACAACAGGGACCTGGGGGCAGTGGTAGTGGGCATACGGTCCAGGGGACGGAGGCACAGGAACATAGGGGAACTGGGAGGGCTGCTGTGCAACAGGGGGCGGACAGGCCAAGGGAACCCACTCTCCATGAGGCCCTATCCTCCATCATGGGAGCATACCACCACTCCCAGGAGATGATGGCGACGGTCCTGGACAAGTTGCAGGAGACCCTGCGCCTGCAGGAGGAACAGTATTTGGGGTTCAGGGAGGAGCTCAGGACCATCAGCTCCGCCTTGGGCACCATCGTAGGGGTGCTGAAGGACATACAGCAGACCTTGAGGGACACCGTGGCACTCCAAGGGGCCCCTGACACTAGCCAGGACGATGAACTGCCCACCACCTCTGCTGGCGCTAGTGGACAGGACGTCCCGCCACAGGACCACCACACCAGAACCCCAGCCCCTGCATACGGACAACCACCATGCAGGCTGTCCCTGAGATCCAGGAACAGGACAGAGCAAGATGGCAAAACCCCCGCCAGGAAATGAGACCACCCTGTTTGTCCTCCCACTGTCCCACCTTGTTACCCTGTCCATACTTAAACTGCCCCAGCTCCACTTCCTATGCCCAGATGGGCAGTGCACCTGTGAGACTAATAGACTGGACTCTGCCATGGACATTCCTCCGCCATCACCCATCCTCATTTTACAACCCCCACCCATTTATGAGCACTTCAATAAACACCCTTGAAACACAAAACAATCTTGAGTCAATCTGTGATTTATTAAATATGTATTATCAATGACAGTGTCATAATGCGTTTCCTATTGTAAGGCTAACATACCTATGTCACACATCACAAGTCCTTGAAGGATGCAAGCAGATGACAAGTTGGCAACCACACCTGTGAAACTGTAATGGAAAGGTACAACTCAGTTACCAAATACTGGTTGAAATCGACAGACAGGATAGAGGTAGACGTGTGAAAGTTAATGTAATGTTAAACATGAAAATGTTCTCACCTGTGTGTCACTGGAAATATTGCTGTATGACTGACTCCCTGTTGTCGTTGTCTTCTTCCTCAGCTTCCTTCTCATCACTGTCCACAGGCTCCACAGGCTCAACAGCTGTTACAACACCGTCATCTGGATCATCCTCCCGCAGAAAAGGCACTTGACGTCGCAAAGCCAAATTATGAAGCATGGAGCAGGCGATGATGATCTGGCACACCTTCTTCGGTGAGTAGAATAGGGATCCACCTGTCATATGGAGGCACCTGAACCTGGCCTTCAGGAGGCCGAAGGTGTGTTTGATCACCCTCCTAGTCCGCCCATGGGCCTCATTGTACCATTCCTCTGCCCTGGTCCTGGGATTCCTCACTGGGGTCAATAGCCAGGAAAGGTTGGGGTAACCAGAGTCCCCCAATAGCCATACAAGGTGCCTCTGGAGTTGACCCATCATAAGAGGGATGCTGCTATTCCGCAGGATGTAGGCGTCATGCACTGAGCCAGGGAACATAGCATTTACCTGGGAGATGTACTGGTCTGCCAAACAGACCATCTGTACATTCATAGAATGATAACTCTTCCTGTTCCTGTACACCTGTTCACTCCTGTGGGGGGGGACCAGAGCTACATGGGTCCCATCAATGGCACCTATGACGTTGGGGATATGTCCAAGGGCATAGAAGTCACTTTTCACTGTAGGCAAATCTGCCACCTCAGGGAAAATGATGTATCTCCTTACGTGTTTCAGCAGGGCAGACAACACTCTGGACAGCACGTTGGAAAACATAGGCTGGGACATCCCTGATGCCATGGCCACTGTTGTCTGAAAAGACCCACTTGCAAGGAAATGGAGCACTGACAGCACCTGCACGTCAGGGGGGATTCCAGTCGGATGGCGGATTGGTGACATCAGGTCTGGCTCCAACTGGGTACATAGTTCCTGGATTGTGGCACGGTCAAACCGGTAGGTGACGATGACATGTCGCTCTTCCATTGTCAACAGGTCCACCAGCGGTCGGTACACCGGAGGATTCCGCCATCTTCTCACATGTCCCAACTGACGGTGCCTACGAAGGACAACAGCGACGAATCAGTCATTATTCCTCCAGGTATGTACCCACAGTTACACACAAGACTACACCACTCTAAAAACCCTTCTTGTATGTGTGTTGAGTGTAGGCCTAGCTATGTGTGACGCAGATGTAAATGAAGCCATGTGGGCCCCTGAAATGGCGGCTGCCTGACCTCTAAACTGGGACAATGGGATTGTGGGGTAACTGCGCTGGCGTTGCACACCGTCGCGGTAGGCGGTCGTAGACCGCGGCGCAATGCTGCATTGGTCAACATTGGACTCTATGGGTCCTAGGAGCCAATGAACAGGTGCGCCGGCGGTGATGATGCGCACTGCCGCGGGCGTCAACGCCGCGGACGTCACCGCCATTTTCTATCTTTTCAATCACTAGATACCTGACCTTCGACAGAAGAGGACCTACACTGCAAGTGCTGCTGTGACCTCGGACTGGAAGCGACGATGGCTGCTGCGTCAGGGGAAAGGGCCCCTGCCTTCACTGCACAGGAGTTGGAGAAACTGGTAGACGGGGTCCTCCCCCAGTACACACTACTCTACGGTCCTCCAGACCAACAGGTTAGTACACAGGGAGCACGTTGTATGGGCTAGGCCTGGGTGAAGAGGGCTGGTTGGAAGAGGGAAGGGGGCAGAGTTCATAGAACATTAATGCATGGGAATGAACGGGCCACATGGCCAGAGTAGGGAGGGGGCCACTCACATCGACGGTGCAGTTGGTAATGACTGATCCTCTTTCCTTGTGCATGTCATGTAGGTCAGAACCCACCAGAAGAGGGACATTTGGCGTGCCATCGCCAAGGAGGTCCGGACCCTGGGGGCCCACCAGAGATGGGGCACCCACTGCCGGAAAAGATGGGAGGACATTCGCCGCTGCAGCAAGAAGACGGCGGAGGCTCAGCTGGGGATGGCCTCCCAACGTGGGAGGGGTGCCCGTCGCACCATGACCCTCCTGATGTTCCGGATCCTGGCGGTGGCCTACCCTGAGTTGGATGGGCGCTTGAGGGCATCACAGCAGACACAAGGGGGTGAGTACACTCTCATTCTGCTGACTTTGCACGCAGTGGAGGTGTCTGGGTGGGGGAGGTGGGCTGTGGGAGTCCCTAGGCCAAGGCGAGTTCGGTAGGAAAGGCCCCTCCGAAAATGCAGGCCATGTGGCACTCTACCCCACCTCAGCAGAGTGCCAAGTACAGGTATATTTGCCCCTGTGGCATCCATGTGTGCAGATGTCCACCATTGCCATGTAGGCCATATCCCAGAGATTGCATGTGCAGAGGGCAGGAGCACGGCGTAATGCAGGGGGCTGCTGTGTCTGTCTTGTCCGCCAACGGTAGCGGTATGCCATGCACTAAAAGTAAAACTCTCTTTATTATGTCCCCCCCCCCTTTTTCTGCTCTCCCTGTCCTTTTGTACATCAGCATCATCAGGCGGAGGTACAGTGGCACCGGAGCACGAGGGAGCTGCATCCCACATGGCCATGGAGGGCCACACCACGGACTCTGAATGCACCAGTGGGACAGAGGGCGAGGGGAGCTTCACGTCGGCCACCGGATCACCAAGCAGCGACACGGACTCGTTCCCCGATGGGGGCTCCCTTGTGGTGGCGGCACCATCTGTGCGCCCCACTTCTACAGGTACAGCCGCCACCTCCCCTACCAGCACCGCCCTCCCAGCAGCCCCTCAGCGTTCGCCCCGTGCCCGCTCACCCAGGAGGGCGGGCATCACCTTCACCCCAGGCACCTCAGGCCCTGCCCCAGTCACCCCTGCTGCCCTCAGTGAGGAGGCCATTGACCTCCTCAGGTCACTCACTGTTGGGCAGTCTACCATTGTGAATGCCATCCAGGGTGTAGAACGAGAGTTGCAACACAGTAATGCATTCCAGGAGGGCATTCATTCTGGTCAGGCTGTCCTTCAGCGAACCCTGCAATCTCTGGCCTCAGCACTGATGGCAGCCATTGTCCCTGTGTCCAGCCTCCCCCCTCCAACCTCCTCCACCCAGACCCAATCTCCTGTACCCCAGCCCATCCCAAGCACACCTACAGACCAGCATGCACATAAGTCAGCACACACAAGTAGCTCAAGCAAACATAGGCACCACACAACCCACAGGCACTCACGCAAGCCTCACCCACGTACAGACCCAGCAACATCCACTGCCTCCACTGTGTCCCCCTCCTCCTCTTCTCCCTCCTCCCTCCCAGTCTCGTCTACACACACACCTGCATGCACCACATCTACAGGCACAATGAATCGCACAAGGAGACCCAGCACCACAATCCGCTCACCTGCACTCACCACCTCCACTGCCATTTACACGTCCCCTGTGCCCTCTCCCAGTGTGTCTGTGACGCCCCCTCCCAAAGTACACAAACGCGGGCACCCACACACCCAACATCCATCAACCTCACGACAGCCTCCAGTACCTGCACCCAAAACACCTAAAGTGACACCTCCGACAACCACCTCCTCTTCCTCCACTCCCAGACCCCCTCCAACTACCCATCCCAGTGTACGTCAGAAACTGTCCCTCTGTAAAGTTGACCTTTTTGCTCCACCCCCCCCCCTCCAATTCATCAGTCCCGTCGTAGCGCCTCAGCCAAAAAGCCTCCAATACCAGTGGTGCCTGTTCAAGGTTTGTGGAGTGCACCGGCCACCAGGGCAGGCAGTGTGACCCGGAGCCAAGGCACTGGCAGCCCACCCCCTGTAAAGGCTCTAAAATTAGAGAGTGGACGACGGGACCGTGTGAAGACTCCTGGTGGGAAAACAACTCACATGGGTTCCAAGGGGATTGGAGAGTCAGCTGTGACTCCACCAAAGGTGGGGAAGGGCCAGAGGAAGTCTGCCCAGCCTGTTGTGTGTGTCACGGCGGAGAAGGGCGCCATCATTCCCAGCGGTCGAGACACAACCGCCAGCACCGTCGTCCCTGGTCAGGAGACCCCCGCCACCGCCGGAGTCACAGCCCAGGAGGGCCCAAGTATCGTCACTGGTCAGGAGACCACCGCCGGAGTCACAGCCCAGGAGGGCCCAAGTATCGTCACTGGTCAGGAGACCACCGCCGGAGTCACAGCCCAGGAGGGCCCAAGTATCGTCACTGGTCAGGAGACCCCCGCCGGAGTCACAGCCCAGGAGGGCCCAAGTATCGTCACTGGTCAGGAGACCCCCGCCGGAGTCACAGCCCAGGAGGGCCCAAGTATCGTCACTGGTCAGGAGACCACCGCCGGAGTCACAGCCCAGGAGGGCCCAAGTATCGTCACTGGTCAGGAGACCACCGCCGGAGTCACAGCCCAGGAGGGCCCAAGTATCGTCACTGGTCAGGAGACCACCGCCGGAGTCACTGCCCAGGAGGGCCCAAGTATCGTCACTGGTCAGGAGACCACCGGCGGAGTCACAGCCCAGGAGGGCCCAAGTATCGTCACTGGTCAGGAGACCACCGGCGGAGTCACTGCCCAGGAGGGCCCAAGTATCGTCACTGGTCAGGAGACCACGGCCGGAGTCACAGCCCAGGAGGGCCCAAGTATCGTCACTGGTCAGGAGACCACCGCCATAGTCATTGCCCAGGAGGGCCCAAGTATCGTCACTGGTCAGGAGACCACCACCGGAGTCACAGCCCAGGAGGGCCCAAGTATCGTCACTGGTCAGGAGACCACCGCCAGAGTCGTTGCCCAGGAGGGCCCAAGTATCGTCACTGGTCAGGAGACCACAGCCGGAGTCACAGCCCAGGAGGGCCCAAGTATCGTCACTGGTCAGGAGACCACCGCCAGAGTCATTGCCCAGGAGGGCCCAAGTATCGTCACTGGTCAGGAGACTACCGCCGGAGTCAGTGCCCAGGAGGGCCCCGGCTGCCACAGCCCAGGTGGGCTATGATGGAACGTCATGCCACACACCAAAGCCCAGTGTAGGGAACGTCATGCCACACACCAATGCCCAGTGTAGGGAGCGTCATGCCACACACCAATGTCGGTACCAGAACCGCCATGGCAAAGCACCGCTGAACAGGGCAAAGACCGCCATGGCAAAGCACCGCTGAACAGTCCTGAGACCGCCATGGCAAAGCACCGCTGAACAGGGCAAAGACCGCCATGGCAAAGCACCGCTGAACAGGGCAAAGACCGCCATGGTGAAGGCGCTGAACAGTCCAGAGACCGCCATGGCAAAGCACCGCTGAACAGGGCAAAGACCACCATGGCAAAGCACCGCTGAACAGGGCAAAGACCGCCATGGCAAAGCACCGCTGAACAGTCCGGAGACCGCCATGGTAAAGCACCGCTGAACAGGGCAAAGCTCGCCATAGCAAAGCACCGCTGAACCGGGCAAAGACCGCCATGTTGAAGACCGCTGAACAGGGCAAAGACCGCCATGGCAAAGCACCGCTGAACAGGGCAAAGACCGCCATGGCAAAGCACCGCTGAACAGTCCAGAGACCGCCAAGGCAAAGCACCGCTGAACAGTCCAGAGACCGCCATGGCAAAGCACCGCTGAACAGGGCAAAGACCGCCATGTTGAAGACCGCTGAACAGGGCAAAGACCGCCATGGCAAAGCACCGCTGAACAGGGCAAAGACCGCCATGTTGAAGACCGCAGAACAGGGCAAGCACCGGGTAGGAATGAATAGACCACCACATCAGGCATCCTTATCCCATGTGCAGCTGGGACAGTGACAGGACAGGAACTTTCACGGGGAAACTCCTCCAGTCTGGGCACCAGTCCCCCTCCAGAACCAGTTGAGAGATGCATCCACTACCTCAGTCCTGCACAGGATGAAGCACTCTGGGCACCAGTCCCCCCCAGAACCAGTGGAGAATGTTATTGACTTGAGAGACTGTGGCTTTGCACTCCCCAGGATACATCAATGGGCATGGAGCCCCATCGTGGATCTGGCTTTGCAGTAATCCGGCTGAGGTGCCCCCACTTCCCTTCCCCCTGAGGTGCCTGTAGTATTTCTATCTGATGCCTTGGCAGTGATCTCTCCGATTGTGGTCAGGTATCTTTTGTGGGCCTCGCCCATGCATTTTTGGACTGTTGGTGCACGGACATTGTTATGTACATATCTGCACTACTTCTCGTAATGTATATATTTCTGACTGAATTTCGTATATATCTGTATATTTTTGTAAGACATGTATATTGCAACATTACAATGATTGAACGGATTTCGCTTTGTCTTTTCATTCTTCCGGGGGGATTGTGGGTTATTACTGTGATTTTTGTGGATGCATTGGTGTGTATGTTGTATTATGCGAGGTTGGGGGTGGGGGTGCTTGGTGGGTGTCCCCCTAACTTTTGCCTCCCCCATGTTGTAGGTGCAGTACTCACTGTTGTCTTCGGCGCCTACGTAGATGATGGTCGTACAGGAGCAGAAAGACAAGGGCAGGGAGTATTTGGAGTTTCGGGTCCATGGAGTCCTCGTTCCTAGTGGGATGTGTTCAGGTGAGCGTTTTCCTATTGCAAAAGCTGTTTCCGCCGTGTTTTTATCCACGGGGAATCCGCCCCGGAAAAGGTGGCGGATTGGCGGGTTGTGATACTATGGGCGATACATTGTCTTCCGCCTGTCTGTTGGCGGTGACCGCCGCGCTGCTTGTCTGTACTGCTGTGGCGGGCGGTGTGTTAAAGTGGCTGTCTTTGCTGGCTGTTTCCGCCTGGGTCATAATTCCCTTTTTTTATCCACCACCCTGTTTGCGGTATTACCCCACCTTTAACACCGTCCGCCAGGGTTGTAATGACCACCAAAGTGTCTTAAGTCGTTTAAAAGCAAAACAAGTCTCTTTCAAGCACAAAGTACCTGGTCCACGTGAAAAATCTCCACAAAGGGCCACAGAGGAGGAGAAGCGTAGAAACAAAGGGTTGTGGGTTGATTTCTTGGGCTGCACACAACAATGCATCATTTAGTTTCCACGCAAGGACGGTTGTGTGTCGATTTCCGAGTTTCCTCTTCAGGTTGCGGAGTTTTCAGGTGCCCCGGGGATGGTGCATGGATTTCCTGCGCTGCCAGGATGAAGTCACAGGAGCTGCATCGATCCAGTGGTTGTTGCATTGAATTCTCTACCACACAGTAGGTGCTGTGTCGATTCCTCTCTGGAAGTCAGTCTGAGTCGTTCCAGCTGGGCTATGCCTCTATACAGTGGGCCGAGCATTGAATTTCCGGTTGCTACGCTGGCGCTGCATCAATCTTCTTGTGGCGAAGTCAGGCTGCGTCATTCCGGTTCGGCGTGCAGTGAAATTTTCACCGCAGTGCAG